>NW_016107318.1:4240292-4264097 GCF_001604975.1 Cebus imitator
TGATCCACCCGCCTCGGCCTCCCAAAGTGCTGGGATTACAGGCGTGAGCCACCGCGCCCGGCCCCACCTCAGCCTCTCAAGTAGGTGGGACTACAGGCCAATGTGACAACATCTGGCTTATTTTATTTTTTGTAGAGACCAGGTCTCACTATGTTACCAAGGCTAGTCTCAAACTTTTGAGCTCAAGCAATCCTCCTGCCGTGACCTCCCAAGATGCAGGGATTACAGGCATAAACCAGGATGCTTAGCCCCTGACTTGACTTTCCTCCTTTCCTCTCCTTTCCTCTTTTCTCTTCTCTTCTTTTCTTTTTTGAGACAGTGACTTGCTGTTGCCCAGGTTGGAGTGCAGTGGCATGATCTCGGCTCACTGCAACCTCTGCCTCCCAGGTTCAAGCGATTCTCCTGCCTCAAACTCCCGAGTGGCTAGGATTACACCACCACACCTGGCCAATTTTTGTATTTTTAGTAGATACAGGGTTTCACAATGTTGGTCAGGCTGGTCTTGAACTCCTAACTTAAGTGATCCGCCCGCCTTGGCCTCTCAAAGTGCTGGGATTACGGGCATGAGCCACCATGCCTGGACCTAAAATTTCTTATACAGTGATTCATATTAGAAAATTGTGACCTCCATTCCACAATACTTTCTGTCCAAGAATAAGCAAATAAACTGAGGCTCTTTTATAGTCTGTTAATAGTGCTTTGGATATTTGAATATATAACCTCAGAGTATATAAAAGTGATTATAATATTTGTCGAGGTGACACCCAGGGAATATCGGTAATATAGTGGTTAAGAGCACAGGTTTTAGAGCCAGAGTGCCTGGGTTAGAATCCTAGTAACATTACTTATAGCTGCAAAACCTTGGACTTAAATCTCTCTGACCTCAGCTTTCTCATATGTCAGAGCTAATTGCATTAACTGTTAAGTTGGTAACATTAATACCAATTTAGGACTGTTGTGAGGATTAAATGGGATAATTGTGTGATATATTTAAATGTAATTAGCACATAGTGAGGCTACTCTTATGATGATGATGACGATGATGATCTCATATGAACTTGAAAATTGTTTTCCCAGAAAAATTACTATATTGTATGTATAACAAAATGTTCTCATTTTCAAGCATACATGCAAACACTCCCACACAAACACACAGCTGTCCAAGTGGATCTTTCTAAATATTCCAGTTAATATTTGCTACTCATTCATGTTGATTTTGTTAAAACTTAAAATCATTAAAATTTCCCAAAGGTAGCATTCATTACATTCCAATTCTAATATTTATATTCTTAAAGTATATATCTTTGATTTTGGACTCAGAAGATCTGCCCAGCCTTAGTATCTGTCGATGCCTCACATATCTCAGTCGTACTAAATTACTTGAAAATTATCTAGGGGAGGCCGGGCATGGTGGTTTATGCCTGTAATCCCAGCACTCTGGGAGGCCGAGGTGGATGGATCACCTGAGGTCAGGAGTTCGAAAACAGCCTGGCCAACATGGAGAAACCCCATCTCTAAAAAATAAGTAAATAAATAAATAAATAAAAATAAAAACAAAAGAAACAACAACAAAAAAGAAAATTATCTAGGATAAACCATTATTTATCAATTCCTCTTAGAAGGCTAGCATAAAAGAATAAAAACGTAAGAATCTGAATACTTGGGTTTCTAATCTCAGCTCTCCTACTTAACAGGTAACTTAGATAAATCATTTACATTCTCTGAATACCTAACTCACAAGGATTATTGTGAGAGTCAGATGAGATAACACATGTGAAAGCACTACAATTTATATAACATCTACAGAAAAATTATTTTCAGTATCTTAAGCTATATAAACTTTTGCCACCACTTGGATGTCTATTGACAAATAGTCTCCTTTGATTCAGGAAGTTTTACTTGGCATAAAGCATTAAAGAACTACCAGATTCACCCCCAAAGGACTTTGGCATCCCCCAAGATCATGCCTCTTGCCAAGTTCCCTTTTCAGACCTTTATCTCTGAATTTTAGTATCTTCTCACACAGTGTTACAAAAAAAAATTAAAAAAAAAAAAACCTGTTATATGCCTTCCCCATAACATTTATGTAACATTTTATAATTTATTAAATACTTCCATATGCTTTCTCACATGTAATCTATCTATATGCACATATACCTGATAGTCAAGCAGAACAATTTCAAAGAGCTTTTCTATAGCTACAATCTAATAATGAGCTAAGATATTATTGACAATACTCAACATACACTGTTTCAATACTAACATAAAACTAGAGGTTACTAGGCTGTGTCTATCCTAATATTTTGCCTGTTTTTAAGATAATATCTAAATAGTTATATAAAATCAAATTATTGGTCAGTTAATAGTGGACTATATCTTATGTCTACATATTATACTTTCCTAAAAAACTTGTAAGCACTACGAGGCATTATTACCATAGATTGCTGTAGAGCAAATCTTGATGTAAGTTTGGAACTCAGACCCCAAATTCTTATTCCTGTGAAAAGGTTCCAGAGCATAATAGTTAAAATATCTATTAATCTTGTGATGGTCACAAATTCTACTTTGTCTTTCGGGGAAAAATAAGGAAATTTTTATTTATCTGTTATGTGTATGTGTTGCCAAGACATAGACCCACAAAATCTATTTATTTAGAGACAGTATCTCCCTCTGTCACCCAGGTTGAAGTGCAGTGGCACCACCTTGGCTCACTGCAGCCTTGAACTCCTGAGCTCAAGCAATTCTCCCCACCTCAGTCCACAGAGAAGCTGGGACAACAGGCATGTGCCACCACACCCGGCTAATTTTTCTGTTTTTAGTAGACAGAGTTTTGCTATGTTGCCCAGGCTGGTCTAGAACTCCTGGGCTGACGCGATTCACCCACCATGACCTCTCAAAGTGTTGGGATTGTACAGGTGTGAGCCACTGCACTCAGCTGAAAAATTTTAAAGAGATTCACCTCTTATCTCATCTATGTTACAAGATGAAAGATGTAAACTTAAGGCAAGTGTCTTTAAGACATTAAGCCCTATCCATTTAAGGTTAAATTGTTCTAAAAATCCTATTCCCCCATGCCTTACCTATAAATGTCCTTTTTAAGGCAAAGACAGTAGTTTGATTCATTATATTTGGAATTTGTCAATAGTATTTGACTGTCCATTTTATAGTATTTGATGGGTATGCGAACTGTGTACAAATGTGGCTATCATAGTCCATACTTCCCATGAATAAAGTATTTCAGTCACTCAGCAAATATTTATGGAGCGCTTTTTTGTGTCACACTATTTTAGGTGTTGTTAACTAAAGAGACAATATCCTTGCTCTCATTCAACTCATATTCCAGTGGAGGAAGACAAACAATAAAAAGTTAATAATGAAATGAGATAGTTTTAAGAGCTTTAAAGATAGTAAAACAGAGGCTGGTGCAGTGGCTCATGCCTATAATCCTAGCACTTTGGAAGGCCAAGGACCGAAGATCACTTGAGGCCAGGAGTTCAAGACTGGCCAAAATGGTGAAACCCCATTTCTACAGAAAATACAAAAATTAGCTGGGCGTGGTGGCACGTACCTGTGGTCCTAGCTACTCAGGAGACTGAGGTTGGGTCTGGGAGGTGGAGATTGCAGTGAGCCAGGATTGCACCACTGTACTCCAACCTGGGTGACAGAGGGAGACTGTCTCAAAAAAAAAAAAAAAAAAAAGTTAATTATCATCCTTAACTTGGGCTGGAGTGGTGGGGATAGAAAAGGCTTCAGAACAGAAAAATGTGAGCAAAGTCATTAAAGACTGATAGATTTTGAAAGAGAAAGAGGGAGAATTTGTGATTTGGATCAGGAAGACAAAACCAAGAAGCAAAAGAGCATAATAAAATCTATCAGATACAGCAAAAAGACTGGTGAGATCAATGCACGCGAATTAAGAAGGCTCGCCCTGGCCGGGCGCGGTGGCTAACGCCTGTAATCCCAGCACTTTGGGAGGCCGAGGCGGGTGGATCACGAGGTCAAGAGATTGAGACCATCCTGGTCAACATGGTGAAACCCCGTCTCTACTAAAACTACAAAAAATCAGCTGGGCATGGTGGCGCATGCCTGTAATCCCAGCTACTCAGGAGGCTGAGGCAGGAGAATTGCCTGAACCCAGGAGGCGGAGGTTGCAGTGAGCCGAGATCGCGCCATTGCACTCCAGCCTGGGTAACAAGAGCGAAACTCTGGCCCAAAAAAAAAAAAAAGAAAAGAAAAGAAGGCTCCCCCTAGGAAGCTGGCAGAAAATGTTATAGTCAGGTTGCTGAAAGTTTTTATTTATTTATTTGTTTGTTTATTATTTTTGAGACGGAGTTTTGCTCTTCTTGCTCAGGCTGGAGTGCAATGGCACGATCTCGGCTCACTGCAACCTCCGCCTCCAGATCTCCTGCCTCAGCCTACTGAGTAGCTGGGATTACAGGCATGCGCCACCACGCCCAGCTAATTTTGTATTTTTAGTAGAGACAGGGGTTTCTCCATGTTGGTCAGGCTGATCTCAAACTCCCAACCTCAGAGGATCCGCCTGCCTCAACCTCCCAAAGTGCTGGGATTACAGGTGTGAGCCACTGCACCTGGCCCAAAGCTACTATTTTTTGAGACAAGGTTTCACTCTATCACCCAGGTTGGAGTGCAATGGCATTGCCACAGATCACTGCAGCCATGATCTTCTGGGCACAGGATATTCTCCTGGCTCAGCCTCCCAAGTAACTGGGATCATAGGCTCACACCAAATCTGGCTTTTTTTTTTGGTAGAGACAGGTTCTCGCTATGTTTCCCAGGCTGCTCTTGAACTCCTGGGCTCAAGCAATCCTCCTGCCTCAACCTCCCAAAGTGTTGGGAATACAGGCATGAACAAATGCACCCAGCTGAAAGTTTTAAATGTCACACTTCATGACTGCTCTTTCATGCTCTTCAAAAAGCGCTAATAGTTTGATTTTGGGGAAAAAAATTACTTGAAGAGGTTGCTTCATTTCTTACGTATCCATTTATTTCCAAACCAGTGAAATTGCTTTTTTGGTTGTCAGTAAAGGGTTCTTAACAAAGTTTCATTAATAATTTGTAAGCTTCCTGACAAGGTGCTGTAGCTCACACCTGTGGTTCTAGCTAAGGTAGGAGTAACACTTGAGCCCAGGAGATCAAGGTTGCAGTGAGCCATGACTGCACTCCACCCGGGTGACAGAGGGCGATCCTGCCTCAAATAATAATAATTTCCAAGGCTCCAAGAGCACCAGCATAAGATGGCAAACTAATTTAAAATGGCTGGTAGGAAGAACAACTTTAGTCATAATTTTCTGTGGCTATTGTCTGTATCATCAAAATTTCCCAGTGTTTTATCACTACATTAATATTAGTAATTCCCAAAGTTTACAAATTTTAATACTGTGTCATGGCTTGGTTTTATAATGCTTTCCCTGAATGAAGCACTATAATATACACATTTAATTTTTTTGTCTAGTGGTCTTTAAAACAAGATTTTTAAATCAAATTCAAAAAATTTAAAAGTACATGCCTTTCAAAAAACAATACAAAATAAAACTGCTTTAAATTTATAAAAATTACTAGATTTGGAGACACTCAGGGATCAGATATATTTTATATTTTAAAAAATAAATCAGCCAGGTGCAGTAGCTCACATCTGTAATCCCAGCACTTTAGAAGGGTGAGGTGAAAAGATCACTTAAGCCAGGGAGTTTGATACTAGCCTGGGCAACAAGGTGAGACCTCAATCCCTACAAAAAATTTAAAAATCACCCAGGCATGGTGGTGTGTGGCTGTAGTCCCAGCTACTCGGGAGGCTGAAGTAGGGGGATGACTTGAGCCCAGGAGGTTCAAGGCTGCAGGTGAGCTGTGATCATGCTGCTGTATTCAAACCTGAGTGACAGAGTGAGAGTATCTAAAAAAAAAAAAAAAATTATATCATTTCTTCTCTTGGGGAGTGTAGAACTAACTTATTCTAATTGGGATGAATAACATATTCAACTAACAACTAGCCCTTCTTTCTTACCTGCTTTTATAAAAAGTCCTTAAAAGCTTGCTAATGACTAGTGAATGGACAGTGAGCTAATGTACTTTCCTGGCATTTTGAAATCATTTAAAATAAAGTGTTCTTTTTTTGTTGTTGTTTTTATGAGATGGAGTCTTACTCTGTTGTTGCCCAGGCTGGAGTGCAACAGTGCAGTCTAGGCTCACTGTAACCTCTGCCTCCTGGGTTCAAGTGATTCTCCTGTTTCAGCCTCCTGAATAGCTGGGATTACAGGTGTGCACCACCACACCTGGCTAATTTAAAATAAAGTGTTCTTTACACTAATTTTAAACACTGAGTTAGGCCCAGGGTGGTGGCTCACAACTGTAATCTCAGTACTTTAGGAGCCCAAGGCAAAAGAATCACATGAGTCTAGGGGTTCAAGACCAGCTGAGCAACATAGTTAAGACCTCATATCTACAAAAAATAAAACAAATTAGCCAAGCGTGGTGGCATGCACCTGTAGTCCTAGCTACCTGGGAGGCTGAGATAGCAGGAGCACTTGAGCCCAGGGAGTTGAGGCTGCAATGAGCTGTGATCATGATGCCACTACACTTCAAGCCTGGGCAACAGAGCAAGACAGTCTCAAAAACAAAAAACAAAACCAAAAATACTGTATTAGCCAAAAAATTAAAAAACAGCTACAGAATTTATAGATCATTTTAAATGAGTCTTGATAAACTAATATTAACTAATATTTCATTATAACACTTTGCCTGTGTTGAAAGATCACACTATTTAGATCAGACCTGTACAACAGAAATATAAAGCAAGCAACAAATGCTAGCCACATTTCTAGAACCCATATTTTTTAAAAAGTAAAAAGAAACTTTTTTTTTTTTTTTTTGAGATGGAGGTTTGCTCTTGTTGCCCAGGCTGGAGTGCAATGGCACGATCTTTACTAAACCCAGTCACGACTAAAAATAAATAAACGTGAAATTAACTTTAATAATGTATTTTATTTAACCTAATAAATCCAAAATATTATCATTGCGGCATATAATCAAAATACAAATTATCAATAATACTTTACATTATTTATTTTTGGTACTAAATATTTGAAATACAGTATGTGTTTTATACTTCAACCTCAATTCAGATAGCTACATTTCAGTAGCTTAACAGCCTCATGTGGCTAGTGGCTACTGTGTTGGACAGTGCAGATCTAGTGGTTCCTTCTAGTCAGTAGTGCTATGAGCCAATTTTTCAGAAACCTCAGCCTATGAACTTCATCCCAACTATAACACACATAAATACCTCTCACATGCACACTTAAGGTAAATAAAGTCTTAACAGGTGAACTCTAAAAAGAAGTTCATTTTTACTTATAAAATAGTATTACATTGTTCATCTACATAAAAGATATGAGGATTTTTCAAAATAATACTTTACACTTAAGGTAGTAGGGATGGATTTACACATGCTCAATTGACATATACTTTCATAACGTTTAAGAAACACTAGGAAATGAGGAATCTATGGGATTTTCACTTTTCTCGTTTCTAAAATGTGTCTTCTCACACTCTTCTTATATGTGGCCTGAGACGTCATCTTAACTGGCTTATTAGAAAAAGGAGAGTAGTTTAAGGAGTACAGAGAAAAAAAAATGTCTGTAGCCCAAGAAATAAGACAGGAGGAGAGGATATGCAGCTGTTTCACTGAACTATTAGGCTCTCAGCCAAGACTGCAACAAACTGATTATTTAGTGAGTTTGTTTAGCTCTCTAATTGTTTACAATTCTCAAGTAACTTCTTTCTTTCTTTTTTTTTTTTTTTAAGACAGTCTTGCTTTGTCACCTAGGCTAGAGGGCAGTGGCTTGATTACGGCTCACTGGAGTCTCAACCTCCAGGGCTCAAGCAATCCTCCCGCCTCAGCCTCCCAAGTAGCTGGGACTACAGGCATGTGCCACTATGCCTAGATTTTTTTTTGGTAGAGATACGGTCTCCTTGTTTTGCTCAGGCTAGTCTTGAACTCCTGGGTTCAAGCTATCTTCCCACCTCAGCCTCCCAAAGTGCTAGAATTACAGGTGTGAGCCACTGTGCCTGGCCTCTCAAATGACTTAACTTAAATCAGTACACAACATTAACTATGAATTATCTTTATAGTATATTGCATCCATTAAGACATAATCATCAAACCACTGCTACCATGGAGACTTAATTATGATTCAAGGACTTTAATGATGGCTACCAAATATAAGTATTAAAACATTTACAAAAACAAGCCAACATGTCCTATAGTATGTACCAACTACTATAAAACTCAGCCATTGACTACCTAAATCCAAATGAATGAGCCTGAACTATTTTAATTGTCTAAAGAAGGACATTCATAGTAAGAGAAAAAAATTAGGATTTCTAAAATAATTTAACTGTAAATGGATGGGTTTTAATGTTTGAGTTATTAATATTTCAAAAATACAAGCTTTTTATTATCTAGGTCAAACCAGTATTATCAAGCCAACCATTATTAAGACCTCACTGTGCTATACTCTTATATGTAGCATGAAGGATAAACAGTATAAGACATACTCCCTACCCTTAAGGAGTTTATACTATAAACAGGCCAGGGGTGGTAGTGACTAATGCCTATAATCCCAGCACTTTAGGAGGCCAAGGTGGGTGGATCACTTGAGGTCAGGAGTTCGACACTAGCCTGGCCAACATGGTGAAACTCCATCTCTACTAAAAATACAAAAAATTAGCCAGACGTGGAGGCACAAGCCTATAGTCTTAGCTACCTGGGAAGCTGAGGCAGGAGAATCACTTGAACCCGGAAGGTGGAGGTTGTCATGAGCCGAGATTGTGCCACTGCACTCCAGCCTGGGTGACAGAGCAGGACTCCATCTCAAAAAAAAAAAAAAAGAAAGAAAGAAAAGAAACAGGAGTTTATACTATAAATATATAAAATGATACATACTGTTTATTGTTGTTTTTGCCAGACAGTGGTAGAGCTGAGTAGCTGCAGCAGAGATTGTATGGCCCACAAGGTCTAAAATAGTTACCATTCAGCCCTTAACAGGAAATGTTTGCCAACTTGCAAGTTACACAAATTATTCTTCACTGGAGGGAGAGAAAAGTCTAAAAAAAAGCACTAAACATGATAAAATTTATTGCATCTGGCAAACTGTAAAAACTACAGTTTTTACAATACTCAGAAATAGGCCAGGTGCGATGGCTCAAGCCTATAATCCTAGCACTCTGAGAGGCCAAGGGAGGCAGATCATCTGAGGTCAGGAGTTTGAGACCAGCCTGGCCAACATGGTGAAACGCTCTCTACTAAAAATATAAAAATTAGCTGGGTGTGGTAGCACACGCATGTAATCCCAGCTACTCAGGAGGCTGAGGCAAGAGAATCGCTTGAACACAGGGGGTAGAGGTAATAATGAGCTGAGATCGCAACATTGCACTCCAGCCTGGGCAACAGAGCGAGACTCTGTCTCCAAAAAAAAAAAAAAAAAAAAGAATAGGCTGGGTGCGGTGGCTCACACCTGTAATCCCAGCACTTTGGGAGGCTCAGGTGGGCAGATCATGAGGTCAGGAGATAGAAACCATCCTGGCCAACAGGGTGAAACCCTGTCTCCAATAAAAATACAAAAATTAGCTGGGTATGGGTGGCGCATGCCTGTAATCCCAGCTACTCAGGGGGCTGAGGCAGGAGAATCACTTGAACTCTGGAGGAGGAGGTTGCAGTGAGCCAAGATGCCGCCATTCACTTCAGCCTGGTGACAGAACGAGACTCTGTCTTAGAAAAACAAACAAATGAATGAAAAGAATAAAGGTCAACATCCTTTTGCTTGTCTGATGGTAAAATAAAACTTGTACACTGATTTTCAACCTGGTGACTGCTAAAGGGACTATCTTAGAATATTTCGAATGTGAGGTGAGATGCTTATCAAAAAGGGTGGCACGTGTTTTAAAAGGCAGAGAAAGACTGTTTAATAATCCTACCTCTCTATTGTTTCCCGTTGACCACTCCCATCTAATTCGTCAGTCCTGGCCATAAATAATTTTGGCTATTTCCCAAAATGAAATTTACTCTGACGTAGGTTCTCATTTGTTACCCTGATTCTCATTTGTTATGTTCTATAAAATCTGTAGTTAAGTTCTACAAAACATTTGCCATGGTTATATAAAATCATCCCAAATGCTAAATTAGAGAATACTGAATCATCGCCCCTATGGTAAATACAGTGTTAGGTTCCTGCCGGACTCTGGTCACATTTTCATCAATACGTAACCTCTTCTATGTGTATTTCTGTTAAAGACACCTTAATAATATATATTGTTGAATCACTGACATTGAACTCATAGCCAACAGAACTGTGACTCATGCCTGAATGAAGCTTACCTAACACTTGAATTTTCTCTGTAAGGCACATCACAGCCTTCTTGTGCTTAGGAACACTAGACAGCACTTTAGCACTATGCTTAGAGGCCATTTTATTTATTTATTTATTTTTCCAGAGACGGGGTCTCGATATGTTGCCCAGGCTGGAGTGCAGTGGCTATTTACAGGTGCAATCCCACTACTGATCAGCACGGGAGTTTTGACCTGCTGCATTTCCGACCTGGGCCGGTTCATGCCTCCTTAGGCAACCTGGTGGTCCCCTACTCTCGGGAGGTCACCATATTGATGCCGAACTTAGTGCGGACACCCAATCAGCATAGGGCACTACAGCCCAGAACTCCTGGGCTCAAGCGATCCTCCCACCTCAGCCTCCCGAGTAGCTGGGACTACAGGCACGCCCACCGCACCCAGCAGAGGCCATTTTAAATAGTAAAGTCACCAATAAAAAAATGGAAAGGACAAAAACTGTGGCACTAAATGGACCATGAAAAGGAGACTTGTTTAAAGTATGAGAGCTGAAACATGAGGGCAGAGTACTGACTTGTTTAAACTCAGCTAGTTCATTTTTTATGTGTGGAGATGGTTGGGTGGGCGGGTCTCATTATGTTGCCCAGGCTGGTCTTGAACTCCTGGCCTCAAACGATCCCTCTGACTCAACCTTCCAAGGTGGTGGGATTACAGATGTGAGCCACTGTGCATAGCTCAGACAGTTCTTAAAATTTTTTGCCACTCTGAACATGCATATATCTAAAAATGACGTTGAAAGCACTTCAAGTATTGATTTTGGGGTTATGAATAAATTTCGTGAGTAGGCAAAATCATAAATACAGAATTGGCAATGAGAATCAACTGCATAATGATATATTACCGAGAATCTTCTGAATTAAACATGATCAGTTAAAAAATAGTTTTTGAGCAACGGTAACATTAATAAATACACAGGCACCAAAGTTAGTATCTTTGAAGTGATATTTGTTATATATAAAGCAAGTGGGGTATGTGTGTAGGTGTATTTCCCTCTTCCCTACTCCAGGAGCCCTTCACTTAGCTTACTTCTGCTTTGAGACTCACCCTGTAGTTGGGCTTCTATGAAGCCCCAAATTTGGGTTAGATTCCCCTGACTTTGAGCTCCTACACTTTCCCCCATATCTCTACTGTATTACATATCACCTTACATAACCATCTGTGTGTTTATGCCTTATCCACTGGATTGTAACCTCTCTGAGGGGTCCTGTTTTATTCCCATTTCTAGAACAAGGCGTTAACAATATGTTGCTGTTCAATAAACTTTTACTGAATGAATAAATCACAAAGAGATGAGTAATAACAAGAACCTAAAGTAGGATGACTATGATATAAACAGACCAACATGTAGGATTAAGTAGTAAGAAATAGAATCTGTATAATTTGTCCATCAGCTGGATATAGGAAAAGAGGAAGGATTTCAGACTGCCCATTTCTGGATTGACAAAAGTGTGTACAGTTGTACTACTAATGAAAGTACAGAATATAAAAAGAGTACTTTTGAAGGGAAAGACAAGTTCCACTGTGAACATTCCTGTAACCTTATTATTCATCCCTTCATCTATGCTACTTCAATAGTTGGTAAGTTTTGCAGCATAAAACTGCATTCCTAGTTACTTCTCTGGCTAACGACCTCATTAAAATGTAAGATAATGTAAGGTAAATTTAATTTTTGACACTCCAAAACCCAGCACAACAATATTCGTTTGAATTGAATGTTGATGAAGATATCCAGGAGATATTCTGAACTAGAGCTTAGAAATAATAGTTGGAGACAAATATTTAGAAAGGATCCTAATGCAAGTGATATTTTATAGCGTGAAGAAGGAACAATTTTTGAAAAGAATCAAAGACAGAACTTTGGGAAGACAGCATTTAAGGGGCACATCAATCAAGAGGAGACAATAAGAAAGACAGAGAAGGAACCATCAGAGATCAACCACATGAGTGTCTGTTATGGCAG
The DNA here is from genome assembly GCF_001604975.1 of Cebus imitator. Lineage (NCBI taxonomy): Eukaryota > Metazoa > Chordata > Mammalia > Primates > Cebidae > Cebus > Cebus imitator. Next base: position 4,252,670 of record NW_016107318.1, read on the forward strand.
ACACTGCTGGTTATATACCAAAGAACCATTCATATCTTCTTTCTGGTTAACATATCTTTCTCCCAGAAATACAGTAATGAACTCAAGGAAGGTGAGAGTGTCCCTCAGTCCCTAGGGGATGGCTCAGGGTTGATATAAATAAATCACAGTAATCATATTTCCTTTTGCCAGTGATTGTATAAGGGCAGACATGTAACATGGTTCCCGTCAATGAGATGTAAGAGAAATGTTCGGGGGATTTACCCCCCTATATCCACCCAGGAGAAACCCCAACACTGCATCCTGTTTTCGGATAATGAAAATCAGAGGCTTGCTATCTTACAATCCTGAAGGTAGACATCTATGACACAGTGAAAATGGCAGAATACAAAGACAGTAAGAGCCTAAGTTGATATTGTTGCACCTCTAAATCAATCTTGGAACTACCTATCATTGGATTTAAGAGATTCTCTTATTTGGAGCTAAAAGCATCCTGTGACCACTGGTGTCCAAAAGCCAAAAGACAGAAACTATTTCATGAAGGATACAGAAAAGTAAAGAAAGATTATTTGAAAAGTATCTGTAAGAGTGAGAATGATTTTGGTTTCAGTAGTGATAGTTAATCCAGGTAAGCACTCAAAAAGAATATTAACAATATGCAAGCATTATTCTAAAAACACATATACCCTCATTTATTCTCTCACAATTCTATGAGGTAGAGAATTTTGACCAATAAGAGCAAAATCCAGAATGCAGTAAATTGAACATTAAGAGGGAAATGAAAATGAAATACTAAATTTAAATATTTCTAAAAAGCTGTCTGAAGTAAAGGAAATACAGTTGTAATAAGGAAAGCATAAAGGATGTTTTAAGACAGTCCAGAGAAGAAAACCCTATAGAGAAGGACATTTAAAAACACATAAGACTTATGATAAAATAAGTAATTGCTTAAACAACATCTCAAAGAAGGTAAGATTTGATACCAATACAAGTAGATGAGACTTGAATAAAAACTAGAGGTGGGCTCTGAGATCAAAAGGAAACAGATGACAAATTTATACATTTAAAGGTAAAAGGACTAGGAAGACCAAAAAGTTCATACACAGTATCAATCCTGTTTAAAAAGAGAGGGGTGGGGGGACACCCAATGCTAAGGATTCAGAGTAAAGTACGGTGTTTGATAAGAAAGATGGTAGTTCAGGGTAGCAATTAAGGAAAATAAAGAAGCAGCTGATCAGAAACAATTACTAAATCCTACGAAGGAGACCAGAAACCATAATGAATGAACATCCATTTATTTATAAATTTTTTACTAAGGATCTTTCAAATGCCAAGGTACCTTTCTAGGTGCTAGGGATATGGTATGAACAAAAATCCCTGCCTCATTCTCAATACCTTCCAGTAGGGGGAGATATTATGAAAAAAATTTAAATACTATAAGCTGTGTTAGATGTGGTAGAAGCTAAGAAAAATGAAGCAGAAAATGGAAATAAGGATTAAAAATTTAGATGGGGGTGGCCAGAAATGATTTCAGAGAAAATGGTGTTTGCACTATGATCCAAAAGGAAAGGAGGAAAGCTGTGTACATATATGGTAGAACTTATTGGATAGAGTGAAATATCAAACACCAAAGCCTAGAAGTGAGGGAATACAAGGCATCTTTGAGGAACTGCAAGATGGCTGAGTCATAATGATAAGAGATGGTGAAGGTGTTGAAAGATGAACAGAGAAATAACAGGTGCAATACAGAGCCTTGTAGGTCACTACAGTCTTTGACTTGTATTCTGAGGGAAGATATGCCACTGGAGAGTTTTATGGAGAATGACAAGTCACTTTGATTCTTAGGGTGTGGGAAAGATGGTGGTCAAGAGTGGAAGACCAAGAACTACTGATGGGCACAGCAGCTCAGACCTGTAATCCCAGCACTTTGGGACACTGAGGCAAGAGGACAGCTTGAGGCCAAAGTTTCAGACTAGCCTGGGCAATATAATGATCCACCTTTACAAAAAAATAAAAAACGTCTGCCAGATATGGTGGCACGTGCCTATAACCCTAGCTACTAGGGAGGCTGAGGCAGGAGGACTGTTTGAGCACAGGAGTTTGAGGTTACAGTCAGCTCTGATTGTACCACTGTACTACAGCCTGAGTGACAAAGTAAGACACGACCTCTGGGGGGGTAAAAAAAGAAAAAAAAAATATATATATACACACACACACACACACACACACACACACACACACATTCAGCTGGTTTGGACCATGATGTAGCAGTGGAGGTGATTAGAGGTGGTGAACTTCTAGATATATTTTAAAGGTAAAGTCAATAGGATTTCTTGGTGAATCAGACAGGGGATGTGAGGAAAAACCAGTAACACCACCAAGGTTTTTCAACTTCAGCAAACTGAGAGAACAGACTTGCTACTTACAAAAATAGAGAGGAGAGAAGGGAGAAACTGGTGGGTTCAATATTGGACATATTAAAGACGCATGGGGCCAGGCACAGTGGCTCAAACTGGTAATCTCAGCACTTTGGGAGGCCAAGGCAGGAGGACTGCTCGAGGCCAATAGTTGAGACCAGCCTGGGCAACATAGTGAGATCCCTCTCTACAAAAAATTTAAAAATTAGCCTGGTGTGCTGATGCATGCCTGTAGTCCTAGCTGCTCAGGAGGCTGAGGCAAGAGGATCACTTGAGCCCAGGGGCTCAAGGCTGCAGTGAGCTATGATTGCACCACCACACTTTAGTTTGGGCAACAGAGATCCTGTCTCTAAAAAAATAAATAAACAAACAAATAAAATAAGATGCATGGAAATTCCAGTAGGCAGTTGGATATATGAGTCTGGTATTCACAGCAGTCCAAACAGAAGAGAAAAATTGGGGAAGAGTATAGGTGATATTTAAAACCATGAGACTAAAGGAAATTAGTAGAATCACAGGGAAAAGGGCGCATGGATTGAGTCCTAGGATTCACAAAAACAGCAGTAATAACCATTACTAGGAAAGTGGGACCTCTTCTTCACCCTGAGATGAACCCTATTTATTCTAAGCCAATATGACAGAGAGTAAGCCTGTGACTCAACTCTGGTCAAGACAAGGTTAGTAAGTTTAGCAACTGTGGATGGGGTGGAGAGTAGGTAGCAAAAACTTTCTCCTTCCATTTAATAATCATGACTGCATGGCTCCTGGAACTGTGGCAACCATTATATTATCATTAGGGGAGTTAAGAAGCTGAGGATGATAGAGTGCAAAGATGAAAAAAACATGGGTACCTCATAAATTGTTGAGCTGCTAATCAATCAGCCTTAGAGACACTCTACCCCTGGATTTTTTATTTTTAAGCCACTTAATAAGGGTTTTCATCACTTGTGGTCAAAAGTATCTGGATACAATAATCTCATTTAATTTTCAAAACAATGCTTAGGGTACCAAAGAGTAAATAAACTTAAAAAAGGTTAAAGAATCTGGCACAGTCACTGAAGTAGCAAATGGTGATTTGACGCTCATCTGACTCCAAAGTCTATTTGAACTGATTAAGAGTTGTGTATTTAAAGACTGGACACAACTGAAAGGCAAAGGGGAGTGGAAGGGGTGACAATTATGGAAGTGACTGGCAAAGAAGTAAAGCCAGCAAGTAAGAGATGGAAAGAAAAGAGAAGTGTCAAAAGACTAGAGGAGCAGATGAAGTACATCAGGAAACAAACTGAGGAACAGATGAAGTACATCAGGAAACAAACTGACAAAAGGTCACCTTAAGGAGACTATCAGACTTGAAGATTTTTATTGTTTGGGTTGTCTGGATGAAGACTAGATGCAGGCTGTGGCCCTAAGTAGTGAGGAAATTGCATTTCAAGTAGTCAAGGATTAATGTAGTAAAATTTACTACACGGCACACGTTATTTTATGCACTTGGGATTCAGTGTTATGTGACCTGAGGTGAAGATCCCGGGCTGTAAACTGGCCAGAGGCTTGAAGTCTTTACCCAGAGATATAAACAGAGCACAAGAATCAGGCTGACAATTGGGATGACAATGACTCACATTCATGAGCTTGTTTCAAATAATTTAACATACACTAGGAAATTAAATGTTTAATGAATGAATGATCTAACTGATCATTCTGCTTCTGACGTTTCAAACCATTGCTCAATAAACTACAGGGTATTATTGGTTAGACTAATACAAATAACTGTCTGAAAACAAATGTGAAGTATCTACAAAGTGATCCATTTCATTCCACCTTCATTCACTAGAATGCTCAAGACAAGAGGGTGAGATATTTGTTTATTTTGTTTACTACTGTATCTCTAGCACTTAGAACAATACCCAGATTAATAAGCACCTACTAGATGCCAGGCATTATGTTAATCTCAAAGGTAAATAAGATAGCTACTGCCCTTGACAATCTGCCACTTAAAGCCTCTAACTAAAACCTCTTGATCTTCATTTATATCAAAGTGCATAGCTAAGGAGTAAGGTTAAGAACCTAAAAGCATCTGTCCTGGATAAAAGGAATCTATTTAAAGTTTCACATGCACTTAAAATTTTTTAAACTACCATTCTTGCTTGAAAAATCAGTATTTGCATTATTGCTACAATCAGATATCCTGACATAAACAATGATTATGATAAATCATAGAAAAATAGTACATCCAGATGTTTATTCTAAAAATTTTAATTCCTTTTTTCTTCTAAGTACATGTCCCTTCAACTATTTTTTTTAAATGAAGTGAGAATATCAGTTAATATGAAGCAACATAAAAGAACAAATGGCATCAGAAGGCAAATTCCAAAGAGATCACTGCTATAAATAGGCATGGAAATGTCAGAACGGAGAAGCAAAGTTCCACTAAAAAACAACAAAATTGTTATACCTAATGAGTCTTATCTCTTGTACCCACACACTTCCACTTAAGGATTTCACTGGCAAAGATCCTTGATCTTTCAATAACCAATTTTCAGAAGGAAATGCTGTCAGTAAAAGTAGATATCCTGATTATAAAAGATGTTTTCACGTCTGTACAGATTCTTTTTTTTTTTTGAGATGGAGATTTGCTCTTGTTGCCCTGGCTGAAGTGCAATGGCCCGATCTCAGCTCACCACAACCACCACCTCCCAGGTTCAAGTGATTCTCCTGCCTCAGCCTCCGGAGTAGCTGGGATTACAGGCATGCGCCACCACACCCAGCTAATTTTATATTTTAATAAAGATGAGAGTTTCTCCATGTTGGTCAGGCTGGTCTCCAACTCCTGACCTCAGGTGATCAGCCCGCCTCAGCCCCCAAAATGCTGGGATTACAGGCGTGAGCCACCATGTCTGGCTCTGTACAGATTCTTCTTCCTCTTGTACCTAAGAAGCAGAAAATCTCCAACCCAAACACTGATGCTTCATATAGAAGATATTTCATGCAATAAAGAGCACTGGATTAGGAATCTAGTCTTGGCTTTGCAATTAATCTTGCCACTCTGTAGAAGGCACTCAGCAATCTGTGTTAGTTTTCTCCAACATATAATTAAATAAATGGACAAGATTATCTTCAAGGTCTTTCCAAGTATGATGTTGTAGGAAAAATTTGTGTGAAGCTACCCTTCAGTGCCATCTGGCCTCAAACCCTTCAGTGCCAGCTGGCCTCAAAGGCCCTCCACATTCATAATCATACATTCAACAATTTGTTGAGTTCTACCTTTGTAGGAAAATGTTAAGTAGAATAAAGAATTCAACTTGGTATTTATTAAAGTTTTACCAACATAAAAACATACTGGGCAAATCAAAGCATAAGATCCAGTTCTTGACCAGCTCTTTTATACAGAGGAAGGGAAAAGGGAAATATTTCTGTATTCATAACATTTACTACAATCTAGCCAGGGAAACAAAATTTAATTCACTTTAATTCCTCAAACATTATGTTTTGTGTAAAAGGGTAGTTTTCAAATTTTGATGAATATAAGAGTCAACTATGATGCTTGCTTTCCAAAAAAAAAGAAGCCAGCGCAGCGGCTCACGCCTGTAATTCCAACACTTTGGGAGGCTCTGGCAAGTGGATCACAAGGTCAGTAGTTCGACACCAGCCTGACCAACAAGGTGAAACCCCATCACTATGAAAAATACAAAAATTAGCCAGGCGCCTGCAGTCCCAGCTATTTACAAAGCTGAGGCAGGAGAATAGCTTAAACCCGAAGGCTGAGGTTGCAGTGAGCCGAGACAGTGCCACTGCATTCCAGCCTGTGTGACAGAGCAACTCCGTCTCAAGCAAAAAAAGAAAAAGAAATATAGATTCCCCAAAACATGATTCAGTAGGTAAAGGTAGGGCTCAGGTATCTGCATTTCTAAAAAGCTCTCTTGATGATGCCGGTGACCTTTGGTTAAGAAACACTACCTTAGTCTAGCTAGCAAAAAGCTGGAGTTACAGTCCTGTTAAATGAAAAACTTTGAATTGGTTCGTGAATAGGACAGCTCCCAACTGAAAGTAGTTCAATGGCTCAGGGCTGAAGGGATAGGAAGCACTTTCATAGGATGAACGCAGAAACAAGACAAAAAAAAAAAAAACATTAAAGTGGAGCAACAGGCTAATTTGGACCATTCCAGTGAAAAGTCCCTAGTTAAAGGTTAATTGGCAGTTTCTGATTAGTTAAGTTTACATTTAGTTAGGTTTCGGTTTGCTTATGCACGAACACAGGGCACTGGAGGCACCTCAGCCTAATCACTTCCCATTTAATTATTTCAACAGTTTAAAAAAAAAGTTTCTGAATTCACTCAAGACTATATACCCATAACTAGAAACAAACTGCAAGTCATTAAAAAGAAGCAAAAGTCTGCCAGAACTTGTATACTTATATATTTCAGTGGTTCTCAATGTATCTGCACTTTAGGATTAACCCAGGAAGCTTTTCCAGATTCAAATATAGATCAATTAAATCAGTTTCTGGGAGTAAGGATTAGGGCTAACCTTTTTTTTTTTCTCCCCGAGATAGTCTTGCTGTTGCCCAGGCTGGAGTGCAATGGCATGATCTCAGCTCACTGCAACCTCTGCCTCCCGAGTTCAGGCAATTCTCCTGCCTCAGCCTCCATAGTTGGGATTACAGGTGTCTGCCATCATATCCAGCTAGTTTTTATATTTTTAGTAGAGACAGGGTTTTACCATGTTGGCCAGCCTGGTCTTGAGCTCCTGACCTCAGGTGATCTGCCCTCCCTGACTTCCCAAAGTGCTGGGATTACAGGCATGAGGCACCATGCCCAGCCCACCTTCCTTATTTTTATTCTTCTTATTTATTTGTTTTGAAATGGAGTTTCACTCTTGTTGCCCAGGCTGGAGTGCAATGGCACTATCTTGGCTTACCACAACCTCTGCCTCCCAGACTCAAGCAATTCTCCTGCCTCAGCCTCCTGAGTAGCTGGGATTACAGGCATGTGCCACCATGCCTGCCCAATTTTGTATTTTTTTTTTTTTGAGACAGAGTATCACTCTTGTTACCCAGGCTGGAGTGCAATGGCGCGATCTCGGCTCACCGCAACCTCCGCCTCCTGGGTTCAGGCAATTCTCCTGCCTCAGCCTCCTGAGTAGCTGGGATTACAGGCATGTGCCACCATGCCCAGCTAATTTTTTGTATCTTTAGTAGAGACGGGGTTTCACCATGTTGACCAGGATAGTCTCGATCTCTTGACCTCGTGATCCACCCGCCTCGGCCTCCCAAAATGCTGGGATTACAGGCTTGAGCCACCGCGCCTGGCCCAATTTTGTATTTTTAGTAGAGACAGGGTCTCTCCAGGTGGTCAGGCTGGTCTCAAACTCCCAACCTCAGGTGATCTCCCCTCCTTGGCCTCCCAAAGTGCTGGGATTACAGGCATGAGCACTAAGCCTGGTATTTATTTATTTATTTTCTGAGATGGAGTCTCACTCTGTCACCCAGGCTGCAGTGCAGTGGCACAATCTCAGTTCACTGCAACCTTCACCCACCGGGTTCAAGTGATTCTTCTGCCTCAGCCTCCCAAGCAGCTGGTACTACAGGCACGTGCCACCATGCCTAGCTAAGTTTTGTATTTTTAGAGATGGGGTTTCACCATATTGGCCAGGCTGGTCTTGAAGTCTTGACCTCATGGTCGTCCACCTTGGCCTCCCAAAGTGCTGGCATTACAGGCATGAGCCACTGCTCTCAGCCCATATTTTTAAAAAGCTCCCTGTAGCTGATGTGGGTAACCACTGAATAAGTAAAAGGTCACTGCAACTTATTAGTCAGGTTAAGTTTCATGAAACAAAAACAAACTTTTTAATCTGGATTTTTTTATTTAGCTAAAGGTTAATGAAAAAGACAAATATAACAGAAGAACTGATTATCTAAATATATGATCCAATAGAAAAAGAAACAATGCTTGACCACAAAATAAAGGGAGAATAAGAACACTAAATATATGAATTTTAGACATTCTGTTTTTCAGGCCACATGCAAAGCCTAAGTTTTGTAGGTAGTTGTATGGACACAAGTTTGGAAACATTGGGGTATAACTATAAGATCAACTCACAGTAAATTACAAGTTAATTAGTGCATATTTATATACATCAGCTTTATTATAAATTATTGTAGTGTATGCTATGGAATAAGCCAAATTCACTTAAAACTGGATGATAAAGCCAGTTATTTAAGATAGATGCTTTCAGGAGTTCCAAACTTTATTTTTCTTGAGACGGAGTCTCACTCCATCACCCAGGCTAGAGTGCAGCGGTGTGATCTCACCTCTGCCTCCCAGTTCAAGCAATTCTCCTGCCTCAGCCTCCCGAGTAGCTGGGATTACAGCCGCCCACCACCATGCCTGGCTAATTTTTGTATTTTTAATACAGATGGTGTTTCACCATGTTGGCCAGACTGATCTCGATCTCCTGACCTTGTGCTGCCCGCCTCAGCCTCCCAAAGTGCTGGGATTACAGGCGTGAGCCACTGTGCCCAGCCAGGAGTCCCAAACTTTTTTTTTTTTTTTTAAATATATTTTCTACTCTTTTTTTCTTTTCTATTTTTTCCTAGTCCGAGATGGCTATAGAGTCCCAGACTTTCAACCTAACATTATTACCTAAAGTAATGGGAAGCTGCAAGTGTTATGTCTTACAAGCAGAGGAGGAGGGCTCCAAACTTTTCTCTAAAAACTGGTAATCTATTTCCCATATATCCTAGGAGGTAATGTTATATCTCCCATGATCCTAGTCAAGACAGATCCTGCCAATGAATATTTGGAGTAACCAAACAAATACTCCATTAGTAATCAAAGAGGCCTTTTGTAAAATTCAGTAAAGATATTTGTTCTCTTATTAGATTTGAAGAACACTGAAATGTTGGGAATAACAACTTGGCAACCCCCTAAATATTCCTCCCAGCTTCACTGAAGAGGTCCTAAAAAGCAGAGATTATTTATCGTATTTTCACAAAGAACACTTGTCTCAAGTATTAATTATTCCAAAAGACTAAGCTATCAAGAATTTTATTCAGAATTCCATAATAGTCTAATCTAAAACCTCTTTATGATATGCTCCTTTTGGCAGATGAGCTATTTTGTAGAGGAATCCAATATAATCAAATAGGATAAACACTGTCATAGATACTGTACATAAATCCCCTGAATAATGTATCTGAAAAAATAACACTAGCTGTCAATCATCATCAAATATATATGTGTTTATATAGATATATGTATACACACACTACTATAAAGCATTATGCGAGGCATATTAACAACCTATCCAAAGCAATTAGCAGTATAAAAAAACAAGTTTGTATCATGTTATACAACACATGATTCTTCATATTTTTAAGTTAAATCTATTTTTACTACCTTACATAAAGAGCTGCCTTCCCATGAAGAATTTTGGCCTAAGTCTTGACAAAAACTAATGCAAATAATTTAAAAATTCAAATGAAAATACTAAGTTATGAACCATACACTAGAAATTATAAACAGATACATCTCATTAACTGTCTTTTTTTTTTTTTTTTCTTTCTTCTTTCTTGTTCATTTATTTGTTCATTTTTTTTTTTTGAGACAGTCTCACTCTATCACCCAAGCTGAAGTGCAGTGGAATGATCTCAGCTCACTGCAACTTCCACCTCCCGGTTCAAGTGATTTTCCTGCCTCAGCTTCCAGAGCAGTTGGGACTACAGACATGTACCATCACGTCCTGCTAATTTTTTTGTATTTTTAGTAGAGATGGGGAGTTTCACTATGTTGGCCAAGCTGGTCTTTAACTCCTAAACTTAGGTGATCCACCCACTTCAGCCTCCCAAAGTGCTAGGATTATAGGCGTGAGCCACCACACCTGGCCTACCTGTCTATAGACAGTTCCATTCTTTCAAGTCAGGCTGCCTGAGTTCAACTGCAACTCTAACAATAATATGTGACCCTGAGTAAGTTAGTTAACATATCTGTACCCCAGCAAAACAGAGATATTAATAGCACCTATATCATAAAGCCAATTATGAGAATAAATGAATTAATACACTAAGTTCTAAGTGTAAAGCCCCTAGAACAGTGCCCATTAAATACCATTAGCTATTATTAACTATCACTGTTTTACAGTGTGCTATACAGTGAAAACAAAAACATACAGATAACCCTTACTATTATGGACCGTGAATCTAGTGGGAATTCCAAACAAACAGTAAATCATAGTATAATTACCATGATATGGTACATGAGAACAAATTAGATCTCTAAATTAGAGTTCTAGACAGGCTTTCTAGAAAAATAGGGACTTCTCAGGCAACAGTAAAATAAATGGAAGGGATCAGATGTGTGTTCCTCACAGAAAAGTATGTGCAAAGACCTAGAGACTGTGAAGAGGTAGAAATGACAAGGATGTTAAGAGGCTGGATTTAGGGGGAATCAATGGACATGAGCAATATCCTAATAATCTTCAGTCCTCTAACAGTCCTTCATTTAGAAAATACTATCAAATTTTACATCCAAATCAGAGAAAACATATCTGGTAACCCAGGAGCTTCTTAAACTACGCAGCTTCTAAAAGGGAAACAGAAAAACACTGTGTAAAAATACAACAGTTTTGGCTGGGCACAGAGGCTCACCCCTGTAATCCCAGCATTTTGGGAGGCCGAGGCGGGCAGATCACCTGAGGTCAGGAGTTAGAGACCAGCCTGGCTAACATGGTAAAATCCTGTCTACTAAAAATACAAAAATTAAGGCCAGGCTCAGTGGCTCACGCCTGTCATCCCAACACTTTGGAAGGCCAATGTGGGCGTATCACAAGGTCAGGAGTTCAAGACCGTCCTGGCTAACATGGTGAAACTTCATCTCTACTAAAAATACAAAAATTAGCCGGGCATGGTGGCATGTGCCTGTAGTCCTGACTACTTGGGAGGCTGAGGCAGAACTGCTTGAACCCAGGAGGTGGAGGTTGCAGTAAGCCAAGATCGTGTCATTGCACTCCAGCTTGGGTGACAGAGCAAGACTCCATCT
>NW_016107318.1:4264212-4282790 GCF_001604975.1 Cebus imitator
AAAAAAAAAAAAAAATTAACAATGAAAAGTTATCCTGTCTGGGCATGGTAAATCACGCCTGTTATCCCAGCACTTTGGGAGGCCAAGGCAGGAGAATTCCTTGAGCCCAGAAGTTCAAGACCAGCCTGGGGAACAACTAACTACAGTAACCAGCGAAGTACAAATGGCTAAGATTTTACTTTGCCATGGCTAATCACAAGATTTCGTGAATTCAGAAGTAACACTATTTAGCCAAATAATTAGCTAATGTTTTCCCACAATACAGTTGCTGTTGCAGGATATCAAGTTTTACCAAAACTAAGATTTGAATGTAGCTGTTTATTACAAAAAATTTACCGAAGTGGAAGATGTGGATTATCCTTTTCTAATCATGAAATACCAGAAGATTAAATATTTTAATAATAATAATTTCTATTTGCACAGCACTTTTCTGATATTGAAGAGCTCAGAGATACGTCATTTGAGGTAAATAGTGCTAAGCTTGAGAAATGCCTTTTGTTCTAGACTAATTCCAACGGGTTATCATTATAGAATACCCATACCCCCAAGAGAATCTAAAACAAAAAAAAGAAAGAGAAATGGAGGTCCCAGCCAGGCGTGGGGGCTCACGCCTATAATCCCAGACTTTGGAAGGCCAAGGCAGGAAGATCACTTGAGAAGAGTTCAAGACCAGCCTGGCCAACATAGGGAAACCTTGTCTCTACTTAAAAAACAAAAAGCTAGTCGTGGTGGCTCACACCTGTAATCCCAGCACTTTGGGAGGCTGAGGCAGGTGGACACCTGATGTCAGGAGTTGAAGATGAGCCTGACTAACATGATGAAACCTCATCTCTACCAAAAATATGAAAATCAGCTGGGCGTGGTGGCGGGCACCTGTAATCCCCGCTACTCCGGAGGGTGAGGCAGGAGAATCCCTTGAACCCGGGAGGTTGCAGTGAGCCAAGATCGCACCACTGTACTCCAGCCTGGGCAACAGGGCAAGACTCTGTCTCAAAACAAAACAAAAATTAGTCAGGCATGATGGCACACACCTGTAATCCCAACTGCTCCAGAGCCTGAGGCATGAGAATCCCCTGAACCTAGGAGGCAGAGGTTTCAGTGAGCCAAGATCATGCCACTGTACTCCAACCTGGGCAACAGAGCGAGTCTCAAAAAAAAAAAAAAAAAAAGTGAGGTCCTTAACTTATTTTCAATATTCAGTAATAACTAAATTATAATATACATAAATTTGTTTTGAAGGTAAATTATAGCACTCTGGTAAATTAGATTGATCAGAAAGTCTGATTGTATTGTCTAATAAAATACGAAAAAAATCAAGACATTCTCAAAATACAACTGGAAAATACCTACCTAGCTGCACACCCAACACTGCTTTTACTGTTTTTCTATATATTATGATTAAATCTGTAATCCAGTACGTGCACTGATTTTTCAAATACAAATCCCACCATAATTTAAAGGGATGGCCATGAACACTGAAAAAGATGATCAGAACTATAAACGGATACGAGGGCATGAAAACTTGATTAAAGGTAAATGATGGCTCATGTGTATCTACTTGCATATTAACTGCTATTCTGGTGCCTGAGCAAGTGAACACATTACTTTTAGGTTTTCAGGAAGAATGCAGCATGTATTTCTCACAATTAATCTTAAGAGCTGCTGGAAAAGTATTTTTCTTAGACCTAACCAAAGACAAAATGCCACAAAGTTGAGAAAGTGCATTTTATCTCATTCTTTGTTATTTAAATAGAAATAATTTTGGGAAAAAGAGTCACTGTGATATACCTAATGATAAACAGAGTAAAGACTTCTAAAGTCTCCTAACGATTCCTGGAACTATTACTATTAACACAGTAAATTACATGCCAAGATATGTTGAAGAAGATCTGAAGAAATGTCTAAAATTAAAAGAAATGTAACTGAAGTACATAAGAAAAAATACCAATTTATATACATATGTATATACACACACATACACACACACACACACACACACACCTACCTACCTACCTACCTACCTACCTACCTACCTACCTACCTACCCCTGTGATGACAATTCAGAACATTATCTTACAGTTGAGTACCCACAGATTGGGGTGGGAGAAACTACGCCTAAGAAGCTAAAAAATCAATTTTGGTAAAGAAACAACGCTGTTCTTAAAAGACCTTAATAACAATGGCCATGGTCACGTACAAATACTAAGTTACTAAATCTCGCTAACACTGAACTTTGGGAAAAAGCACGTTTATGGATAAAAAGGCAGTCGGCTGAGCACGGTGGCTGACGCCTCTAATCCCAGCGCTTTGGGAGGCCGAGGCGGGCAGATCACAAGGTCAGGGGTTTGAGACCACCCCGGCCAACACTGTGAAACCCAGTCTCTCGCCAAAAAAAAAAACAAAAACACACACACACACACACACACACACACACAAAATTAGCTGGGCGTGGTGACGGGCGCCTGTAATCCCAGCTACTTGGGAGGCTGAGGCAGGAGAATTCGCTTGAACCCGGCAGGCGGAGATTACAGTGAGCCGAGATGGCGCCGCTGCACTCCAGCCCGGGCGAAAGTGCAAGCAAGACTCCGTTTCAAAAAAAAAAAAAATTTAAAAAAAGGAAAAGGGCAGTCATATTGTTAGAGCCACATCCACATTATTTTAAACAAAAACTTAAAATATGTTCGAGAACTAACAAGCTTCCAGTCTGAATTCACCATTCCTCCCCTTGGTATAAAACTCAAAAATCTGACAGTCTGGAAGTAAAATACAGGGACACTTTACTACCCTGAAAATCATGCTGGGTTTCCGCTAGGCAGGGCAGACGTTTTCGGGAGCATCACCGCGCGGCGTCTCGGATGCGCTTCTCCTGGCGCCCTCTGGGCGGCAGCGCTCTCGTGACACTGCTGCGTCGACGTCACGCCCGTCGTTGTTACGCCCTTCCCCGAGGAAAACGAGAAAGACCCATAGCAGAAAATTATGCCGCACTACCTCCCTGAGGCGGCGACCAGTAACAAACAACCTTTTCTTCAGGCTTCCCACCATCCAACCCAGCCGCAGTCTACGAGCCACCATCACCCACCACCCCGCAGGAACAATTACCCAGCCTCACCCCAAGATCACGCGGAAGGGAGGCGCCAAAAGAAACTCTGTTCTCGCGAAATTTTAAACTTAATTCTCGCGACGTCTCTGTTCCGGTCCTTCTTTCTCAGCCCCAGACTCACACTAGCGCGTTGCCTCGGAAACATCGCGAGAGTTCCTTTCTTCGGTCTCCGCCCCTTTACGGCACGATGGTCGCGCAAGAATGTGATAGAGCTTCAACGGCCGCCATTTTCTTTCTTTCTTAGCTGTTAGCTGAGAGGAAGTCCCTGAACAAGCCGCAGCGGCTCCTATAGTGCAACCATGGCGGACTATTCAACAGTGCCTCCACCTTCTTCTGGCTCAGCTGGTGGCGGTGGTGGCGGCGGTGGTGGTGGGGGAGTTAACGACGCTTTCAAAGATGCACTGCAGAGAGCCCGGCAGGTAAGTGTGGACCGCGCGGCGGGATCCCGAAAGCTCATGGTAATTGGCCGCTGACTGAGTAGGCCGCTAACCCTCAGCGCAAGAGGAAGAGGAAAGAGGTGTCCTTCCGGGCTGAAATGTGAAGAGACACGTTTCCCCATGTTGGTAATATCGTTTAGAGACCAGAACTCAGTTTTGTGTTCTTAGTGTCTAATCCAGTTAGAACCCCGAAGCGTGCTACGCGAAGAAGGCCTTAAGTCTTTCTTGCGCTTCTGCGGCACTCGCCTTTCCGCCGTGAGCTAACTTAGCCTCCCCTTTTCCTCAAGATGAATATCCTCTTCTAGGGGATAAAGCGTTGGTAGTTTCATACAGTTTAGTGAAAGGTTCTGGTAATGAGTTTGAGAAAGAACTAGGGTCTGTTTCCTGGAGCCATCGCCAGGGAAGGGATTTGTCACTAAAGTAGCCTTTGCAGCTCATTTCTGTTCCCTCTCGCAATTAAAGCCGCTTTCGGTACCATTCACCTTCACACCTTACAAGGAAGGGACTTGAAAGCAGTCTTCCTCAGGGCGGGATTTACGTGTCAGTCTATTCTACCAGTCCGCCCCCCTTATTTCTCAAAATGGCCTCAGGCCCATTATACTGGAGGTTTCAATTTGAATCTGCCTCTCTGTTCAGAGTCGTAAACTGACCAGACCTCTTTGTATTACGTAGTGCGTGCATTTGCCCTGAAGGCACCACTTTTCCCAGACGAAAACTGTTAAAATAGTACGTGTATTCTAGGAAAATGAAAGGTTTCTTAACTTGAGCTTTACATTTTTAGATAGTCCCCTAATATATCTAAAATTTCAAAATGTGTGGTGTTGATATGGATTTGCATGTAAACGAAAGAGTCCTATTCTCTGTGACACTATGCGTATTGTACTAGATGCTGGACATTTTTAATTAGTGCTAAGCTAATGGTAATTAGAAATCAGTTTTGTGGTGTGTTTTGATTGCATTAGGAGTTCACTTAGTTCTAACTTTTTAGCCTCCGGTACAATTAAAGGAACGTTGAGTGAAAATCAGAATTCATAAAATCCGTTGTAATGTAACACATCTAATGTTGTAAACACATTATAAATATATACTTGTATTGTTTATATCAGAAATATTAAGGATAATCAACAAAAGGTCAACATTAATATTCTGCGGTTTTTTTTTCCACGTAATTTAAGAAATTCTGAACGTGTTTAGACTAGCGAAAGGATTTATGTAACTGACAAACTGTCAGCGGGTTTTATTAGATTGGTTTGGAAGACTTAGGGGAACTATTTTATTTACTGGAACCAGCTATTTTACTAGAACCAGCACATTGGATTAATTTTTGTCGCACACTGTACATAGATAGTGAAGTTGTGTGTGTGTGTGTGTTGTTTTGTTGCTGCTGTTTGTGTTTTTTTGAGATGGAGTCTGGCTTTGTCGCCCAGGCTGCAGCGCAGTGGCATCATCTCAACTCATTGCAACCTCCACCTCCCAGGTTCAAGCGATTCTCCTGCCTCAGCTTACCCAGTGGCTGGGATTACAGACGCGCGCCACCATCCCTGGCTAATTTTTTTTTTTTTTTTTTTTTAAAGTAAGGATGGGGTTTCACAATACTGGCCAGGCTGGTCTCGAACTCCTGATCTCCACCCACCTCGGCCTCCCAAAGTGCTGGGATTACAGGCATGAGCCACTGCACCCAGCATTGTTTTTTTGGTTTAATGGGTGAATTGGTTCCAGATAAGAAGTTGTGATACAGTTCCTTGACCAAATGCAGATGAACAGGATTATTTGGTAAATACTTTGATTAACGATAGCAGACAAAATATGGACATTTAATTAATCTGCTTGTTTTATAAGTGTTGATAAAGTTTATACTATGAGGCAGGCACCTTGTATGGGACACAAGTTGGAAAGGGATGCCCAACTTCCTAAGTAAAGGAGTGATATTTGGTCAAGGCGTTATAGAATGAATGAAAGTTTGGCCAGTAGAGAAAAGAAGCAGCATGCACGGAAGTATGAGGGTTCGAGGGAAAGACAAGGACACAGGAGTGAAGTCACTGGAAGATAGTGCGGGATGGGAGGACATGAAACAAGGCCAGGAGAGGTACTGGTGGATCCAGATACGGAACACCTTGTGTTGCAGTGCTTTAATTAAAAATGGAATTTCATGCCGGGTATAGTAGCTCATGCCTGTAATCTCAACACTTTGGGAGGCTGACATGGGCAGATCACTTGAAGTCAGCAGTTTAAGACCAGCCTGGCCAACATGGTGAAACTCCATCTCTACAAAAAATACGAAAAGTATCCTTGCTTGGTGGCCTGCGCCGGCAGTCCCAGCTACCTCAGAGGCTGAGGCACAAGATTCGCTTCAAGCTGGGAGGTAAGAGGTTGAAGTGGGTGGAGATCACGCTCCTGCACTCCAGCCAGATCAATAGAGCAAGGCCCTGTCTCACAAAAGAAAAATTGGATTTTATTATTAGGCTAAGCCATAATTTCTTGTTTTAGATTTTTTTAAGTATAGAAATTGTCATCAAACTGAAATTTCTTGTGTTACATGCCAAGACATCAGTTGTCCTGATGTCTTTGCTGTAATGATTTGTTTCTTTATAGAAATGTTCTTAAATAGGCCGGGCGCGGTGGGTCAAGCCTGTAATCCCAGCACTTTGGGAGGCCGAGGCGGGTGGATCACGAGGTCAAGAGATCGAGACCATCCTGGTCAACACAGTGAAACCCCGTCTCTACTAAAAAACTACAAAAAATTAGCTGGGCATGGTGGCGCGTGCCTGTAATCCCAGCTACCCTGGAGGCTGAGGCAGGAGAATTGCCTGAACCCAGGAGGCAGAGGTGGCGGTGAGCCGAGAACGCACCATTGCACTCCAGCCTGGGTAACAAGAGCGAAACTCCGTCTCAAAAAAAAGAAATGTTCTTAAATCTGAGATTCCTAACTTTAGCTTTTGACTAGAATTACCCATTACATTTGATGATGTCTCTAAATGTCAGTTGTAGCTGTTAGTCTGATGATATAATTTATGGAATATACAGAAGTGTGCTTAGACAAAAGAAACAAGTTAGGTTAATATCTGAACTACTTTTTCTTGTGTGTTTAAGAATATTGACTTAAGTTTCCAAGATTATCAACTAACGTTAAGTTTATTTTTTTTGTCTAGAGTACTTTGCTGTTTTTTTGTTTTGTGGCTTTTTTTTTTTTTTTTTTGGAAGGAAGCGATACAAGAACAGTTGCCTGCTCTCAAGGAGCCTCAAGGCTGTACCAGTTGGGAATGCCATTGGTATTTTGCTGGACAGTTCTTGGTTATTCATAAAAGCAGGACAAGTGATTATGATTCCTGGTCCATATCTGGTAATGACAGTAGTGTTAACTCTAGCTGGTTGTTGACATATGGTCATTTAGTTACCCAATCTTTTTTTTTTTTTTTTTCCCTAGCTTATTTTCATGTGAAATTTTCAGATTTTTATGATATTCTGAGCTAAATTCAACACAGGGGCACCAGATTGCTGCTTTAGTTCAGTTTCCAGCCTGTGCACTTCAGAATTTTTTTTTTTTTTATATTTCAAGCTGTAACTCCAGGGATTGGGATTGTTTGATTAGGTCTTTGGCAGTGGTATTAGTAGCAACTTCTGTCTCTAGAACATTGGAAAATTAAAATGTATTAACTCAGTTTTTTTCCTTGAGGTTGTACGAAGGCAGAAATGAATCAGAGACTAGATAAGTAGCTAAGCAAGACTGCTAACCCTCATCCCTTCCCCTCTAGACAACTGTAAAATTAGTCATTATGTGTTTGATGATTCTTGCAGTCTCCTCTGACAATTATAAAAGTTATGCCGGCTGCACAATGTTGTTTGAATGAAATGAAAATATAGAATAGAGCTTTTTTTAAAATTACCATTAGTTTCTTCAGTGAAAACTAGCATTTGAGCATGATTCTTTTTTTATATTATTTTGTGACAGGATAGCAAGGCTTGGTTGTGATAAGCAAATCATGGAATGGTAGTATTTCTAGTGTCCAGGTTTCTTCGCATGTCTGGTGTATGGGAACTAACTCCATCAGGACCTTGCTTGTAGTAGGTACTCAACATTTACTGAATTAAATCAATACACATTTTTGATGAATAAAAATACAAGTCAGCCCTCTGTATCTGTGGGCTCTGCATGTGCAAATTCAGCCAGCCATGGATCAAAAATATTAGAAAAATGGAATAACAGTCCAACAATACAAGTAATATAAATATAAACAGTACAACAACTGTGTACAATGTATCAGGTATTGTAAGTAATCTAGAGATGACTTAAAGTATACCAAAGGATTTGTGTAGGTTATGCAGATACTGCACCATTTTATATAAGGAACTTGGGCATCTGTGGATTTTGGTATTTGCACGTTTTCCAGAACCAAATCTTAAGGGTCTATAGTTGGTCATACCACCTGATTTTACAGATTTTCTGAATCTCAGAAGATAATTAAGTAAACTATAATAGTCCGTTCTTAACCTCGGAGGATACATTCCAAGACCCTCAGTGAATATCTGAAACCATAGATAGTAAAGAATCCTATATATACACATGATAATGTTTTTTTCCTATATATACATATATATAAAGCTTGAAGTCTAAATTAGACACAGTATTAATGATAATAATAAAATGGAACAAGGCTGGTCATAGTGGTTCACGCTGGTAATCTTAACACTTAACTTTAACTAAGATAGCTGAGTTAGGAGGATCGCTTGAGCCCGGGAGTCTGAGACCACCCTAGGCAACATAGTGAAACCCTGTTTCTATAAAAAATACAAAAAAATTAGCCAGATATGGTGGTGCGTGCCTGTAGTATCAGCTCCCCAGGAGGCTGAAGTGGGAGGATTGCTTCAACTTGGGAGGTCAAGTCTACAGTGTTGACAATGTTGGGTCCTATAGGTAGTTGCATAAGTGAGCCATGATCGTGCCACTGTACTACAGCCTTGGGTAACAGTCTGGCCCGGTCTCAAAATTTTAATTTAAAAAAATCGAACAATTACAACAATACACTGTATTATTAACAAGAAGGGCAAATTTTTAAAAATTAGACCAATATGCTGTAATAAGTTATGTGAATGAGGGGTCTCTTCCCTAACCCCAGAATATCTGATTGTACTATACGGTAGATAACTGAAACAGTGGAGAACAAAAACAAGATAAAAAGAGATTACTGTGTCTCTCAAATTTCTTTTCAACTCCCAAATTCTTGCATTTCTCACTTCTTGACTTAATAGAGGTGAGGAATGCTAAAATAATGAAAGCAGGAAAAATAACTTACTCATTCAAGAAACAGAGAATGGTCCATATGGAAAGCTTGAATTGTTTTTGTAAACTAAAATTAAATAAAGTAGTGGGGCACGGCGGCTCACGCCTGTAATCCCAGCACTTTGAGAGGCCAAGATGGGCGGATCACTTGAGGTCAGGAGTTCAAGCCCAACCTAGCCAATATGGTATAACCCTGTCTCTACTAAAAATACAAAAATTGGCCAGGCGTGGTGGTGTGTGCCTGTAATTCCAGCTACTTGGGAGGCTGAGGCAGGAGTATTGCTTGAACTCAGCGGGTTAGATGTTGTGGTGAGCCTAGATCGTGCCACTGCACTCCAGCCTGAGCAACATAGACTCTGTCTTAAAAAAAATAATAATAATAATAATTAAAAGTTTCCCACACTTGATAATTGTCTAATAAAAATTGAATATGTTGAATTCTGGTACTCTGAAAAAGGAGTTGAATATAGTTGGAGGTTGGTTTTTAGGAATTATTTTTCTTAAATTCTCCTTGTAGTCACCTAGTAATTGTATATTTTATTGATCTTAGAAAATTGATCAAATCTGCAGTTCGTTTTGTTTTTTCAGTTTTGTTTGTTTGTTTGTTTTTAAGAGATGGAGTCTGCTGTATTAGCATTGAACTCCTGGCCTCAACCAATTCTCCCACCTCAGCTTCTGAAGTAGCTGGGACTGCAGGTGCCACTGGGCCTGGCTCCTTTATTGGTATTTTTATTAAAAGTGTTAATGTCTTTGTAACAGTTCTGAATTTTTGAAATGGTATTACTGGTTCTTTAGAGTTAACTAAGTGTCAACTTTTATGTTTTTTTGAGACGGAGTCTCGATCTGTCGCCCAGGCTGGAGTGCAGTGGTTAGATGTCTGCTCACTGCAACCTCCGCCTCCCAGATTAAAGTGAGTCTGCTGCCTCAGCCTCCTGAGTAGATGGAATTATGGGCATGCCTCCCATGCCCAGCTAATTTTTTTGTGTGTGTTTTTAGTACAGACAAGGTTTCACTCCTGACCTCAGGTGACCCACTCACCTCGGCCTCCCAAAGTGCTGGGATTACAGGCATGAGCCACTGTGACCAGCCTCAACTTTCATTTTCATTTGGATCGTTTTTGAACTATTCAGTGGGTAAGGAAGTATAAATAAGTGTCTTCGCTGTATAGAAGTTTCTTGGAGTTAAAGGCTCACTGCAACCTCTACCTCCTGTGTTCGAGCAGTTCTCTCACCTGAATCCCGAGTAGCTGGGATTACCAGCGTGTCCCACCATGTCCCGCTGGTTTTTTTGTATTTTTAGTAGAGACAGGGTTTTGCTATGTTGGTCAGGCTGGTCTCATACTCCTGACCTCAGGTGGTCTACCTGCCTCAGCCTCCCAGAGTACTGAGATTATTGGCGTGAGCCACTGTGCTTGGCCAAGAGTGTATCTTTTTTTAAATCGAGCAATCTAATACTTGATCCTAATATGCTTTGTGGTTGATGTTTGCATTTTTAAATGAGGAAAAGGGAAATCTAGGAGTCCTAGGAAATACAGTTGGTATGTGGGAACTGATACATAATTAGACTTAAGTGATCCATGTTGAATTTATGATTTAAGCACTTAACTATAAAACCTTTTCCAGTTGTTTGATGAGGTTAGTACATGGGAACTGATACATAATTAGACTTAAGTGATCCGTGTTGAATTTATGACTTAAACCCTTAACTATAATTTTATCCTCTCCAGTTATCTGATGATGATAAAAACTTGAAGCAGTTATCCATACCAGGATCTCTTTGGGAAATCCCAGTCACTAAAAGTTAGGTTTTCTTTAATATTTTCCTTGGAAGATTTCAAATATACTCAAAATTGAAAGAAGTATGTAATAACTTCTCATGAGTCCATCACACATCTTCTATAATGAATGTACACCATTTTAGTGTAGAGCTTGGCCTATTGCTGACCACTCAGCAATGTTGCAGAACCTCTCCATGATTCCCCATGGAAATGGGAACCACTCCAGTTCTCCTTTTGTAGAAAAATTCAATAAATATCTATTGGTTGTTCCCTACTTGTGACTTGAAGCCAGGTGTGGTGTGGGTGTGTGTAGGTGTGTTTTTTAGCAGTCTTGCTCAATCACCCAAGCTAGAGTGCAGTGGTGTGACCTCGGCTCACTGAAACCTCCAACTCCTGGGTTCAAGTGATTCTCATGCCTCAGCCTCCCGAGTGGCTGGGACTATGGGCATGTACCACCACACCCGGCTAATTTTTGTATTTAGTAGAGATGCGTTTTCACCATGTTGCCCAGACTGCTCTCGAACTCCTGAGCTCAAGCCATGTACCCACTTCCGCCTCCCAAAGTACTAAGATTACAGGCATGAGCCACCATGGCAGCAAAGCTAGATGTTTCTTAACATTTGTTCGATCAGGTGCAAGAAATTACTTGCCCTACTCTAAAAGTTAAAAATCTTCTAAGAGAGGCCAGACAGGGTGGCCCATGCTGTAATCGCAGCACACTGGGAGGCCGAGGCAGGCAGATCACAAGGTAAGGAGTTCCAAACCAGCCTGGCCAATATAGTGAAACCCTGTCTCTACTAAAAATACAAAAATTAGCCAGGCATGATGGTGGGCACCTGTAGTCCCAGCTACTTGGAAGGCTGAGACAGGAGAATTGCTTGAATCCAGGAGGCGGAGGTTTCAGTGAGTCAAGATCATGCCACTGCACTCCAGTTTGGGCAACAGAGCAAGACTCCATCTCCAAAAAAAAAAATATATATATATATATGTATCTTTATGGTTCCACAGCTGAGGTTTTAAGACTTGAGCTCATCAGACTCCTGCATATATCCTTAGAAAAAACATTGTCCTATAAAGCTATAATACGAGCCACATGTTTTATTTAACTCAACGTATAGAAAAATATTACCCTCTTGGCATGTATTCAATATAAAAATTTTGAGATGATTTACATGGTTCCAGATTTTCAATAATTCAGTAATTTTTCACTTATAGCAAGTGTCATTTCAGACTAGTTACATTCCAAGTACTTAGTAACCATATATGGCTAGTAGCTGTCTTACTAGCCTTTGAGTCCCACAAAGTGTACACATTCTCTGTGTTTACGCACATCTTTTGAAATGTCATGAGAGAGAGAGCAAGATAGGATCCAGATTTTCTTTAAATCAGTTTGCTCTCTCTTAAGGATTCCTAATTGGTTGTTTCTTTGTTGCTTCCTATAGGGATGTATCAGAAGCTTCATCACATGATTATTATGTTAACTGCCTGAAGTATTTATGGTAGCAATAAATTGAGCTGTAATTTTAATTTGTCAAGTAAATTCTCTGATGTGATACTAAGTATTTCACATACATATTAGGAAGTGAAGGAAATTTAGTAATGAATGGTATGTAATAGTTTGTGGGGTTTTTTTGTTTTTTTTTGTTTTTTTTCTCTTTTTGTCTTCTTAGATTGCAGCAAAAATTGGAGGTGATGCTGGGACATCACTGAATTCAAATGACTATGGTTATGGGGGACAAAAAAGACCCTTAGAAGATGGAGGTAAGTTGTACTCATAAGCATTTTAAATTGTTTTTCAGAGTGTTTAGCTTGAAGTGATTCTCAGTATTTTTCTATTATTTTATTGAGACATTACTTTTATTATAAAAGTAATAAAATTGTAAGGTGTATATTGGCCTAAAAGGGGTTGGGGGTTGGGGAGAGACCTAGACAAGGTAGGTAAAATTTGAGTCAACCAGGAAGTTTTGTCTTATTAGAAAACAGTTTATTTTCCCTCTTTTAGTATTGTGCCAGATTGAAAATTTGCACAGACGTAAAAAAAAAAAAAAACAAGAATATATATTACTTAGAAGGCATTTCACTGGTTTTTCTCATACATGAATGGATTTTAATATGCTGTGCTTTCGTCATTTTCCTATTTCCAATTTCACTTTAAAGGTTGAAATTGCTATAGTTTGCTACCCTAGGGTGTTACAGGTTATAACTTTTTTTTTTTTAATGTTCTTTGTTTTTAGTACGTTTGTGTTTCAGGTTTAGCTTTAAACCTGTGGATTAAACAGTGGATTTACAGTGCTTTGTATTTTAAAAAATCGTAATTGTTGAAGCTCCTGAACTTAGAAGTCTGCATGTATTTTTTGTTTTAGGTTTGATGTATGAGTTTTGATACATTTTCTTTTTACCCCTTTTTTTAAAGGGAGGATTCTCACTGTGGCTGTAGAATGTATTTGTAGCTTTTGACCAGAGAACTTGATTTCCTTTTATTTAAGTGTCTTTCATATTTATAGTGAGGTTTTTAATATACAAAAAAAAAAAAAATGAGCTAATGATGCTTCAGATGTTGTATGTAATGTATTCTTTTTATTTTATGTGTAGATGGCTCTTGGACAAGTCCGAGCAGTACAACACACTGGGAGGGAATGCCCTCTCCTTTTAAAGGCAGGAATTTTTATTTATTACATGTGTTCAGTATGTAAACGTGGAATAAACCAGTGGATTCTTAAATGGACACAAATATTTCTTGGATTATGTGTCTGAATTTTTGCTGCACAACATTCTGATGTTTAATCATTTAAGTTTGAAGGGGGGAGGAGAATGTAGTACTTTGAGCTATAGGTTGTCAGTTCCAAGGTATGCATTGTATTCATCTGTATAATGGATTTATATGAAGGTAGTACTGTAGTTGCTTTGAGGTTTTTTTCCTAAAGTTTTATACAGTGAAATGTTTGTTTATAAAAGAACAGTTTAGGTTGAAATTGCCTTGTAATGTTGTGGGGGTTTTTTTTGTTGTTGTTTTTTGGGGGGCATAGCTTTGTGGTCACCATCAGATACACTCAACTTTTAATATGTCAGATTTTCTTAGTTTGATAGGTTCCCCCCCCGCCCCCAGTCTTCAGTTCCTGAGGTGGAAGCATCATTAGCCTTTAGCATGTGATATTTCGCCAGTAATGGACCTAAAGTACTTTGTCTTGTATCATTCTGATATGCTTAACGTACATTAATGTCAGTGGTTTGTTAAAATCAGATAACTAGTTTAATGTCTGTGCATCTTTTGAACGTGAAGAGAATGAATATAGTTTCGTTTTTAGATTCTGAGTTTGAGTTGAAATTTGGCAGTTTTGGTTTAAATGATAAACCATACCTTTGGATATTTCAATAAATGTTTATATTGTTATTTATTCTTGTTTGGGAGGGGAGAAGCTTTGTACTTAATTCGCAACAAATTAAAAGACACTTAATTTTCCAGATCAACCAGATGCTAAGAAAGTTGCTCCTCAAAATGACTGTAAGTATTCGTTTTAAACTGGGTTAAAAGTTAACTGAATTTTAATATGAAGATTTTGTTCATATTATTGGATATCTTTGAAGTTAGTTGGTTTATGAGCCTTTTGCATCACCTAGCATGAATTTATATACCTTTTTCTTCTGTTTTACAATTTGTCCCATTAACTGTGTCCAGGTATATATAAAGATTGGTTGCTGAATTATTTTATGTATTTAACAACTTCAATTCTTG
Source organism: Cebus imitator (assembly GCF_001604975.1). NCBI lineage: Eukaryota > Metazoa > Chordata > Mammalia > Primates > Cebidae > Cebus > Cebus imitator. The sequence continues at coordinate 4,278,538 of NW_016107318.1, forward strand.
ATCTATGCTTGTACAAATTGAAAAAGGAAATTGTTCTGTGCCATTGCTAATATAATGTCTAACCTTTCATTGACTTTCTTGCCACTGTCAATGCTGATATAAGTACTCTGTATAAAATTTGACTTTCTTCAAGGTGTTGTCTGTACATTAGTTAAAGGTTTTTGAATGATGTGATTGTGTTGTTAATTAAATATATAAGTAAACTTCAATTTTGAATTTTCATTTTATTTTTATTTAATTTTTTGATAGCTTTTGGAACACAGTTACCACCAATGCATCAGCAGCAAAGGTAGAGTCACAAGTTTTTCAAAAAGTATTCTGCAAGTTTTGGTTGAGCTGTTTGTAAAAACACAACCATATTGGTGTATATTGAATATGTGTCTGTATTTTTTGGTATACATAGTTAATGTCACCCCCCCATGGGGAGGTGCCATAGAGTGATTATTTTTCTTTTGAGTGAGATAAATTTGTGGTTTGGAAAGATAGGTGGAATTAGCCACATTTTAGAACAAGGGTGAGTTAGAGTAACTGTTAAGATGACATTGCCCAAACTCGTCCAGCTCTTTATACAGTTCATGCCTTCAGACTGTTGCATTCATCATCCCTTCTTCACTTGATGCATCATCTTAAAATTCTTAATTTAATGGCTCAAGTAATAAGGCCGTATGTTTTGACGTAAGTCTGAGCCTAGAATCTTAGTTTAAGCCATTGGGAGACATTGGACTTCCGTTTTTATTAATAGGTTACCTTTTATTTGTAAACAAATTATCTTTCACTGAAGGAAAATGGTACTTTCTGTTACTTCTTAGCAGGTCTGTAATGACAGAAGAATACAAAGTTCCAGATGGAATGGTTGGATTTAGTAAGTAACTTAATTTTTAAAGTTTTGAAAACATGATCAAAACATATTTTAGAATCTTTCAACCAAAAAAAATTTTTTTTTTTGTCTAGTAATTGGCAGAGGAGGTGAACAGATCTCACGAATACAACAGGAATCTGGATGCAAAATACAGATAGCTCCTGGTAATGTTATGTTCTCTTGATATTTTCAAAGTGACTGGAAAACTAGCATTCTTTTTTTGGTTTCTAGTAATAATAATGCTACCTTTAATTTTTGACCTAAAGTGTTTTTTGTTTGTTTTTAATTGTAGATAGTGGTGGCCTTCCAGAAAGGTCCTGTATGCTAACTGGAACACCTGAATCTGTCCAGTAAGTTTGAAAGACTTAAAAGTCAAATTAACAACAGGAGAACTCTTTGAATTTTGCCTCTGCTCTTCATTACTGCTTTATTTTACACTATTGTCTCCTTGCTGCCTCCCCTCAAAGTTTTGAGGTTTATACCTCATGTCTTTCTCAATTAGGGTTCATTATCTGAGTCATTAAACACACAAAATAGTGAAAACAACTTCATATCTATTCCAGTCTCTACTTGAGCAAAGCCAGGTGTAACCTAGAGAAGAATGCACAGTCATGTTGACTGGTGACACCTAAAACTCATAGACATTAAACTCAAATGGACTATTGCATTGCCTGTGGCCCATTTCATTGACCAAACTTTGAAGGCCTAGTTCATTCACTTTTCCACTCCTCTCCAAGGCTCTTTAATCCTACATCTCCCCACCTCCAAATCTTCAGCATCTAACCCCACCTCTTTCTGACTTAAGCTTATTTACTGAGAAAAACAGAAGCAAATCATAGCCAGGCATGGTGGCTCATGCCTGTAATCCTAGCACTTTGGGAGGCTGAGGCACGTGGATCACCTAAGGTCAGGAGTTTAAGACCAGTCTGGCCAACACAGTGAAACACTGTCTCTACTAAAAAAAGGTGTGGTGGCATGCACCCCAGCTACTCAGAAGGCTGAGGCAGGACGATAGCTTGAACCTGGGAGGCAGAGTTTTCGGTGAGTGGAGATAGTGCCACTGCACTCCAGCCTGGGCAATGAAATAAGACTCCATCTCAAAAAAAAAAAAAAAAAAAGGCAGATCATAAGAAGCTTTTGTTTTTCCCTACCACTAAAACTACCAGCCTTCATTTTTTTCTCTGTTTACATAGTACTCAGATAATTGCTTTTGTTTGTGTTCATGTGCCTAAAGCCAGCGCTTTCTTATTACTGGAAGTCAGTGTGCCTGCAGTTGAACTTTCTTCTGCATTATTAGTTCCCCTCCTTTACGAGAGAGAGAGAGAGAGTATGTGTGTGTGTGTGCGTGCACGTGTGCGGCGCGCGTGCATGCGTGCGGCGCGCGTGCGCTGAGACGGAGTCTCACTCTGTTGCCCAGGCGCTGGAGAGCAATGACACGATATTGGCTCACTGTAGCCTGTGCTTCCTGGGTTCAAGTAATTCTCCTGCCTCCACCTCCCAAGTACCTGAGACTACAGGCACATACCACATTTGGTTTTTTTGTTTGTTTGGTTGGTTTTTTTGTTTGTTTTTTAGTAGAGATGGGGTTTCACCATGTTGGCCAAGATGGTCTCTATCTCTTGACCTCATGATTCACCCACCTTGGCCTACTAAAGTGCTGGCATTACAGACATGAGCCACCATACCTGGCCTGATTTTCTTATTAGCACTTACCAAATAATGTGTGCTATTCATTTGACATGTTATTTTTACCTTTTTTTTTTTTAATTTTCAGCAAGTAGCCCCTATATATTTTTACTTTTTAATGAAATGAAGCTACTCTCTAGCAGGAACTGTGTTGTTTTTTTTAATCAGTGCTATTACTCCATTACCTAGAATGGCACCTGGCACGTAGCTGATACCTAAATATTTGTTGAATGAATAATTGTAGCATATGAGTAAGCAAAATGGTAGTTTAAAAATGTAAGTAAATCATTTAGTTCTTGGAGGAATCAGTTTAATTCTGAGATAACTTTAGCATTAGAATGTTCTTTCTTGGAAATTTTCGACTGCTCTTAAAAATAAAAATTGTATATCTAGAAAATTTTTCAGTTAAAAGTAAAAGCGTTGTTGGCTTGGCACAGTGGCTCACACCTGTAACCCTAACACTTTGGGAGGCTAAGGTGGGTGGATCACAAGATAAGGAGTTCAAGACCAGCCTGGCCAAGATGGTGAAACCCCATCTCTACTGAAATACAAAAATTAGCTGGGCATGGTACCACGCATTTGTAGTCCCAGCTACTTGGGAGGCTGAGGCAGGAGAATCACTCGAACCCAGGAGGTGGAGGTTGCAGTGAGCCAAGATTGTGCCACTGCACTCCAGCCTGGGTGACCGAGTGAGACTCCATCTCAAAAAAAATTTTAAAAGTAAAAGCATTGTTAAAGTTAGCATTAAGGCACCTGATCCAGAATTGGTGTAGGAGTACTTGGTTATGTTGTTTTATATTTCTCTATTTGAATGAGCTTAGATATGCTACAACTTACTATTCAAATATGTTAACAGGTCAGCAAAACGGTTACTGGATCAGATTGTTGAAAAAGGAAGACCAGCTCCTGGCTTCCATCATGGTGATGGACCGGGAAATGCAGTTCAAGAAATCATGATTCCAGCTAGCAAGGCAGGATTAGTCATTGGAAAGGGGGGAGAAACTATTAAACAGCTTCAGGTATGGTTATGTTTGTAAAGTGGTTATTTTTGGTCTGTTTTGATGACCATTTTCTTCCACTCTCTTTTGTTAATATATATTATTTCTATGATTATAACAGGAACGGGCTGGAGTTAAAATGGTTATGATCCAAGACGGGCCTCAGAACACTGGTGCTGACAAACCTCTTAGAATTACAGGAGACCCATATAAAGTTCAAGTAAACTTAACTTTATATTTTATAAAGAAGGAGTTGGGTTGAATGGGGTTGGGCAAAATATGCATGTATAATTAAAATGTTTTGAGACACTCTTTCTAAATTAGTTAACTTTTTCTACTTTAGCAAGCCAAGGAAATGGTGTTAGAGTTAATTCGTGATCAAGGTGGTTTCAGAGAAGTTCGGAATGAGTATGGGTCAAGAATAGGAGGAAATGAAGGGATAGACGTAAGTAAAAATACCCATTCAGAAATGGTTGTATGCTAATTCATAAATATACATAAATATAATAGTGCTTTCTATTTTGTGTTAAGTGGCTTTCTCTAACATTGTATCCTTTTATTTCTCCTTTGTACTTGAGAATACAGAATTCTATATTTTATTTCTTATTACCCTATTTGCTATAAATATAGCATTGTATGTACTTCTATGATTTGAGGCAGATTTTCTGGAAATGGCTTTTTTTTTTTTTTTTTTTTTTTTTTTTTTTTTT
>NW_016107318.1:4283830-4286849 GCF_001604975.1 Cebus imitator
AGGCTGGAATGCAGTGGTGTGATCTTGGCTCACTGCAACCTCTGCCTCCTGGGTTCAAGCAGTTCTTTGCCTCAGCCTCCCAAGTAGCTAGGATTACAGGCACCCGCCACCATGCCTGGCTAATTTTTGTATTTTTAGTACAGACCATCTTTAGTTTCACCATTTTGGCCAAGCTGGTCTTGAACTCTTAACGTCGTGATCCACTGGCCTCAGCCTCTGAAAGTGCTGGGATTATAAGCATGAACCACCACACCTAGCCGAAAAGCATTCTTATGTTCATGTGTAACAAGTAAAACATAGATGAAAGATCTCATATATATTTATGAAAAGAGCAGGAATTTAACCTTACTAGCTTCTAGAGAAAGGGGACTGAGAGGCAATTATTAATGTAAGAAATGTCTTTTGACCCAAAAAGTGATTTGAGTGTTTTTGTTTGTGCATTTTTATTTTTCCTGACTTGTATTTTTAAAATTCAAATGTTTATAATTGTATTAGTTTATGTTTACACTGCTTTTAAAAGCAGTTTATTCAGATATTTTGTTACAATCACATTAAGGCTTTGTATAAACATACTAAGTAAATGTATTTTAAGAGAAGCATAAAATGCTTCCTAAAATTTAAAGTGTAGACTATTAAATGAAAAATCTGAATAGAATATTGTCAAGTAGGATACTGACCAAACCGTATTTTTAATAGCCCATTTAATTGTGACCATTTTCTTCTAAATAGCACCCAGTATATCCTCGAAACCTTTAGAGGAATTACTGTCTTTTTATTTTAGGAGGTGAAACCATAAAAAGCATAAGCCAACAGTCTGGTGCAAGAATAGAACTTCAGAGAAATCCTCCACCAAATGCAGATCCTAACATGAAGTTATTTACAATTCGTGGCACTCCACAACAGATAGACTATGCTCGGCAACTCATAGAAGAAAAGATTGGTGTGAGTGTGCTTTAAACTTTTTTTTTTTTTTTTTTTTTTTTTTAAACACTTTTCAACCTTTATTGAGAGAGTATAGTCATCATGCCAAAATTTATCCATCAACATACACCTTATTTCCCATCTAAAGTTAATGAGAATGTATTTTATTTTAAATGGGACATAAGGCAACATGCCAAGAATTAAAGTACAGCTATAAAGTTTTAGTTTCACACTCTGAATATCAACAAAGCAGTAATTCCTAAGATCATGAAAACATTATAAAGTAACTATACAGAAAACAATGAACATTTAGGTCATTCATGCTTTCTTAATGTCATATAGTGAAAATAGATATACCTATAATTTCAGTCTACAGAAAGCATACTTCATAAGGTCATTATTCATTTAAATTAGTACAAATGTTTACGAAGAACATTTTACTTAAATTTCACGGTTGCTTATAAAATGGTACTTGCAAGATTGACCTACATAAAGAAATAAGAGTCTCATCAAAAGAGATGGCAAATTATAAATATAAAATATATCACAGTGTTTAAATCCTCATAGTGCAAATCAATAAAGATAACAATCTTTGGAAAGTATTCAGCTTTACAAATTTACTGTAAATATATATATATATAAATTCAATAAGAAACACATTTAAACCTTGCACTGTCACAGAATTCTTTTGTGGAAACAAATGATGTACTTTTTGAATATGCATACATCAAAATCAAAAAGTTAACTTTTACTTTTTCCTTTATTGGCAACTTTTGATGCGATTTTCGGTTTTGGTTCCCAGAGAGCATTTTTTACAAACCTTAAAGCTGCGCCATTGTCCAGCTTGCCAGCCTTTTTCGTGTCTGTTATTTCCTTGACTCTGTTCATATATACTCTGATTCTTTCCAATTCCTGCTTTACTGGATGTTCCTTGAGTTGCCAAATAAACCCAAAATATTGAATTTAATGTGTATGCAGAAACCAAATCCACTTTTGATTGTTCAGGTGGGTCCAACTTCTGCAACAACTCATTTCTAGAAACAGACATCATGGTGTTCAGCATCTCATCCACAGCACCAATGGAATTCTCAAAGGCTGACAAATACTCGTGAATTTCTACTGGATAGTCTTCATTAATTTCTTCATCTGCCATTATGGCTGACTCACGGACTTCGACTCCAGTCTCCAGGCTAAACTTTTAATTTATAGCATAGACACATAGACTGTAGTTAAATAAGATGTTTATTCAAATACATCAAAGGAAAACGTATAAATATTAGTCTGCATTTGTAGATTTTTTGATACATACAACATGTAGATTTTTTAGCAATGAAAGTCACCTTATTAAATATGCAGTTACAGGTTTTGAGAACAACCTTACATTTGGGTGTTGGTAGATAAGAGAGGGTAGTGTTACCTGCAGGAATGATGATATTGTTGGTGTAGGATTGTGAAACATACTTGAAGGAAATAGTTAATGGAATTCACTATTTATTAAGGTTTTACTATACTGAACCCCAGTGAAGCAAACAAGATAAATCAGATGCATCTCCCACTCTGCAGTAGAAATTCACAAATCCTAGCTTTTGGACTGGCTCATAAATTTTCTGTGGTTTAAAATGTAGACAATTGGGGGCTTCTTACTCTTACACATAATTTATAGAGACAGACCTGACAAAATGTCTGGGATAGGGCCCAGCATCTAATTTTACATAGATGTTTGGGTGATTCTGATGCACAGCCAAATGTGGAAATTTTTTCTCTAAAAGTTTTCTGTTAGAACAAAAAAGTATGAAAAGCTTTGACTGCTTTTTTGTAAATGAAGCAGATGGTATCTTACTGGGATTTTTAACACAAAGTGTACAGGGAGCGTCTTAAATTATTAATAATCAGAATTTCCTAGGAAAATTCTTTTTGATATTTGCCATGTTGTAAATGGGGTGCAAAACAAGTTTGATACTGTTTCTGTCTACTTGGGAAGACAAAAATAGATGTACAAAAGACTTGTAAGGAACATCTTACAAAATATACACAAAAGTTGTAAGTTCTTTTGTATGGACAGTTTTTTTTTTTTGTTTTTGTTTTTGTTTTTGTTTTT
>NW_016107318.1:4286953-4296427 GCF_001604975.1 Cebus imitator
TCCTGGGTTCAGGCAATTCTCCTGCCTCAGCCTCCTGAGTAGCTGGGATTACAGGCACGCACCACCATGCCCAGCTAATTTTTTGTATTTTTAGTAGAGACGAGGTTTCACCATGTTGACCAGGATGGTCTCGATCTCTTGACCTCGTGATCCACCCGCCTCGGCCTCCCAAAGTGCTGGGATTACAGGCTTGAGCCACCGCGCCCGGCTGGACAGTTATTTTAATTGTTCAAAAAATGGGGTGTTTATGGAATAATGACAGAGGTTGATGCCATGGCAAAGAGTGCATAGCACATCTTGGATTTTGATTAGCATGGATCAGCATTTCTGTTGGACTCATGGAGAAACAAGATAGCTTGTTTTAAAGAAGCAATTTGGTATGATTGTTAAGAGCATGAATTCTGGAGGCGGGTTGCCTGAGTTTAAAATCCTATGAATCATTTACTGGCTATGTGACTTTGTAGTTTACTCATGCTTTTCTGTGCCTTGATTTACTTCTGTAAAATGAGGGTAATAGTATCTACTTCATAGAGTTGTAGGGATTAAATGAATGTTCATGTGTGTATCACTTAAAAGAATGGCACATAGCCCTAAAAAATGTTGCTACTTTTTCAGTGGTATTTTTACTACTTGGAAAGAATAGGTCATGGTTAATAAGTGAGAGGTGACAGCAATTGGATATTTAAAGAGACAAGTTAATAAAAATAACTTTAAAGGTCATGAAGTTTAGTTTCCCTATTTTGCAGTGAGAAATTGACAACGAAATGTAGTGTTAGCATTTTGTCCAACATGTCACCTGGTTGTAGTTACTACTCGGAGCATTTTAGGACAGTTAAATGTAATGTCTTTGCAAGTTGGCTTAACAAAACAGAAATCGGTTAAGCATTATTAATTATGATGTGGCCTGCATGCATGATAAGGATGTAAAATACCCTGATTTGTTGAATAAATTAAAAAGGGAATTTTTTGTGCTATTAAATTTTGTGATACCAGAAAAGCCAAAAAGAATATAAATTACAGATCTAGATGGGGTTCCAGTGACAGAAAAAGGTTGTGATGTGGATTTTAGTTTGATAGTGAACCAGCTAGCTGCCACATTATCAGTGAAGTGTTCAGAAGACAATTGATAGAAGACCCAAGCAGTTTGGGAATATATATTGTCAAGATAGTTGGCTCATATTAGGTGAGTAGATACAGAGAGAAGAGCTGAAGATAAGGACCTGATTTATGTGATTAAAATGAAAAAGAGATAGTAAAAGTGAGAATTATAAAAAGAAAGGGAACTACTGCTGTTCACAAACAAGCTAAAGGAAATTTAATTGCTAATTTGAATTTAATTTAAATTGTATTTAATTGCTACCGTTGATTTTAGTAAATTTTACATGTCTCATTATTATGGCAGATAAAATAGGTTTTGAAAAATGAATGAGGAAAGGAGGGAAAACCTAAAATTTGTTGTTTGTGAATATAAGAGGGTAGAAATGGAAGATTATTTGGCCATAGAGTTGTTTAACCACTACTGTGTTTTGCTGATTTGCCTATGTCTTCCTTTTTCTGTAGGGCCCAGTAAATCCTTTAGGGCCACCTGTACCCCATGGGCCCCATGGTGTCCCAGGCCCCCATGGGCCTCCTGGGCCTCCAGGGCCTGGAACTCCAATGGGACCATACAACCCTGCACCTTATAATCCAGGACCACCAGGCCCAGCTCCTCAGTAAGTATTGGGTTTAGTTCTGGGCTTTTCCCCAAAGATTCTCGTTTATGGACTGTATTTTTATACTGATTTTTCTTTTCAGTGGTCCCCCAGCCCCATATGCCCCTCAGGGATGGGGAAATGCATATCCACACTGGCAGCAGCAGGCTCCTCCTGATCCAGGTAAAAGATGCTTATCATTTGTGTGTTACCTGTATTATTTCCCACTCCTGTTACATTATTAAATTTTGTATTTGTCTACATTTGTATGCATCACCTTCACTCTACTCTTTCAACAGTGTTAGGCACTGCCGCCAACTCAGTGTAGAGGACTGAGATGTATATGATCTTTGCTTTTATGGAACTTCTTTCTGCTTGCGTTTGACTTTCTTATGAGTTGATATAGCAAAATGTTAAAAGCTAAAAGCTACCGGAAAGAGTATGGTGCAGTAGGTTTTAGAAACCAGTGATGTCAAATGTGTAGTGTATTAATTGTGGCATTATCTATGAAAAAATAGTTTTTACACTTACAAAATTATGTGATAGGGGCTGGGCACTGAGGCTGAGGCTTGAGACCAGCCTAGGCAACATGGCAGGATCCATCTCATTTGTTTTAAGTTAGCTGGGCAGGGTGATACGCACCTATACTTCCAGCTGCTCAGAAGGCTGAGATAGGAAGATTGCTTGAGCCTCAAAGTACTAGATTGTAGCGAGCTGTAGGTGCACCACTACACTCCCCTGGGCAACAGAATGGGACCCCATCTCTTTAAAAATATATATATATGTTACAGTCTAACAGAGTGTTAAGTATTTGTGCATTAAACTTCCAAATTGTCAAGTAAGATAAACTGTCTCTTCTAGTACTCCTCATGTGACAACTTCATGTGAGTAAAAATCAGGCCTGTGTTTAATAACTGCACGCTAAAACTCAAATACATGTAATTATTTTCTATATTCAGATCTGGATTCTGCATATATATCATATCCTGTTCTGTTCTTGCATTTTTCCATACCCTGTAGTTTGCTTTCCATCTTTGTCAAAGAGTCATTCTTTGAAACCAATTAACATTTATTTATGATCCTTTTTTTCCCACCTGCTACCTACTTTTTAGACCTCTTTCACTGGAGTAGTTTCAAGGAAGGTATACTCAATTATGGCTTACTTTCTACACATATGTTCATCCCTAAAAAAACTTGAAGGAATTAATGTAAAGGAAATTGCCTGATTGTTAACTTCATAGGAAGGGTGCTGTGTGAAATATGATGTCATGGCAGTTACCAAATAACCACAACTTCCATTAATTCAAGGAACAACTTGAGTTGTGCTAGGATATGAGTATGCAAAGTTGGGATTGTGTTCTATAGCAAAAGAATGCACTCCCAGCATAAGCAACACTATGATAGAAGGGCTCACAGGGTACAGAATATAATAATTTTTGGAGAATGAAAGGGCTTTTCTTTCCCTGATATCAGCTAATTGGGATAGTATCTGTAAGCTAGTAATGAGGTTCAAGAGTTTAAGTAGGTTAAGGGGCAGATTTATATTGTGTAACTTGGATCTGCCAGGATTGTGTCTTTGAGCACTATTGGATAGGTAGCATGATTGAGGAAAAAATAATGGGAACAAGAATTGGAAGTGGTCTCTGTATAGCAAGTTGAGTTTCTCACTAGGAGTAGTAGTGAAGTCACCACTGTAGAAGCTGGTCAGTGAATGTGGTTGCAGCATGGTCTTTGGGTAAGAAGTAACCCATTTAACTAAAACCAGCTGGCTGGCCCAGCTCAGATTTATCAAAGGATTACTGGGTTTCTGCGGTAGGTATTGCTTGTATTAGAATAATGTAATCTTTTAATAATTACCTGAACTAAAACTTTTTTCAAAAAAAGTCTTAAGGATTTGTGTGTAGTGGTCAAGAATTTAGACTTCAGAGTCATATAGACCTAGATCAGTCCTAGTCCTACAGTTTGCTAATTGTGAGAATGTCAAGCAAGTTTTTGAACTCCTCTAAGCTTTCGTTTTCTTATCTATAAGGTGATAAATGAATCTTGGGTTGAGTGAATATCTAGTAAATTCTTACTACATACTAGTTAGTCATAACTGAGACTGGTTTTTTTGTGTGGTTTACACATTTGGGAGTAGAAATATCACTTCCTAAAGTCTGTTTTATCTCAAATTCTTTATCCAGGCATTGTGTCAAGTGAAATGCCTAGATTTCTTGATTAATATACAGATAATGACTGGGTGCTGTGGCTCACACCTAATGTTGCTGTAATCCCAGCACTTTAGGAGGGTGAGGTGGGTGGATCACCTGAGGTCAGGACTTGGAGACCAGCCTAGCCAACATAGTGAAACCCTGTCTCTACTAAAAATACAAAAATTAGCCGAGCATGGTGGCAGGCACCTGTGATCCCAGCTACTTAGGAAGCTGAGGCAGAGAATTGATTGAGCCCAGGAGGTGGAGATTGCAATGAGCTGAGTTCGAACCACTGCTCTCCAGCCTGGGTGAGAGAGTGAGACTCTGTCATAAATATATATACATATATATAATATATCTACCTAAATATATATATTTAATGACACTTGAGATATATAAACATTGAACATAGAAAAGCAGTACATTGGGCAATTGAGAAAAGCTTTTTAGGGTGTCCTAATAACACCTTGTAATTATATTACCTTGTAATGAAGACATGGTAGAAAATTGAAAAGTCCTAATTGTATGATATTCCTAGTATAAAGGACAGAATCAAGTTATTTCTGGTTTCTAGAAGATTGAGAGGTCTCAAACTGTTCATAAATCAGTTGATGTGGGAGATAATTGAGGGTCAGTCCAGTGTAGAGGAAATATAACATAGCTGAAAGCCTAGACATGGGCATAGTGATTTCTGAAAAGTACACTCACTGTGTTGTGGCTGGAGCTTGGGTGTTGAAGAGATACGATAGGGAGAGATGAGGATGAAATAGAAAGGATAAGCCAGGGGGTTCAGACTGTTAAAGATGCTGAATGATAGGCTATACTTAAGCTTTGACTATCCTGAAGATTCTAGAGAATCAAGAATTTCAAGTAGGATAATATCAAGTTGATAACATTCAATGTGAAATAGGATGAAATGTGGCTAATCCTTTTTTTTTTTAAGATTTTTATATTTTCATTGAAAATAAGGACAAAGTTTATTGTTCTAAAATAATTGTTTCTTTCTCATACAGGTTAGCCCCTAGAAATGTTTTTCTTTAGTCATCTGCCAAATAGAGCTGTTTGTGCTTGAGGCGAAACCAACCAGTTTAGAAAAAAACAAGGGCACAGGATGGTTTGAGACAGAGCGTTGGATTTGGAGCCAAAAGACCTTTATTCACATCCCAGTTATGCTGCTCAGTAGTTTTTTAACCTAGGAAAGTCACTTGATCTCTGAGCCTTGGTTTTCTTTAATAAAAGCTGATGGTGACAACAAAAATAATAGAAAATTTAAAAGTTTTAATTTACTTTTTTAAATGTTCTAGTTGATTTTGGGGACTGTGTATTTGCCAGAGAGCTGGGTGTGTGTGTGTGTGTGTGTGTGTGTGTGTGTGTGTGTGTGTGTGTGAGAGAGAGAGAATTACAGACTTCACAAGCAAATCTTGAACTTTCATTTATTAATTCTAGCTAAGGCAGGAACGGATCCAAATTCAGCAGCTTGGGCTGCTTATTATGCTCACTATTACCAACAGCAAGCACAGCCACCACCAGCAGCCCCTGCAGGTGCACCAACTACAACTCAAACTAATGGACAAGGTAACTAAAGAACTTACTATATGTGAAAGTCAAAACTTGTGTTTGGAATCGTGTATGATGTAGATCACTGTATAATACATAAAATTTCTAACATTTAATTATGATTGAAGCAGACTTTTCCTTTTTTAAATTGTTGCTTGGAAGTAATTTCAGACTTTACAGCCTGGCGTGGTGGCTCACGCCTGTAATCCCAGCACTTTGGGAGCCGGAGGCGGGTGGATCACAAGGTCAGGAGATTGAGACCATCCTGACTAACAAGGTGAAACCTTGTCTTTACTAAAAATAAAAAAATTATCCAGGCATGGTGGCACATGCCTGTAGTCCCAGCTACTCGGGCGAATCAGTTGAACCTTGGAGGCTGAGGTTGTGGTGAGCCAAGATCTTGCTGTTGCACACCAGCCTGGGCAACAAGAGTGAAACACTGTCTCAAAAAAAAAAAATTCAGACTTTCATAAAAGTTGTAAGAACAATTCCAGGAGCACCCAGACAGCCCAGCTGTTAATGTTTTGTCCCCTTGTTTATTCTGTTACCATCTATATCATATATCTGTGTCTGTGTGTATTTGTTTAAATTAGCCATTACAATTAGTTCTGAAGGAAACTAATTATATCCAGTATAATTAATTCTGAAAGAAATTCATTTAAGACCAAACTGTAGACATGATGCCCTGTTGGGTACTTCTTCAAAAATATATAACCATCATACAGACCTCCAAATCAGTAAATCAATTTGGTATATTCTTTGCATCATTGTGGATTTCTGGTTTTTGCAATAGGTTATATTTTTAAAGTATTTATAATGTTGATAATCCGATTATCCTGAATTGGCCAGTCAGGGAGTATATTCAGGGTGGTGCCTATATCCTTTTGAAATACCTGTCATTCTTGTAAGCACTTTACTGTCTGGCACAGTAAGATTGTTATTTTTTGCTTTCTGGGCTCCAGCCCTTGAGTCAGCCATTGATTGCTTCAAGGAGCTCTGATTCCTTTTAGTAGAATGGTGGTTCGAAGCAAGACTGAGTATGCTTGTTGCTACTGAGGTGTCATTGCTTCTAGCTTCTTTCAACAGAGCCAGGAAATATATTTACATACATGCATACTCACATATACATACCAAAAAATACATAAACATTGATATCTGTATATATTTTTTAAAACTATGTTCATATCACCACATACATTTCAGCGTTTTGGGGTTTTCAAGCCTTTTCCTTTTTTGTACTTAGAAATGGTGAGAAACCTGGTATCCTCAGTGTATTCCCTTATTTGATAGACATTTACTTATATGTTCAGCATAACCAGTCATCCAGATAGTTTGGTTTTCTTCTCTGTCCACCACCTCTGTATCCCCAGTACATTCTATCTTTGGCATTGCAGAGTACCTCCTTCCTACCCTCACTGTCACATCGCAGGCACCTGCCAGCTCCTACACCCAAGGATCAGAAGAAAATGCCTAAAATTGCCTTTTAAAAACTTTAATTTCGTTCTTTTTTTTGTTTTGCTTGAACAAGGAGATCAGCAGAATCCAGCCCCAGCTGGACAGGTTGATTATACTAAGGCTTGGGAAGAATACTACAAGAAAATGGGTATGTTTTATACATTTCTTGAAAATACATAATTAGGTTGAAACACTTAACAAATATACATTAGAATGTTGGAGATTTGTTAAAAGCATATTCGTATTACCTTAGATGACTTTCATCCATTTATTAACTCTTAAAACCTTCAGGAAGAGAATAATTGAATAAAATCACTGGACTTGTAGACGTATCAAGACAGTTGCAAATGATAGTTTTAAATTTGTGTTTACATAGCAAGGAAGTCTTTTTATTTCTAATTGCATTTGTCAAACAGGTATTAATTGGAACTAGAAATGCCCTCCCTGGCGCATACAATATTGGACATTACAATACTTTTGACAATGACAGTTATATATATTATTAGTCTAAATGGCATAAGGTTAGATTTTAGTGTGTCAAGCAAAAATTGATTGTGTCTGATACCATTATTTTTGCTGCAGAATAAGCAGGTAAGAATTAACCTGCATTGGTGTAAAGTAAATTACTTAACATTTGCATGTTCTTTCAGCTACTATATAGCATATACTACATGCCAAGCATAGTGATAGATGCTGAGACTACAATTATGGGCATACTGGCTAAGAGTACTGCCCTTTCAGGTATCATATGCTAATGGGGTAGGTACGTTTGTTAAGTAATTTGCAAACTACAAACTGCTGTGAAGGAAGAGAACTGTATCTTCACTGATATTTCACATATACAGATTAGAAACAGTACAAAACTTAGCTGCAAAACTACTAAGTGATGGAACCAGAATTTGGCTTCCAAGTGGGTCTGCTTCCCAAGCTTGTCTCACAAATTTGTCTGTTTAGGGACCATTTGGAACCTGATACTATATTTCTGGACAGATCACTATGTTTCAGCTGCTTTTGCTCTTAGTTATTTAAAATTATCACATATTACAGTTAGATGTCACAAATGAAAGCTAAATTGGTAAAGTTGCCTTATCCTTCACTAGCAGAAAAAGAATCTATAGGTAGAGTTTTGTCATAAGATAATGGTCTACTTGTGATTCTCAATGTAAATTGTAAATTTCAATGTTTTCTTTGCCAAACAATGTTTTTCCACAGAAAAATTTCTAGAAGGGTGATGATTTTAATCTTCTAGGTGTAAAATTACATATCCCTGGTGATAACAATGTTCTGCATAACTGGTTTGTTTTTAAAGAAAGAAAAATATGTTTTTCCTCTTAGAATGGCTTTTTAGGAGAATCATGCTCCTTCTATTTCTGAGACTGTAACAGATTAATTTATGTTCTTCTGACCTAGCTTAGGCAGATCTGTAGTAGCTAAAATTCTGCAAAAAGAAACCTTCAACTTAAAAACAGCATACTCTGGTTAAGGTTGGTTACATAATTTATTTTCTGACCTGGGGTCCTTTTTAGAATGAACAGGGATGCTTTTAATCATGCCCTGACAACATAGTGGTCAGGACCTCTAATCAACTTAACTTTAATGAAATAACATCACCATTTTAAAAGACTTCGGCATGAGCCATGCGCAGTGGCGCCAGCTGCTTGGGAGGCTAACGATGGAAGGATCCCTTGAGCCCAGGAGATTGAAGCCAACCTTGGCAGCGTAGTGAGGCCTGGTCACATGTTGAGGTTAAAAATCATTAGCTTCAACTTCTATTTTCTCAGTGGGTAATGGTGCCTGGATATGTGCCTAGTTATTATTAAGTAGGTAAAAACAAAGGCCTGTTAATGGATTTAGTTAATTACTGAGGAATGAGTTTGGGTTCTGTGCTTTTTTTTACCTTATTGATTATTTGTAATGTGGCCATTAATATGCTTACTGTTTAGTCTTCTTACCTTTTACTTGCTAAAACTGAGTAGGTGTGTTGAATTTTAATTTTTATTGTTAAGGGAAGACATTTCACCTTGTCTTTATTTTTTTACCATTTCCCTGCCAGTTAGAGATACTATGCTAGATGGTTTTGAATCCTTTGTGGGAAAATGTGGCATAGAAATAACTTAATTAAGTATTACTGCATAATAATGCTGTATGACTAAAGAACCTCGTTACCCCACTTTTCCTGTTGTGTGATTTTCTGTAATACCACAATAATCACCTGTTAATTTTATTTATTTATTTGAGAGGGGTGTCTCACTCTCTCACTTAGGCTGATGTGCAGTGGCACAATCTGAGCTCACTGTAACTCCACCTCTTGGGTTCAAGCAATTCACCTGCCTCAGCCTCCCAAGTAGCTGGTATTATAGGTGCCCACCACCACACCCAGCTAATTTTTTGTATTTCTAGTAGAGATAGGGTTTTACCACGTTGGCCAGGCTGGTCTCAAACTCCTGACACCAGGCGATCCACCCACCCAAACTGTTGGGATTACATGCATGAACCACTGCACCCACCTTTACCCTGTTAATTTTATGAGCAAAATAGGGCAGTTTTGCTCATGTATGTGTATCTTTTTTTTTTTTTTT
>NW_016107318.1:4296617-4308060 GCF_001604975.1 Cebus imitator
GTACTTTTAGTAGAGATGGGGTTTCACCATGTTGGCCAGGATGGTCTTGAACTCCTGACCTCAGGTGAGCCGAAGTGCTTGAACTCCCACCTCAGCTTCCCAAAGTGCTTGGATTACAGATGTGAGCCACTGCGCCTGGCCTTATATGTATATCTTATAAAGAAGATAATGCTAGGTAATTTAGTCAGGTTCTTGATGAGCATTTGTCATTATGCTAGCTACGGGGTCAATTTGTCTTTTTCTATAAAAGCTCTTCTTGTAAATGATCAGCTGCTCAACTGCTTTAATTTCTTCTAGGTATGTTACCTATCATCAGGATCTTCTTACCACAAATAAGAAACCATAAAGCTTAAAACTTGGTTCAGTCTGCACATTTCTTAAATGGAAGGAAAAAGGGAATAATAAAATAGGGAGATACACATCTTTATTTCAAAGCCAACTCTGTTATTGACTTTTCCAGTGGCAGAGGAAGGATTTTCTAGGACTTTAGATTTCCTCATTCCTCATCCTAGTGCCCTCTTCGTTACACTTGGCAGGCTATCACAGCTTTTGGAGCCTAATTTCAGTTTTCCTTGTTAAAAACAGAAAACTCCATTTATAGACTTTTATGTGTCATTTGCTTATTTACTAAAAAATTTTAAAAAAACTATTGAAACTGGATGTGGGTTAAATTTTCCAAAATTAGTTTTATTTTTTAAAACAATTCTAAATTCCCCAGGATAACACCAAACCAAGAAATTTTTGTTTTCCACACGGAGTCACTCCATCACCCAGGCTGGAGTGCAGTGGCACGATCTCAGCTTGCTGCAATGTCTGCCTTGCAGGTTCAGACAATTTTCTTGCCTCAGCCTCCCAAGTAGAAGATTTCAGAGTTTAAAAAGGGAGATATAAGGAAAGGCAGCAATCTAGAGATAAGTGGTTTTGACGCTGGAATAGAGGGAATTTTTATAAGAGACCCTTAAGAGAACAAACAGGGTTTCAAAGTAGCAAGGAGTAATTCTTGTTTCGAGGAGAAGTAAAGACATTTGGGAAAAGTTTGACTTAAGGAAGCCCCTTATGATAAGGACTGTTGTGGTAGACTCTGAACCCTTAAGAATCTGGTACCTTAAGAGGGGAGAGTGAGGATTTGTGGGAAAGGTGCAGGTGTATAGGAAGACAACTGAGTGTGAAATTCTATTCAAGCAAGACTGGCTCTTGGGCTCTAATAGAATTTTACAAGCTAACTCTAGAGCAAGTCTTTTCTTTTGGATGAAAGAACTCTAAGGTTAAATTATATACATTATTTTAAACTAATAAATATTAGATAATGTTCATCTGAAGTATAGATTGAACTATCTGGCATCAAACAGTAACTTAGGCATGATCGCATCACTACACTATGTTCCAGCCTGGGTGACAGAGCAAGACCCTGTCTCAAAACAAAAACAAAAACAAAAAAAATCTAGTAACTAAAGAGAGGAATAAGGGGAGCAAGGAAAGGAAGTACATGCTTGAAGGGACAGGGAAAGAGTTCTTTCTCTACTTCAGCTGAGCAAAATAAATCACATTTGCCCTTTATATTGAAAGAGTGAAATGAGCTTTTTTTGAACATCTTTTAAGATTGGAGTTTGAAATATTGACAACTTATCTACCAAGTATTTGGTTTTTCTCCTAAAGTCTAAAGTATTTCTTTCTAAAGTCTAAAGTATTTACTATTAACTTGCCACAGGGATATAGGAGTTTGCAGGGGCTATAGTTTTTTAAGGGAACATTGATGAATTTTCTTGATGCATATGCCTGTTTCTGCCATCTTAAATTGTTAATTTGCCTTTAAAATGAGTAACTCTTACAGTTGCTACCTTGATCAGGTTTGGTTTCAAGTGTGCAGCTTGTAAGAGAAGACGTGGTTTTATTTCTGTTGTTTCACTGGGATATTTGGCATTTTTTAAAATACTTAAACCTGTTTCAGATTTGCTTGAATTAAGAGTTATTTATAGAAAACAGGAAAATATGAGAATTTTTAATAGTATATGAGAGTTCTCTGTTACCCAAGAAGAGTGTTTTTTCATGCATTTTTAAAGAATCATTTTTAAAGTCTTAAATTCTTATTCACTCAGTTGCTTTGATTCTGTGACCTGTTTTACAATGGTGATAGACTACTTTCTGAAACTATGAAATTGGTCTTATTGGCAACATCCTACAAACATAAAAACGGCTTCCTGTATGTTGGTGGTCCAGTATTTTTGTCTATGGTAATTATTTCACAAAGCCAAGTGAATTACAAACTAAATAAAATAGTGCTCAAGTAAAGAAACTGAGTAGGAAAACACATTCTCTCTTCTTGATTTTTTATTAAGAAAATTATATACCTTCAGAAATTGGGGAAATAAGGCACCACTCAGCTTCATCATTTTTTAAAAGTTTGACGTATGTGCTTTATATGTATGTTTTTTGTGTATGCACCATTTCAAAGTAAGTTGCAGACAAGACAGTTTGCTCTAATTACACTCAGTGGCTGGGCATGGTGGTTCACGCCTATAATCCAGGACTTTGGGAAGCCAAGGCAGGTGGATCACTTGAGCCCAGGAGTTCAAGACCAGCCTGGACAACATGGCAAAGCCCCATCTCTACAAAAAACAGTAGAAAAATGTCAGCTAGGTGTGGTGGGCCTATAGTTCCAACTACTCTAGAGGCTGAGGTGGGAGGATCACCTGAGCCCTGGGAGGTCGAGGCCGCAGTGAGCCGTGATTGCACTGCTGCACTTCAGCCTAGGCAGCAGGGTGAGACCCTTTCTCAAAATAAATTCCATAGTTTATTTAAAGACTATATTTAAGATTCATCCATTGCATTTCATTGTTATATTTATTCTCTTAATTCAGCAAAGTCAATCTACTTGGAAAAAGACCTGATCATGAAAGCTGAGTTAAGTTTCATTGATCTTGTTCTTTATTCCATGTCAGGTTACTTTTAATAACTTTGTGTTGTAATTGGAATACAGTATTAATACTTTAAACACCTTATTACTAGTTTTTGTGTGTATATATATAGATTTTATATAGGTTATATAGGTTTTCTATAAAGTTACCTATATAGATTTTATATATATAGGTAACTTTATAGGTTACTAATCAGGAAAAAGTCTTGGCTAGGTCTTAAAATAATAAAGTCTTTAAATCATTGCCATAATAAATGGGCTTTTTTTTTTTTCCCAAAAATGTTCTTTTTGTAATTCTAGAATTGAATCAAGATTATGTCTAAATTTTTTACCTTCCTTAGCTAAAGCAGTGTGGATTTGGGGTTGATTTTGTTTTTTACTAATAATGATGCTGTAGAACTAACTAAAAGTTATGATTAATTATAAGGCAAAAAGAAAGAGGTTTTTTGTTTTTTGTTTTTTTGGCAGAGTAGTTTCCTGACACTACTAATGAATATTTTAAATAAAACAGGAGCAATTCTGACTCTCTGTGGTTTTGTCTTATAACCTGTACTTACAGTGGATGCAATTTTGTATTAAAATTTAGGGGGTTTTTTTTAGGTCAGCAAGGGCAGACACAAGATTATTCAAAGGCTTGGGAGGAATATTACAAGAAGCAAGGTATTGTTTTTATTAGAAATGAGATTATTTTGGGCTTTTAATTGTGGTTACAGCAACAAAGTTCTTTTTTTTTTCGAAGGTCAAGCAGTTCCTGCTCCAACTGGGGCTCCTCCAGGCGGTCAGCCAGATTATAGTGCAGCTTGGGCTGAGTATTATAGACAACAAGCAGCCTACTATGCCCAGACAAGTCCCCAGGGAATGCCACAGCATCCTCCAGCACCTCAGGTATAATACAATTGCTAATTTGTTGATTCCTACTTCAGTCATGTTTTTTGCATGTTTACTGTTTGTCTGTTGGGAATATGTTTGCCTTTTAAATTTTTATCTGGCAAAGTGTAACTCTCTAAATGAATTGAAGTACTATGGTGTATTATTTGGGTTTTTTAAAATAATGCTTTCCGGCATCTGAGTGCTGAATATTACTACAATGCCTTTGATTTTAAAAATAAATTTTCTTCCCCCAGGGATTTGCAAATCATTCAAGAAGCCACCACCATTTATATTAACCAGTTTTTCTTTCTTAAAGGATTCACTCCTGAATTAGCTCCATTTCAAGGATTTTCTTTAACTTTTTGTGTATTTCTTATGTATCTCTTCTGCACAGGGCCAATAATAAGAAGTGGACAATACAGTATTTGCTTCATTGTGTGGGGGAAAAAAACCTTTGTTAAATATATGGATGCAGACGACTTGATGAAGATCTTAATTTTGTTTTTGGTTTAAAATAGTGTTTTTTTTTTTTTTTTTTTTTTTTTGAAAATGTACAAAATATCTATCACTACTGATAGGAGGTTAATATTTCTGTGTAGAAATGAAAATTGGTTTGTTTTTAGTATTTAGTGTAGATGTACACATTCCAGCAAATGTATTTGCAATTATTATGTGGTTGATGCTTTGTGATATAAATGTACTTTTTCAATGTATACTTTCACTTTTAAAATGCCTGTTTTGTGCTTTACAATAAATGATATGAAACCTCCTGTGTCGGTAAGTTGGATATGTGGGTATTTAAAGGATTCATAATTTCTTAGCAATGATAAATTAAGATACATATACACAAATATATAAGCTTTCCCCATGAAATATTGAGTTTTTAAACACTGGCATGTTTTTCCCCCCTTGCAGTATAGTGGTAGATTGGAAGATCTTTCCATTTATTGTATTTGGCTCTTTCAGCACAAGTAATCCTGATATCTTCATTTTTTTTCCTTCTGTTTGATTAAAAACTGCATGTGTGTACAATGATCTTTTGGCATACTTCCATTGCATTAACAGTGAAATTTCCTTTTATACATGACCACTGTTTCAGACCTGTACTGCTGCTATAACAGTTAACCTTTCTGTTCTTAATTTGGTAATACTTGATTTCCAAGACTGTTTCGGCATAACTAATTTTAAACAGTTTACAGATAGTGAATATGAGTAGTCTAATAAGAACAGTTTTTTTTTCCATGTAAAGCAACTCTTTCAATGTATATAATATTAGTGTGTTTCTTTCTAAATTTAGGCTAGAAAAGTGAATAGTGTGCAAAAAGTATAGCTACAGTGCATCTGCCATTGAAACATAAATGGGGTATGGAAACGTTCAAGCTTTTTTTTTTCTTTATGCAGTATAGATAAGCTTTGTTTTGTAAATGCACAAGTCCAATCATTGAATCAACTTAATTTTTTTATGTACTTGAAATCATTTTATTACTCCTTTAACACTCATGCTGAAGTTCTGATATTTTGTTGAAATCCATTGTTTTACTCTTTGCATATTTGTTGGCTCTTTGCATATTAATATATTAGACTACATGCAAATACAGTCTGTCTTGCCATTGTCTGTTGAAGTGCAGGTTTGATCCAGCCAGTATAGAACTAGCTCTGTAGGGGTGAGGAGGACTGTGCTGTGTATCATCCTTGATTGTGTTCCTTCAAGGAGCATTGCACTGTAAGTACATCAGAATGACAAATTGATGAACTGCAACAGTATCTTTTTGTCAATGTTCCACATAATGCAAATGCCATACTTTGTGTGAATATTATGTTGGAATACAGTGCTGATATCTTGGAAAACCATAACTGCTTCTTAATTTAACATAGAATAATACATAGTTCTGTATTTTTTTTTAAAGTGAGCTTAATGGGTAAGTATTTTTTTTTTTAATGTGCTTTAGCTATAGCTAAAGAAAACTGATACTTAACAAAGTTGAATAGTATTATTCACTGGTGCTCCTACAATATTGTTTTTCAGTGTAAAATATGCATATCTTCTATATTTAATATGAAAATCTTGAAATGTATCAGACAGATTTCAGTTTGCAAATAATGAGCAATGTAGCAATTTTAACACATTTCATAAGTATGTATTTTGTCATTGGTGGGGAGCACCATTTGTTGTTTCAAATATACTTTAAAGGAAGAAATACAAGGACATAAATGTTGAGATTACCTACAGAATGGAAATAGCAGTACAGTGTACCGTTCATTGTAGATATTTGAAATGTTTTTGATTGTTTTATATGACCTAGAGTGATTTCCCTTACCCTTATTTAGATTGGGATATTTAGTTCTGGTTTGAAGTTTAATAGTTAAGGAGTTAGCTATCTATTATCTTTAAGAGTAGGGTATTGATGTGAACAATTGCAGTATTTTGCATGATACTGTTTTATAGATGACCTTTTAGGAAAGTGGTGCATTTATTAATTGAACTGAAGAAGTAGTTCAGTTGAATTCAGTATCATAACTCACAAATTGGAGGCTGTTGACTTTTATTCATTTAAGGTTTAAAATCTTTATTAATTGCAAACAGTGCAATTATTTATACTTCACAGTGCCTTCCCAGACCTTCCACCTTAGGTTCTGCTGCAAAAAGCACCAGGTAAGCACAACCTAAGGACATATATAAATAAATATTTCAGTACATTAATGTTGTCCCTGTGAGGTTTTTGTGGTTGTGTATTCAAAGGCAATCTGCTACTGCTTCCCCAAAATGTATTTTGTTATTTTATGCTACCATCTTAGTGGAAAGTCTGTAAGTTGTTAAAGCAACTGTTTACATTTCTGGGTAATGTTTTTTATTTTACTTTTTTTTTTTTTTTTTTTTTAATTAAAACAAGAAAATGATGAGTAGATTGCTGCAGTAATTGAACTACATCCAAATCTTTTTGTATTTTTTTCCCAAATATAGAAGTGTTAAGATTAAGAAAGGACAATTACACAGTTTTCAAGATTTAGAAAATCACTTGTTTAGAAACTTCAACAGCCTTCACAATCTGTTATATGATTGACAGGAAATTTCTTTGCCCTCCAAAGCTATAATTTCTTAATTTTTTTTTTCTTAAACTATAATAATTCAGTAAGGATATTATGGGTTAGAATTTTATTATGGTTTTTTTTCTTAGACAAAAGTTATATGCTGAAAAAGGAAAAAGTTATAAGGCAGTATGTTTTGATAAAAGGCATGTGCATCAGTGAAATGTTAACTGTATAGCAAATAACCTTTCATAATCTGTAGCAACCAGTATTTTTCTGATTTAATAATATTTTAATAACTGACGCTGCGTTAATTTAATTTTTTTGCCAGTTTAAAATGTTTGTGTGTTTTTATAGATGATTTTAACTGGTACATATTTTGAGTTAAGATGAATGTATGAAAGCAGCATCTTATCAGTTTTGTTTATTCTATTTCTAAAATGTGCTGATCCTTTTAAAACTCCTGCTTATCTCTGCAACAAAGAAAAATATTCAAAAATACTGCCTTCATTTTCACACACAGTGCTGAAGATGCTGCAAGCACCAAATCATAGCTCATAAAATCAGGTCCTGAGATAGTTACCCATAAAGAGGAATCCTTTGAGTGTATGCCATTGGTGAGCCGATGAGCATGGACCATAGAAGGGCTCAATGTAGAAGGTAAAATTGGCAAATCATAATTGAGAAATATGAAATGTATTCCCATACATATGGTATAGGGTGTAATGTACCTGCTTTTGATCACTTTTCATTTTAAAGTGCTATTCACTTGATCTTAAATGTTCCATGAACTGTTAAATTTCTTAAGTTACATAGTTACTACACATTTATGTGTATGTATGTTTTAATAGTCAATGATAGGTATATAAGATTGATAATTAAAGGGGCTCATTGAAACTTAGGAGCCTGTTGAGTTTGGTTAGTCGTAGATTGCATTTTTATATAAAAAATACAGATAGATGAATGATAATAGATATTGGGGCATTGTTTCTGTCTCATAAGAATTCTTTTATTCATTACCATAAGCCTTCACTGATACTATAAGCATTATTGTAAAAGACGCTGATCTTAAGTTTGAAATAAATGGAAAGCAGAAAAGGTGAGCCAGTTGATTTGAATGCATTGGATATTAGTGTTAGAAACAATGTTTAGTTTAGACTGAAATTGAACTGACTTATTTAACACTTAAACAAAATTTGACAATGTTTTTAATTTTTTTAAGACAGCTTAGTGTGGTGATACTTAGAATTCTATGGTTTGATGTTTCTTTTAGAAATGAAAAGTATAGTTTTATTTTTTTATATCAAAAATGCTTTTAATACTAAAACTAGTAATTTGATACTAGTTGTTTCTAAACATTGTAAAATATATCTTTAAACAAATTATCTTGTTAGTTAATTCATAAGGGTGGGGTTGGGTAGGAATAGCAGAGTACCTTCAGAGAGGGAAAGGGGAGTAATTCAGAAGTGATAGCATTTTATTTGTTTGATTACTCTGCCAGTAAAATCAGCTCTACTTAGAAAGTTATCTGTTGTGTAGAATAATGATGTAGAGGTTACTAGTCAGTGAGGATGTCTTGTTTTTATTTTCTGCAAATTCTGCCTCATTTTAAAATGCATTTTAACAATACCTAATTAAAGATAATTTTGGCTCTGAAAATAACCTTATTTTTTGTTGAGTTAGTGACTTCATTTTTCTTGCCACAATATAAACTTTTGAGGGATTTTTTTAATTGGTGCTTTTAATAAGCAAATGAATCCCAGGGTTTTATTTTCTTCAGTGATACCCCTATAGAAAAAAACTCTTAAATGTATTTGCACATATATATATATTTTTTCTTATGCATGCTCGATGCATTTTCGTCCTGAGAAAAATGTTCTCTACAGAAACTACCCGTGTGTAAAAAGAAGATTGGCTTAAAATGGCTACTGTGATGGGAACAGTGTCTTAGGGAGATGCAGCTTGGACTTGAGGTAAATTGAATACTTTACAAACTGTGGTTTAGAGTTTGCTTTTATGACATTGTATGTAAAAGGTCACATTGCTGTAATTTTGTATTATGGTTTCCTCAATAAATAAATGTACATTGATGAATATTATAAGGGAGTGCTTTGTGTTTTTTGTACATATATTGGTAAAATTTTCTAGTTGACTGGGGTTTTTTTAATGTTTACTGTGAGAAAAGACGATTTTTAAAAGTTTTAATGCATGGTGAAACCCCTGTCTCTACTAAAAATACTGAAAATTAGCTGGACGTGGTGGTGCACGCCTGTAGTTGCAGCTACTCGGGAGGCGGAGATTGCAGTGAGCTGAGATTGTACCACTGCACTCCAGCTCTGGTGACAGAGCAAGAAACTGTCTTAAAAAAAAAAAAAAAAAAAAAAAAAAAAAGTTTTAATGATAAAGGGGTAACATCTGGTTGCACAAGTCTTAAAATACAGAAATAAGACTTTTTTAAATACAGAAGTTACTTTATTTGAGTTCACATTGTAAAATAAAATTGTATTCCAGAAAATTAAAATATAAAACAACTTAATAGAACATAATAGCTAATTATTTACAAACTTGTTTTAAAGACTAGAATTTTAAATTGAAGATTGTGCCACTTTTTCCTTAAATCTAACACACTTAGATCTTGAAATGCTGGACTATGCTGAAAGTGTTTTCTCTTGTATGAACTATTAATACAAAGTTTTTTCATTAAAATATAATCTGTTCAGGCAAGATCACAGCATAAATTTGCTTTATATATTACATATGTTTGAAAAATAACGTGTAATATCCTCAACACTCAACACTGTATAGGCAAGTGTTTCTTAAAAGTCCTTTAATTATTATTTTTCTCTCTGCTCCAACTTTCCTGTGAAAGGAGTATCACTCCTCCCCACCATTCCAATCCCAGTATATCTGCCTCAGAAAGACTTTGAAACTACAACAACCAAAATGATATACTACTAAAAAAAAAAGCCCACTCAAATTGATAGGTTCCAAATTAATTAGCTATTTCAACCTAATTTTAGGTGTAAAGGGCTCATGACATTCATGCAAAATAATATATTTTACATAGGTTTTTTTTTTTTTTTTTTTAACATAGTTGTTGTAAACATCTATGGGAAATACACAGCCTTTATAAATAGGTTCTGATAGAATAATTGAGTAATTTCCCACCCCACAATTAAGTACATTTTATCGACTGTTACTGCATAATAGGTGATAAATCTGATGTTCGTGTGGAAAAGAAGGCGGCATTCTTTAGATGAGCTGTGTTTTGAAGACTTATGTAAAGGAGTAAGAAGTCAACATAATGGCACTCCTGGTTTCCTTTTTTGGCCCCGCCACAGAAAAGATGGATGTAATAAGAAAGCTGGAGTGAAAGAGAAAGTTCCAGGAAGAGGGGAGGGGAGCTAGTAGTCATCAGCTAAAAAAAAAGAAGAAGAAAAGTGATTTTAAGGAAAAAAAAATTAATAGAATAAAAGATAAAAAGTAATTAATTCTTACTTTCAATGGTAAGAATACAGGTACTAGCTGCAGAGCCTTTATTGTTGACTGCTTTACACATATACTCTCCTCCATCTTCTGGGAAAGTTTCTGGTAAGTAAAGGCAGTAAGTTTCTCCCCTTTCAATATATTGATAGTCTTCTCCATCCTGCAATATTTCTCCTTCAAACCACCATGTAATTTCTGGTTTCGGTTCTCCTGTTACTTTAACTGTAAATCTGACTGGCTCACTGTCTACAACTGATGTGTTTTTAAGAGGTTTCTTGAACCATGGAGCTCCTGTTCTGGTTTGCTCTTCATCTTCAGTAGTGGAGCCATTCATGATGCCATTTTCTTCCTCCTCCTCCTCTTCTCTTTTCTATGTTAAAATAAATGTATTCAGGTTGGCATTTATAATACAGTATTTACAGCGATTTAGTAACAGAATTTTGAAGTAAAATTTTTTTTAAGTAAAGAACATACAAGTATGCCTACTACAAAGTGTACTTAATATATTCCAGGCCCAGCGCAGTGGCTCACGCCTATAATCCCAGCACTTTGGGAGACGGAGGTGGGCAGATCACCCAAGGTCAGGAGTTCAACATCAGACTGACCAACATGGAGAAACCCTGTCTCTACTAAAAAGTACAAAATTAATCGGTTGTGGTGTTTCGTGCCTGTAATCCCAGCTACTCGGGAGGCTGAGGCAGGAGAATCGCTTGAACCCAGGAGGCAGAGGTTGTGGTGAGCTGAGAGTGCACCATTGCACTCCAGCCTGGGCAACAAGAGTGAAACTCCATCTCAAAAAATAGATTATAGTGACTTGAAAGAAAGCTATTAAAACATTTTTTAACCCACCTAATTATGGGTTTTAAGAGGGCATCTTTGGAAAATAAAGGATATGTAAGCCTGGTACCTTTTGTAGTGCTGCATCAATTTCCCTTTGTTCAAACTGCATACGTAGTAACTTTTGTTCTTCAATTCTTCTTTGTTCTTCTTCTTCTCTTGCCTTAGCCATTTGTTCAAATCTTGCTTTCATATTCACTTTGTGAGTAAATGGAGCCTCGCTTTTTATTGCAGGCCTAACATCAACATCTTCTTCCTGCAAGAAAATGCGCCAAGACTAACAAAAATAGCTTGCCTTCTAAAAACGAA
>NW_016107318.1:4308293-4318865 GCF_001604975.1 Cebus imitator
GGGTTTCACCATGTTGGCCAGGATGGTCTCGATCTCTTGACCTCGTGATCCGCCCTCCTCAGCCTCCCAAAGTGCTGGGATTACAGGCGTGAGCCACCTGGCCAGAAGTGTTACTAGTTCTAAAGGTGGTGTTTATAAGCACAAAATGATTAACATGTTTGTAATGCATATTTGTGCTACACTGCCGACACTCAGATTTTTCTAACTCCCAAGTTCAGGAAAAGTGATAGATACATTTATGAACCATTCTCTTGATTATATAGTCTTTGCTGAATGTAAAGATGACAATATCACTGGAATCCCAGCCTGTGTGTGTCTAACCAACTCCACTTGGTTTTAATAGCACTTAATTGAAAAAGGTCAGAATACTATACATTCTAGTAATTGTTAAAACATACCATTCCCTACTACATAATATGAGAAATCTGTTCTTTCTACTTAGTGATTTTCCCTTTTTCACCCTTCTTAGAACTATGTCCCTGATGAATTCCATCCAAATAATGTAACGTGTGAAATGACCGAGTAAGGGTGTTTACAAGTAGAAAAACAGGCAGAGACAACTGTTGAAAAAGACAATGACAAAAATGGGGAAATCATTAAAATATGTTTGAGACATCTATTGAGGGATGAGTTGGAAGCCATGGAAATAAGGGAGTGATTTAAGAGCAGAGTGTCAACTGTCAAATAGTTTGTCTAGGAAAATAATAATTTGGTAATGATAACGTCTTCTAGAGCACTTTGGGTGGAGTGGGGTTAACGTGGGTAGTTAATTCATGGTTTCTAAAGTATTTCAGTTGTAGTTGACTTTTGGTTTCTAAACTACTTAGGCATTTGTGGATCTAGTTGGAAATCTCACCATTTATTTTTCATGGTACTATGAAGAAATTGCTCCAGGTTACACCCAACTAAAGGGAAATTTGAAACAAGCAGTAGTTTAATTGCCTATATAAGAAAAATCCTGGTTCAGGTGTTTCACTCAGTTTCAAGTTGCACCTCGCACCTGGTACCTACATCATTTCCAATGAAAGGAGTAGAAGGAGGTTAAAAAATTTGGATAGTTTTTCTGGTTCTGCATTAGATTTTTATTTGATATTGGAAAATCATGGGACAACCTGCTATCTGATGTGTAAATTCTATTTTGTGCCATTATTTACCTTCATTTCGTAAATGTAATGCCTGAGTGGTTGTTGCTAATGAAGGTATAGAGGTTTTTAACATTATTATTATACTTAAAAGACTACAAAAAATGATTAAACCATGATTTTCTTTTGCTTACTGTAGTCTTAACAGACTTCTGAGACTTAAATTATAAAAAGGACCTTTTTGTTCATAGTATACACTTGTTTTTTGTTGTTCACAAACTGAATCTTTAAGATGGAATATTCCAGCAGGTACAATAATTGCTATTCTGTGTCCTTCTCAGTTACTGACTTGGCTTCCAGATTTTAGCCTCTTCATGCAAATTCATAACTATTCATTTAGCTACCTCAAACCTGCATTTAGAAAATTAAGTAGAAGAATTTCTCTTGCGCTGAAAGTTTATGAACTGTCCTTCAGTCAAGTACAGTTGTCAACTTTTCTTGAGCCCCTGAAGAGCCAGATTAAAACACATTTTAAGTCAGCAGTTAGGCAGTGTATCTTCCTTGAGATACAATGAGGTATAAGATGGTTTTGGAGTAGACTTTACTGGAAA
Organism: Cebus imitator; assembly: GCF_001604975.1. NCBI lineage: Eukaryota > Metazoa > Chordata > Mammalia > Primates > Cebidae > Cebus > Cebus imitator. The sequence continues at coordinate 4,309,987 of NW_016107318.1, forward strand.
ATCTAATTAGAAATTCAAACATTATATAAAGCATTTAAGTACCAAAAGAGGGGTACGTGTTTAAGTGCTACAGGACCTGGGATGGAATTCTTTGATTAGATAACGTTACATAAATGAGTTGAGCCTTGAAAGAATATAAACATTTTGAAGACACACTGAACATTGATTTTTCTTTTTGTCTTCCCCCGCCGCCGCCGCCCCCCCCCACCCCAAGACAGTCTCGCTCTGTCACCCAGGCTGGAGTGCAGTGGCTCAATCTCAGCTCACTGCAACCCCTGCCTCCCGGGTTCAAGCAATTCTGCCTCAGCCTCCCATATATCTTGGATTATAGGCACCTGCCATCACACCCGGCTAATTTTTGTGTTTTTAGTAGAGACAGGGTTTCACCGTGTTGGCCAGGCTGGTCTCAAACTCCTGACCTCAGGTGATCCACCTGCCTCAGCCACCCAAAGTGATGAGAGTACAGGTGTGAGCCACTGCACCCAGCTGCTAACAAGTTTTTAGACTTTCAATCACCTTTAACTCAGAAAGGTATGATAGGAGGGACTTCAATGTCCTCCAGAGGAAACTCCATTCAGGATACTCTGATGGGTTATAGAAGTTCAGCCACGTCCAAATATCACATCCATGTATGCTGGAGAGTCACTAATAGCAATAAAACAAGAAGTCACCTATCTTATGTTTTTATTCTTTCCTACATATTTTGTAGGTTTGGGTACGACAGCTGAGGTTTCACTATCCTTAACAAAAGGAAGCAAGTGCATGCTGATTGAACTGAACTTTTCCATGATACACCTATAAAGACTGATCTTTGGCCATTCATCCACTAAATTTTGGTGTTCTCCAGGGTTTTATCATTCACCTTCAACAATTAACTTTCTTAGCAGCTTTATCTACTTGTACTTTCTAGTGCTATCCATAAAAATCTGTAGTTCTTGCACCTCACCTGAGTTTAGGACCTATGTTAGACTACCTTTACCTTACCCAAATATCACCAAAACTGTTCACCCCTCCTCCCCAGACGTGATTTCTCTATAGCATCATCTAGTTATCTGGAAGTAATGGTAGGCCCATCTGCAACCAAGCACCCAAAAAGCAACCTATAATCCTTTTTTGTTTGTATGTTTGACTCCTATCCATACCTGAGTCTAACCTAATTTTGTTAGTTAGGTCTGTTTTTCTCCCTTGGCCCCAACTTCATGCCTGTCTTGCAGTTCATCCTCTGTGGTCCCAGAATTCTTGCATAAACATAAGTCCTTTCTTACTCTGACCTAAAAAGTTGATTATTAATATTGTTCTCCAGATCATAGTGCCTGCAAGGTTTAAAAGGACCTTCATTAACTAGCCACAACCTACTTTTACAGCTTTGTATCCTATCACTATTCTGTGAACTTTGCGTTGAAGTCCTTTGAACCTGTTTTCCATTCCCCAGATACATTTTTACAACCTCTGAGTTAATCTGAAAGGCTTCTCCTATCTGGAATGTTTCTCCTCTTTACCTGCAACTTTTATTCAGCCTTTACACTCAGCTTAAATCTCACCTTCTTGAGCTTGTTAAACATGTCCTAGGTATATTGACTCCACCCAATTTGATCCTGTAACACTAAGTATACAATTTCTATTATAGCACTTACAATAATTAGAATTTTCTTCAGTTATACATACTTAGACTGAACTTAAAGACATATCCACTTATATATCCCCAAAACAACAGATCCAACACGTTAAAAATGTTCAACATTTTTTAGATGTTGAAAAATAGAAATGGTTGCGGCCAGGCACAGTGGCTCACGCCTGTAATCCCAACACTTTGGGAGGCTGAGGCAGGTGAATCATGAGGTCAGGACAGTGAAACCCGTCCCTACTACAAATACAAAAAAGTAGCTGAGTGTGGTGGTGGGCACCTGTAATCCCAGCTACTCGAGAGGCTGAGGCAGGAGAATCACTAACCCTAGAGGGGGTGGTTGCAGTGAGCCGAGATTGCACCACTGCACTCCAAACTGGGCAACAGAGCGAGACCCCATTTCAAAAAAAATAAAAAAATAGAAATGGTGTTGGCTTTTAGCAACGATGAGATGATTTATCTGCAACTAGCCTGGGCCCTAGGCTTGTATGTTACACAAGCTCAGATGCATACTGAATTGATTGGATGTTTCACAGCATCTCTATTTGTCTGAAATAGCTTATGGAACCTCTTTTCCTTCCAAACACTGATTTCCCTTATTGTTACTGTATACTTGTTACTATGATTCCTTCCTCTTTCTTCCTCTCCATCACCATCCCCAAGTCCTGCCAGTTTTGACTCCTATATACTTACCTGTCCTTTCCATCCCAGCCCTACTTCAAATCCTCAGGCCTTTTCTGACCACCCTGTACAAAACAGTAACACATACTCTTATTTCCCTTATTCTGCTTTATTAATCTTCATAGCTTTAATTTGTTAACCACCTGATAACTGTTTTCCTCCCCCAATCCCCAACCCACCAATATGAACAGGGACTGTAAATTTAGTTAACTGATGTTGTCCTGTGGACATAGTAGTCAAATAATATTTTTTTTCTTTGAGACAGTCTCGCCCTGTCGCCAGGCTGGATTGCAGTGGTGTGATCTCAGCTCACTGCAACGTCTGCCTCCAGGTTCAAGCAATTCTCCTGCCTGAGCCTCCTGAGTAGCTGGGATTACAGGAACCCCCCATTATGCCCAACTAATTTTTGTGTTTTTGTTGAGACAGAGGTTTCACCGTGTTGGCCAGGCTGGTCTTGAACTCCTGACCTCATGTGATCCACCCACCTTGGCCTCCTAAAGTTCTGGGATTGCCACTGTGAGCCACTGCGCGTGGCCTCAAATAATTTTTTTTTAAGACAGGGTTTCACCATGTTGGTCAGGCTGGTCTTGAACTCCCTACCTCAGGTGATCCGCCTGCCTTGGCCTCCAAAGTGCTTGGATTACAGATGCGAGCCACCATGCCCGGCCGGCCTCAAATAATTTTTTAATGCATGTATCTAACACCATATAGCTTCAGTATGATCTAGCTGCATAGACAATACCTGTCTGGCAATATCTATGTTTTGTTTTTGAGACATGGTCTTGCTCTGACACCCAGGCTGGAGTGCAGTGATGCAATCACAGTTCATTGCAGCCACTCAACCACCCAGGCTCGGTCGATCCTCCCACCTCAACCTTCCGAGTAGCTGGGACTGCAGGTGTGCGCCACCATGCTTGGACACTTTTTTTGTATTTTTTATACAGATAGGGTTTTGCCATGTTCCCAGGCTGGTCTTGAAATGGGCTCAAGTGACCCACCCATCTCAGCCTCCCGAAGTGCTGGGATTAGGGGTGTGAGCCACTGCCCAGCCAATATCCATGTTTTTAAAAAATCGCTTCACATGTCATCTAAGACTCCATGATCATCTCACTTGTGCTTGCATTTTCATTATCTTTTGCTGTCCTTTGCACTCGTGCATGCTTCAATAATAATGAATTACTTAGCATCCCAATAATTGGCACACAATTTCTTCATTCTGTCCTTTTATCCAGTCTCCTCTGAAGGCCCTCCCAAATTCCCATACCCGTTTTGCTAGCTGAATATTTGATCAAAATGTATTTCTAGAATATAGATTAAATTCTGTTAAATATGGCAATTTTGGCAGAAAAAAAAATTCTAGATCTCATTGAAACCAGTATTCATAATCACAGAAATAGTCCTTAAGCTAGAAGGGGGATTGCAGGTCAGTGATTGCCTCTTTATTTTATGTTTGAAGATAATTCAAATTCATGTCATCAGAATTCTCATTTAGGCTCTTTCACACTGAATTACTGCTGTAACTTTGAGCAAATATTAGAGGCTGTATGGGTTTCATCTAAAAAACAAGAAAGTATGAATAATCTGGAGTTTAACTTGAATATACGCTGGTTCTACTGACTCAGCTAAAACATATACCAAAAAATATATTCTTTTTAATTATATAATTTTTTTGTAGAGATGGAGTCTCACTATGTTGCCCAGCCTGGTCTAGAACTCCTGGGTCATGTGATCCTCCCTCCTTGGCCTCCCAAAGTGCTGGGATTATAGGCGTAACCCAGCCAAAAAATATTTTTGAACATTTTTGCTAGTGTGAACCATTTGACATTCACTATAGGTTTTAAAACTGATAAAGGTGATTATGAAGCAGTGCTAGTCTTTCAAAATTTAAGATCTAAATGTGTTTTTGCTATTTACTTCCCAGATCTCTATATACACCAATGATTAATTGTAAGTACTAAAACTTATTTCAAAGCCAGTGTTACTTCTGTTAAATTTATTATCATTACTATACCATAAGTATGTTAAAAAATAAAGGTAATATACCTCATGAAAATTTTCTGCTTCTCGCTCTTTAATTTCAAGGTCAATTGCTCTCCTTCTTGCTCGTTCTTCTTCTATTTTTTTCTGTATTTCTTTTTCAGACAACTGTCCAATTTTTTCAAACTTGCTTTTTAGATTTTTAGCTTGAATAGAGCCACTCCTTTTTAATTTGATCAATTCTTCATATTCTCTGCTCAATCCAAAGGTTTCATTTTCTTCCTCTTCCTTCAAAAAAAAAAAAAAAAAGTTTTTTGCTGTTGTTTTAGATAGAGTCTCACTATGTTGCCCAGGCTGGCCTTGAATTCCTGTGTTTAAGCAATCCTCCTGCCTCAGCTCCCCAAGGAGCTGGGACTACAGGCATGCGCCACCATGCCTGACTCAAAAAAAAAAAAAAAATTGTATGTTGAGTATCAGCATATTAGTTTGTACAATAAATCATCTAAAAAGTGTGCCCTATTTCTTTTTTTTTTTTTTTGAGACGGAGTTTCGCTCTTGTTACCCAGGCTGGAGTGCAATGGCTCGATCTCGGCTCACCACAACCTCCGCCTCCTGGGTTCAGGCAATTCTCCTGCCTCAGCCTCCTTCGTAGCTGGGATTACAGGCACGCGCCACCATGCCCAGCTAATTTTTTGTATTTTTTTAGTAGAGATGGGGTTTCACCATGTTGACCAGGATGGTCTCGATCTCTTGACCTCGTGATCCACCCGCCTCGGCCTCCCAAAGTGCTGGGATTACAGGCTTGAGCCACCGCGCCCGGCCTAAGTGTGCCCTATTTCTTACTTGAGACCAAAAATAAAGTTTAACCTCTTCTCTAAATGCAGTGTCCAAATTTACTAACTCAAAATGGTGCTACAGATTTAAGGCTTTATTTAAAACATCTTATTCTACTTTAAATACTATTTTCATTAAGGAATATTGTTAAAATCCTCTTATATTCCTTGATAACCTGCTAAAACTAAAATATTCATGACAAGATTAATTTTTTCTAGGACTTGTAGGAAAATCTTTGTTAGGGGAAGGCAAAAAGATAATTGAAAGAACACTGGACTAGGAATCATATGAATTCTAGTCCTGGCTCTGGTACAGTGCGGGCTTCTGTCCAGTTGCTTACTGACTGTAGGATTTAAGTTTTTGTTGTTGTTGTTTTTTGTTTTTTGAGTAGTCTCGTTCTTGTTGCCCAGGCTGGATTGCAATGGCACAGTCTTGGCTCACCGCAACCTACACCTCCCAGGTTCCAGCGATTCTCCTGCCTTAGCCTCCCAAGTAGCTGGGATTACAGGCATGCGCCACCACTACCAGCCAATTTGTGTATTTTTAGTAGAAATGGAGTTTCTCCATGTTGGTCAGGTTGGTCTCGAACTCTCGACCTCAGGTGATCTGCCCACCTCAGCCTCCCAAAGTGCTGGGATTACAGGTATGAGTCACTGTGCCCAGCCTGATTTTCTTCATCTCTAAATAGATCCAGAGTATCTAAAATTTTTCCTACTTTTGATTTTATGATAGTGTTATAAAGTTAAATAGCACTCAATACTCAAGTTAACAAATAAGCATTTCTGGAGATATAGTTTGGTAAAATATCTACATTTCTCTACATATCACTTGTATCCTTAATTATACATTCTGCCAGCAAAGATAGAAAAGGAGTCAACTGGCCAGGCATAGTGGTTCACACCTGTACTCCCAACACATTGGGAGGCCAAGGTGGAAGGATCACTTGAGCCCAGGAGTTCAAGGCCAGCCTGGGCAACAGAGCAAGACATCATCTCTTCAATCAAACAATTCACTAGGTCTACAGCCATACCACCCTGAACGTGCTGATTGAGCCTGATCTTGGAAAAAATTCACTGGGTGTTGTGGGGTGTGCCTGTAGTCCCAGCTACTTGGGAGGCTGAGGCAGGAAGATCACTTGAGCCCACAAGTTCGAGATTATTGTGAGCTATGAGTACGCCACTGCACTCCAGCCTGATACAGACTGCCTTTTTGAAAAGGAAAAAAAAAAAAAAGGAATCAATCACGATTGGGCTCCAATTCTTTAGTTAGTTAGTTAGTTTGTTTGTTTGTTTGAGACAGAGTCTGACTCTGTCACCCAGGCTGGAGTGCAATGGCAGTATCTTGGCTCACTGCAACCTTTTGCCTCCTGGGTTCAAGCGATTCTCCTGCCTCAGCCCCCCTAGTAGCTGGAATTACAGGCGGTGCCACCACACCCACCCAGCTCTTTTTGTATTTTTAGTAGAGACAGGGTTTTGCCATGTTGGCCAGGCTGGTCTCAAACTCCTGACCTCAAGTGATCTGCCCAACTTGGTTTCCCAAAGTGCTGACATGAGCCACTGCACCTGGCCAGCTCCAATTCTTTATACCATTTTATCTTATTCGTTTATTCAGATTCTTTTCCCCTAACTTTTCAGAGTTATTACTAGTCCTTTGTAATATTTACTAAACCCTAATCCCACCATATGGAATGGTAAAATACTATACGTATTTCTGGTATACTTTTCCTGAAGATGACCTAAAGTTCTAGGCAGAGTTTTAAAAGGTGAAGGCAGAGGGTATCATAGTCTGGGATGATGTGACATGAGGCTTTAATTTCTTGACTCAACCAAGGGGTAAGAGAAAACATTCCTTTATACTATTTCCACTTTTTAGACGATGTGGGGTGAAAATACACAACTCATAAGGTACGTAGGCCTTGAAATATTTTTCTACAGTACATTCCTGGCATTTATTTACACATTTATATTTATATTCTCAGGGTCAGCTAGATAATTTGCCAGCCACACCTGGGGCAGAGAAGTAAAACTTCCCTTCCCACATGCCCACTGCCCCAACCCATAAAAAACAGGCAACTTCAGATTGCAACCTCTATGTAGGGACCCACTGGGTTCCTAGGTCGTAAGTTGGTGAGAGGACCCCACCAAGTTGCCTGCCAAACATGCCATAGCATTGCCAGGCCAAGTCATGAGGCTACATCCTAGACCCTGACCCTGTTCATGTGCGTGGCCTGGCCCTTGGCAGGGGCCAAGGCTGATGGTGAATACAGGCCCCCATTCTACCTTTCTCTTCCGCTGCCCATGCAACCCAAGCCACCCAGCGGGATGACCGCAGAGTCCAAAGAGGGAAGGAGGTTAGGCAGGGCCTTGGGAAGGGGGCTGCTGAGAACTCATTCCAGTGAGGCAGGAAGACGGCATGAAGCTCTAGTGAGGCAAGGCTCCTATATAGGCACTAATTCAAAGATAAACTAAAGAATTTCAAGACAGTGGCTGGGCGTGATGGCTAATGCCTATAATCCCAGACCTGTGGGAGGCTCAGGTGGGAGAGTCGCTTGAGCCCAGCAGTTTGAGACCAGTCTGGGCAACAAAGTGCGACTTCCCAATCTCTATGAAAAAAATTGCTAGGCATATATGCATATATAGTTATAAATATGCTTATTTATAACTATATATAAATATAAATCATGCCTGTAATCTCAGCACTTTGGGAGGCCAAGGCGGGTGGACCACCTGAGGTCAGGAATTCGAGACTAGCCTGGCCAACATGGTGAAATCCCATCTCTACTAAAATACAAAAATTAGTGGGGCATGGTGGCTCATGCCTGTAATCCCCACTACTCAGGAGGCTGAGGCAAGAGAATCGCTTGAACCCGGGAGGTGGAAATTACAGTGAGCCAAGATCGCACCACTACACTCCAGCTTGGGCTACAGAGAAAGACTCCATCTCAAAATAAAATAAAATAAAATAAAAATTAGCCAGACATGGGACCTAAAGTCCCAGCTACACAGAAGGCTGAGGCACAAGGATCACTTGAGCACAGGAGGTAAAGGCTGCAGTGAGCCATGTTCATACCACAAAAAAGAATTTCAAGACAGCAACCTCAGCATTAAACCACAAATGCAGGGCCTTCTGAACATGGAGGAGTCTTACGAATGCACAAGGTGCATGCCCATGAAGCATGATGCTGGCACTGTATAGTCTATATATAATACATATTAAATATAAACATGCATATTTATAACTACATAAAATATAAACAGTAATAGCTCAGTCACTTGCAAACCTAGATATTTTATAATTAAACTATCAAGGAGTAGTTATTACGAACTGGAAAGTACACATAATTATGCAGAGGCCTGTAACATGTAATTGCCTCATAGGAGTATGTCAAGTATCCTAAAGGTTAATAATAATACAAAATTATTCTAAGGTGATATAAGTAAAATATTTAGCTTAACAAATATGGGAAATATAAATAGATATTTCTTAAAAATCTTACCTCTCCCATTTCTTGTCGCAGTTGTTCAAATTCTTGTTTCTCCATTTCTAGCTTATGCTTCCGTTCCTCCTCTGTTCGTCGTTTTTCTTCTTCCATCTTTTGTTTTAATAATTCTTCAAAATTAATTTCCAGTTTTCCAGGTGTAAGAGATTCTTGAGAGATTGTCTTATACATCTCTGGGGAGTCATCATCTACTACCTATTTAAAATAATTATTTTATCACTCTGCCCAGGATTATACATACTAAAAAGGGGACTATTTCTAGAA
>NW_016107318.1:4319046-4336005 GCF_001604975.1 Cebus imitator
CCTCAGCCTCCTGAGTAGCTGGGATTACAGGCAAGCACCACCATGCCCAGCTCATTTTTTGTATTTTTAGTAGAGACGGGGTTTCACCATGTTGACCAGGATGGTCTCGATCTGTTGACCTCGTGATCCACCCGCCTCGGCCTCCCAAAGTGCTGGGATTACAGGCTTGAGCCACCGTGCCTGGCCCGAAACTGGGATTTCTTAAATAGAGAGGTTTCACATTGAAGAAAGAACAAGAGGATTTAACAATAAACGAGGAAGTCTCAACACAGTGTTCAAAAAAAAGGGGAAGAATTAGAAAATGTAAGACTGAAATATTTTGTGGTTATGAAGGAAATGGTAACCATCTATTCTCCATTACAATGGAGACAAAGAAATACTTTATTCATAATGAGTACTTTGAATTAGACATTAAGATTTCCAAATTTGAGAACATTTTTTAATTGGATTAAAATAACTCTCCATTCTGGAGAGTTAATTTCAGTTAATTATGATTTTGTCTGATTGAATTACATAACCCATCACAATCTCTTCATAATCAGGCAAAAATCACTCTCAGTGCTATGAGTTTATTGTTTATTTGCTGTCAGGCTAATTTCAAAGAAATAATAAGGCCAGGTATGGTGGCTCACACCTGTAATCCCAGCACTTTACGCCTATAATCCCAGCACTTTGGGAGTCCAAGGTGGGTAGATCACGAGGTCAGGAGTTTGAGACCAGCCTGGCCAACATAGTGAAATCCTGTCTCTATTAAAAACACATAAATTAGCCAGGCATGGTGGCAGGCGGCTGTAATCCCAGCTACTCGGTAGGTTGAGGCAGCAGAATTACTTGAACCCAGGAGGCGGAGATTGCAGTGAGCCAAGATCATGCCATTGCACTCCAGTCTGGGTGACAAGAGCAAGACTCAGTCTCAAAAAAAAAAAAAAAAGAAAGAAAATAATAATATTTAATACTTAGAGCTGCCGAGTACAGTTATAAGCACTTTACATGTGTTTATTTAATCCTATAACCCTATGAAGTAGTAATTACTAATATCCTCATTTTACAGACAAGGAAACTGAGGCACTGAAAAGTAATTGTCTAAAGTCAACACAAATACTATGTGGCAAAGCTGGGATTCAAACTTCAAAATCTTTCTAATAAGATTATAGGTGAAGCAAGGTGGCTCACACCTGTAATCTCACCACTTTGGGAGGCTGAGATGGGCAGATCACGAGGTCAGGAGTTCGAGACCAGCCTGACCAATATGGTGAAGCCCTATCTCTACTAAAAATACAAAACTTAGCCAGCTGTGGTGGCTGGCACCTGTAATTCCAGCTACTCAAGAGGCTGAGGCAGGAGAACTGCTTGAACCCAAGAGGCAGAGGTTGCAGTGAGCCGAGATCACACCACTACACTCCAGCCTCGGCGACAGAGTGAGACTCCATCTCAAAAAAAAAAATTATAGGCCAGGCACGGTATAGCATAAACCTCTGCCCTGAACTGTGACCCCGTGGTTGAAATAGACATAGGGGAATGAGAGAGGCAAGGGGTACTATTCATTTGCTCCAAGTTTTATTAAGGCAATCCAGGGTTTACCACAGAACTATTTCAACTCAGAAACAACGTTTAAGTGGTTTACAATTCAAAGATTGCCTGAAATTTTTAAATTTTATATATGCATGAACTAAGCTGTAGTATGAAATTATAATACTTATTCCTGGATAAATGACAATACTTATTCGTGGATAAGAAAACAATATAAATGAAAGAAGAAGTTTTTCTCTCTTCTCTTGATAGAGAAATGTCTATAGGAAACTCGGTTTTGGTTGAATGCATTTTTCTCCCCTGCATTTTTTCCACTAGTGAATCATGGTAAAAAGGCAGTTTGGGCCTACAAATCTGCCCCCAGGACTAGATCTTTTAATCTTCACAGTTACTTCTCTTCTACCGCTTCTAAACCTGCTTATTTTCCAAAAATTAAGTGCATTCACAATGTCTGTAGGATTTCTATGTAGAAACCATATATGAATCAGGGATTACCTACGGCACCCAAGATTTCAATATCACTTGTTCCATCAACATTTACTGGATGTCTGTTATGCTTGGCATTGTACCACATGTTTGATGAACAGTCTTGGCCTCATGGAGTGGAAAAGACAGCCATAACTATAACAATACAGGATTAGTGCTATGAGAGAAGAGTACTAAATGCTGTAAGAATTCATGGAAGAAGGTGGAAAGTTGTGAACTGGAGTTGGCAGAGCATGGTGAAAAGAGTGAGGGATATGTTTCAGTGTGAAGGCTGAGAGATTCTCACTTTGAAGAAATGCAAACAAATTCAGCATATTTGGAACAAAAAGCAGATTAAGGAAGAATCAAGAAATGAAACGGGAGCAACATATAAGAGCAAGACTATAAAGAAATTTGTTTTAGAAGTTTTTGGATTTTTGCTTAAGGCAAGTGGGAAAATATTAAGCAAAACAGTAATAAAACACAATCAAAATTTATTTCTTTCTTTTTAAAGATTACTCCTGGCCTTATAGGAAAGAATGGGTTACAGGTAAGAAAGCAAATTAATTAGGAGTTGGCCCTAACAATAACTTGGATTATAGTAGTGGCAGTGGAAAATGGGGAAAAAAACGGATAGATTTTAGAGTGATTTAGAAGGTAGAATAAATGAGACTTAGTGACTGGTTGTAGGACAGGCATGAATAAGAAGATGGAAGTGTTTCAGGCTTCCAGGTTTCTGATCTGAGTATCTGTGTAGGCGATAGGCGATAAAACCAAATAAACACTTGGATATATGTGTCTGAAGCTCACCCATGCAGAGGAAGAAAACTAGGTTATGATATCACCGAAGCCAATTACAATGTTTCAAGAAGGAGATGGAGTGCTCAAGTCTCAAACTGCTTGAGAATCATTGGTCAGATAACTGTGCATTTTACAAACATAAAACTGGTAAAGCAAGTACAGTCATAACCTTGTGACAGTTAAGTTAGGTCCCAATTTCCAATAGTGATGAGTGAGCATTTTGGAGAGAGAAATAATTCTGATTAAATGACTCTGGTCATTTAATATATAGTGGGTGGGATGAAAATTGAAAAGAAAGAAGGAAAGGAAGGAAATAAAAGAATGAAGGAGGGAAAAAGGGAGGGTGGGAAGGAGGTGGGGAAAGAATGGAGAGGAAAAAAGGAAAAGTGGGGGGAGGAAACTCCCTACTTCTTCCTTGGATACTTAGTTCCGGAAAACATGGCTTCCCAGAGAAGGGAGATTGTGTTCAATCTTTTGTGCCAAGCATGGTAATTTAATCCGAATTTTCTAAACATTAAATTGAAGCAAATACCTTCAACCAGCTGGTGTTATTCCATGGGAGACTTTAAAACATTTCTGCTCTTGGCACAGATTCCAGAAATAATATGGTATTCTCTAAAGCCTAATGATTTCTGTTAACATACTCTCAAAGCTGAGTTCTAATAGCATTCTCCAGTTAGCTTCTGTCTTACCATGTTTCTCCTTGCTTCAGCAAATGCCTTCTTTTCTTCCTGTATTCTCCTTCTGGCTTCTTCTTCTGCTTTCCTTTTTTCATCTTCTCTCCTTTGCCTTTCTATTTCTTCAAAACTAAGTTTGAGTTTACCAGGGCGGTACTCTTTAAAAATTTTTCCTGTGTCTTGGTTTTCCTCTTCTTCATTTACCTAATCAAATAAACAATTCATTACTAAGAATTGAGATTCATCAGAAAATGGAATGAATTATCAATCAAAAGGCACAGAATTAGCCACTTCACACAGGACTGTTTCAATGCCCTTAATATACTTGACGAAAATCCCCTTCCTTTTTAAAGATGTCTTATATGATAAAATATTCAAATATGAAGAAATTCCATATAAAGATGTGCTCAAGTTAAAACTTTCAAGTAAGTCAAATTTCTATAGATAAAATTGAATGTTTAAACATTTTTAGCCTGGTGTGGTGGCTCACACCTGTAATTCTAGAACTTTAGGAGGCAGAAGGATCACATAAGCCTAAGAGTTCAAGACCAGTCTGGGCAACATAGCAAGACCTCATCTCACATAAAACAAAAAAACACATTATAGCCGGGCGTGGTGATGTGCCCGTAGTCCCAGTTACTCGGATAGCTGAGGTGGGAGGATCACTTGAGCCCATTAGGTTGAGGCTGCAATGAGGGGTTACTATTGACTGTTAACTTTCCCAGAACAAATATAAAATGTAAATGTGTATACTTAAATTGGGGTTCAAGTATATTTACACAGAATCACTTTGGTAGTAAAATAAAGTTCTCATTTTGTAATTTATGTAGTTTTTTTTTTTTACTGTGAACTATGGTGCCTTATACTAAGATGAAAGATTATCTAAGAACTATTTTATATAAAATTCAAGTTTTATGATTTTATCATTAAAGTTTTAATTTATTATTAAGTTAATTATAATATTAACTGAAATGTATTAATTTAATAATACTATTTCTTTATTAAATTGTCCACCAGAAATAATCTAAAATGTGTAGATATTATGCCGCTATACCCAAGAGTGATAACATTTTCAAATGTTTAGAAAATTAAATTTTTTGATATATAATTCTTAGAACATCATTCAAGAAAGCTGATCAAGAAAGCTCTGTAACTTTAAAATTATAAATATTCCATTTTTAGATTTTTTTTTTTTTTTGAGACAGGGTCTCACTCTGTCACCAAGGGTAGAGTCCAGTGGCTCATTCATAGCAATCCTCACCATAGCAATCCTCTCACCTCAGACCCTGGGGAGCTTAGACTACAGACGTGTACCTGGCTAATTTTTGTATTTGTTTTTGTAGAGACATAGTTTCCACATGTTGCTCAGGCCGGTCTGGAACTCTTGGGCTCAAACGATCTGCCTGCCTCAGCCTTCCAAAGTACTGAGATTATAGGCATGAGCCACCATGGCTGGCCCATTTTTAAATCTTAAAATGAGGTTTGGAATCACTGTTTTCTTATTTTAATTTTACTTTTTATTGATAAATTTATTAATACCATAAAAATAATTTAAAATTTCCAAGAACTTAGTATATATGACAAACACCATTTTAAGTGCTTCCTAGATATTAACTCGTTTAACCATTTAAGAAATAGGCATTAAAAATAATCCAAGTCATTATGGAAGTTAAAAAAAAAAAAGTAGGCACTTTCATTTTTACCATTTTACAAATGAAGAAACTAAGAGAGAGAGATTTAATTACTTAACACAGCGAAAGATTAAAATACTTGTCCATGGTTACACAATGGCTGATATCTGAATCTAGACAATCTGGCTGCACAATCCATGCTCTTAACCACCACACCACACATACACACACACACATACACACACAAAGGCATGCATACAAATACAGACACACACACATACACTTTATAAGGTAAACCATATTCCATAGTAAACTGTTATTTATTTTTATTTTTATTTTTTTCAATTTAGGAAGTGTATTTTGCCAAGGTTAAGGACAAGCCTGTGACACAGCCTCAGGAGATCCTGGTGACATGTGCCCAAGGTGGTTGGGGTACAGCTTGCTTTTATATTTTTTAGCTAGACATCAATCAGTCAATACACGTGAGATGTATATTGGTTCAAGCTGGAAAAGCAGGATAATTTGTGACAGGGGCTTCCAGGTTATAGGTAGAGTTTTTCTTTCTTTTTTTTTTTAATTGCATTTTAGGTTTTGGGGTACATGTGAAGAACATGCAAGATTGTTGCATAGGTACACACATGGCAGTGTGATTTGCTGCCTTCCTCCCCTNTTTCTCATTTCTTGTGTTGAATGCTTGCTTTATTAATTTCACTATTACTTGCTACTGTTTTTTTAATTTTTTAATTTTTTATTGCATTTTAGGTTTTGAGGTACATGTGAAAAACATGCAAGATTGTTGCATAGGTACACACATGGCAGTGTGATTTGCTGCCTTCCTCCCCTTCACCTATATCTGGCATTTCTCCCCATGCTATCTCTCCCCACCTCCCCCCCCCCCCGCCTTCCTCCCCATCACCTATATCTGGCATTTCTCCCCATGCTATCTCTCCCTAACTCCCCACCCCCCCGACCCTCCCCCATTTCCCCCCAACAGACCCCAGTGTGTAGTGCTCCCCTCCCTGTGTCCATGTGTTCTCATTGGTAAACTGTTATTTTGATATGTTCAAACAATTAAAAAACTGGACTGCTGAGGCCAGGTTTACACTTATAATCAGATTTGAAAATGTACTGCAACCATGTTATGAAGTACATCACAGATTTAACTGACAAATGAAGGAAACCAGGTTCATTGAGTAATTATTTTGCATATTTATATATTAATAAAAATTTATAAAATAAAAATTTAAAGCATATTGGGTAAAATGCCCCAGAGTTGTAACTGGAAAACAGTACAGATTTTTTTTTTTTTTTTTTTGGACACAGTCTCACTCTGTCACCCAGGCTAGAATGCAATAGTATGATCTCGGCTCACTGCAACCTCCATCACCTGGGTTTAAGTGATTCGCATGTCTCAGCCTCCCATGTAGCTGGGATTACAGGCATGCACCACCACAGCTGGCTAATTTTTGTATTTTTAGTAGAGATGTGATCTTACCATGTTGGCCAGGCTGATTTCAAACTCCCAACCTCAGGTGATCTGCCTGCCTTGGCCTCCCAAAGAGCAGGGATTGTAAGCGTGAGCCACCGTGCCTGGCCTGGAGGTATTTTACATATGGAATATGTATACAATTTGAAAATCAGCCCCTCTGCCTGGTGCAGTGGCTCACGCCTGCAATCCCAGCACTTTGGGAGGACTAGGCGAGTGGATCACCTGAGGTCAGAAGTTTGAGACCAGCCTGACCAACATGGTGAAACCCCATCTTTAAAAAAAAAAAAAATGAAAATCAGCCCTTCTATATATAAAAATCTCTTTGAATTTAGAGTAATGAAACTTATCTAAAGCCAGCTACCTTCATTAATATTAATTGTAAGGTTTAAATATATAGATTTACCATTTGCCGCCTTGCTTCTTCAAAAGCACGCTTCTCTTCTTCTAAACGTTTTCTTGCTTCCTCTTCAGCTTGCTTCTTCCGGTTTTCTTGTCTTTGTCGCTCCAATTCTTCAAAAGTTAGTTTCAACTTTCCAGGAGAAAGTGATTCTTTTTTTGCTTCACTTTCTATTTCATCATCCTAAGAAAACATTATGAAAATCCACCTTTTAGTCATAAAGGAAAATGCTGCTAACTTAACTCAACTGCCTTGATTTGTTTCTTAAAAAAAAAAAAAAAAAATTACCATGACCAATGAAAGACACTTTGCTTCCTTGAGAGATCGTTGTTGTTCTTCATATCTTATTCTTTTATCTTCCTCATACTTGATCCCTTCTTTCGCTTCATGTTCTTTTTCTAGATCCTCAAAATTCTTTTTCATTTTTCCAGGTGTTTTATATGATTTGACAGGTACCACAGTTATAAGTAGTGAATCATCTCCTTCCTATTTTATAAAATAGATAATTAGTATATTTCTTCTTAATCAAAATTGGGTTTCATGGGACTTTAGCTCCATAATAGGTGAATTCCATTGCATTGTCATCAATGTTATTATGAAGAACAAACAATTTTTTCAGATTATTGTTAAATATCTCATCTAAATTATTTGTGCATTATGAGTTAATCTTACTGAAATCCATTGCTGACGAGGTTCAAGAAGTATTCTATTTCCTAAAAGATGGAGTTAATACAGCTGTTCAGAAAACGAAACTGCAGTGGTGTTGCCTGAATTAAGCTATTTGTGCACTAATTCACAAAATGTGCATGTGAATGTACTCTAAATCAATTTGATGGTGGATCAATTGAGTTTAAACCCCAAAAAGGTTTCTTCATATGATTTTTTTCTCTATGTAAGCTTTTAAATACTTAATAAAACTAATATTTAGTGTGAAAAAACACAGTATTTCCAAGTGATTTATATAATAGATAAAACTCTCTGGCATTTGATTATATTAAAATATTTTATATTTATTACTTAATTTATTTTAATTATAAAATCTATTGTTGCCTCTGACTTTTCTAAAAACTAAGAAGAGTTATGAAATGAAACACGTGGCCCTGAGATAAAATTGCGCCCAATTTATGGGCTGTAGTTTTAGGCACACCATCAAATTGAAAGATTTTTAACTTACTCTGTTAGATAAAAGGAATGACTAAAATTTTTGTGGTTGTTGAACATTTCTTCATGGAAACAGACACTGCACTTTATGCTATTAAAGGAAAACCAAAACATAAACTCTCAGGACCTCTGAGGAAAGAAGACAAATGATGAAAATAAAATTGCCTTTTTATAAATGTTAGCTTTCAACAATCACAGCTGTTAGTAACAGTTCAAAAAATATGTTGTCTTGGCAGAGTATCTCAAACTTAGACTAGTAAGACTTGTCTTTCTAACCTAACTATGAAAACAAAACATACTTTTCTTTAAAAACACTAAGCTATGGTGTTTGAAAGTGCAAAAGTATGATCTTGCTTTGCAGAACATACTTTTTTGTTATTGCTATATTTATAATAAAAATAATAAAAGCCCTTTTAATTTTTTCTTATACTAAAAGATAATTTGTGAATCAGATAATTTTAGGTGAATGTTTCATTAAAGGAAATGTCCGTTTACCTCTGATGTTGATTCAGTTCCCGTATTGTTTATGTCCTCAATCTATTGAATGAGAATTTCATATCATTACATTAAATCAGATTTCTACTTTTTGCTTTTAAACATACAACTGAAAAGTAATTTAGTTATGACTTATAGTAAATTTTCAAATTTATAATTTTTGAAATATGTTTATGTTGTTTCAAATAAGCCAAATATATCCTTTATATTTGTGGTTGCATATTGATATCAATATCAATATCAATATCCAGGAAACATATTAAGAAAACAATCAGGCTGGGCGAAGAAGTGGCTAAAGCCTGTAATCCCAACACCTTGGGAAGCCGAGGTAGGCAGATCACTTGAGCCCAGGAGTTCAAAACCAGCTTGGGCAACACAGCAAAATCCCTTCTCTACAAAAAGTACAAAAATTAGGTGGGTGTGGTGGCACACACCTGTGGTCCCAGCTACTCTGGAGGCTGAGGCAGGAGGATCACTTGAGCCCAGGAGGTTAAGGCTGCAGTGAACTATGTTCACGCCATTGCACTCCAGTGTGGGTGACAGTGAAACCCTATTTCAAAAAGAAAAAAATAAAATAAAAAATTAAGGTAAAGCCTACCTTTGTAACACAGAAACTGAATAACAGACCAAACTCTTATGACCAGGCTGTTGAGCTTACGAGCAACAATTATTAATTTAATTAGCAATTTAAACCAAGACACACAGAAACACTTCTCCATTCTTTGTCACTACCCCAGCAAAAGGAAAACCTATCCATTGCAATCTAATACTTGTCATGATTATATTTTACAACATAAATATAGGGGAAAAAACTGATACAATAACAGTGCAGTGAAAGATGTAGGCTGGTTTATTTATTTATTTATTTATTTATTTGAGACAGAGTCTCACACTGTTGCCCAGACTGGAGTGCGGTAACACAGTCTCGGCTCACTGCAACCTCTGAGTACCAGGTTCAAACAATTCTCCTGCCTCCGCCTCCTGAGTGGCTGGGACTACAGATGGACACCATCATGCCCAGCTAATTTTTGTATTTTAAGTAGAGACAGGGTTTCACCATGTTGGCCTGGCTGGTCTCGAACTCCTGGCCTCAAGTGATCTGCCCACGCCCAGCTGGGATAGAATAGTTTAGAAGGGAAAATAATTTTCTCTATATGTTGACTAGATCCAAGTAGGAAAGCTCCTCATTTAAAAAGTGAGAGCTTGGCTGGGCAAGGTGGCTCACACCTGTAATCCCAGCACTTTGGGAGGCTGAGGCAGGCAGATCACAAGGTCAACAGATGGAGATCATACTGGCCAAATGGTGAAACCCCGTCTCTACTAAAAATACAAAAACTAGCTGGACGTGGTGGCACACGCCTGTAGTCCCAGCTACTTGGAAGGCTGAGGCAGGAGAATCACTTGAACCCAGGAGGCAGGCAGAGCAAGAATCCATCTCAAAAAAAAAAAAAAGGTGAGAGCTCAATTTACCCATTACTCATAAGAACTACCATTAGGTTAGCTATAGAGGAAAAGTAATGTAATGTTCTTAGCAAACTGAGAATTGAGAGAAGATAGGTGATTTAAATAATACAATGTTTAAGATTTCAGAAAAAGAAAACATAAGCAATGGGAGCCATTAGAAAGTAAGAATTCACATGGTTTATTGCTTTAATTTGACTTTTAAAACCAATGAAAGAGTCTGATTAAAGAGTTCATTAACTCCTCATGCAGTGTAAGGGAATTTTGTCGTACCCTAGTTCATACTAGGAACGAGGCTAAGTCCCTGTTCGCTTATCATCACATCTTTCTGTATTTTCTCTCAAGAAAGAAATAATACATTTTACTAAGATAACTGGCCAGGCATGGTGGATCATGTCTGTAAACCCAGCATTTTGGGAAGCTGAGGCAGGCTGATTGAGCCCAGGAGTTCAAGACCAACCTGGGCAACATGGCAAAACCCTGTCTCTACAAAAAAAATTTTTGGGTGTCATGGCACATGCCTGTAGTCCCAGCTACTAGGGAGGCTGAGGTAGGAGAATCACTTGAGCCTAGGAGGTGGAGGCTGCAGTGAGCCATCAGCCTGCCACTGTACTCTAGCCTGGGAGACAGAGCAAGACCCTGCCTCAAAAAAAAAAAAAAAAAAAAAAAAAAAAAAAAAAAACCCAAAAAAAAAAAAAAAAAAAAAAAAAAAAAAAGACACCCAATTTATTGAAAAATAAATTATTCTGAGCAAAGTTTGTTAAAAATAAATCTATTTTATACTTTAATAGTTTATATTAATAGTTTTATTAAGAATAATTTTGTGTACTATATTTTGTTTAAAATAATTTGCTTTGTTATAGAATTACTTATTAACACTGACATGCTAGATAAATGATGAAAGTTTTGCTGAATTATATATTGTACTTAAAATCTTTAATGGATCTATAATAAAAAGTTACAAAATACTTCTCTTTTTTAAAAATACTGTTAATCTCTCAGTAAAAAGATACAGGAGGCTAGACATGGTGTTCATGTCTGTATTGCCCCAAATTTGGGAGGCCAAGGTGGGAGAATCTCTTGAATCCAGCAGTTTGAGACCAGCCTGGGCAACAGAGTGAGATCTCATCTCTAAAAAAAAAAAAAAAATTTTTTTTTGGTAAATTTTTTTGTAGAGACAGCAGGGTCTTGCTCTGTCACCCAGGCTTGAGTGCAGTGGTGCAATCTTGGCTCACTGCAACCTTTGCCTCCTGAGCACAAGCAATCATCCTCCCACCTCAGCCTCCCAAGTAGGTGAGACTACAGACAGGCACCACCACGGTTGGCTAATTTTTTTAAGTTTTTGTAATGATGGAGTTTTGCTATATTGCCCAAGTTTGTTTGGAGCTCCTCAGCTTAATTAAGCAATCCACCTGCCTCGGCCTCCCAAAGTGCTGGTATTACAGGTGTGAGCCACCACACCTGGCCAAAATTTTTTTTAAAAATTAGCCAACCATGGTGGCACACATCTGTAGTCCCAGCTACTTAAGAGGCTGAGATAGGAGGATCACTTGAGCTGTGATTGCACCACTGCACTCCAGCCTGGGCAACAGAGCAAGACTCTGTCTTAAAAAAATAAAAATAAGCAGGGCACAATGGCTTACACCTGTAATCCCAGCACTTCGGGAGGTTGAGGCGGGTGGATCACGAGGTCAGGAGTTCAAGACAAGACTGGCCAACATGGTGAAACCCTGTTTCTACTAAAAAATACAAAACTTAGCTGGGCATGGTGGCTCGTGCTTGTAATCCCGGCTACTTGAGAGGCTGAGGTAGGAGAATTGCTTGAACCAGGACCCAGAGGCAGAGGTTGTAGCGAGCCGAGATCGCGCCACTGCACTACAGCCTGGGTTACAGAGCAAGACTCCATCTCAAAATATAAATAAATAAATAAAAATAAAAGGATCCAGGAGATATGGTGAGAAGCCAGACACTGAAAATACAGAAAAGAGAAATACTAATTTTTTTTTTTTTTTTAAGAGGGGGTTTTCACCATGTTGGTCAAGCTGGTCTTGAACTCCCGACCTAGGTGATCCGCCTGTGTTGGCCTCCAAAGTGCTTGGATTACAGTTGTGAGCCACTATGCCTGGCCAGAGAAATACTAAATTTATTAACCCAACTTTCTTTTATTGTTGCTGCTACAACCTTCCCAGACCCAGGTCTTTTTTTTTTCCTTTTGTTGGAGTGACCTGATTATGAACCTCCTGGGTTCAAGCAATCCTCCCACTTTAGCCTCCTGGGTTCAAGCAATTCTCCCACTTTAGCCTCCCAAGTAGCTGGGACTATATGCACCCACCACAGTCTCCTGGCTAAGTTATTTGTTTGTTTATTTGTTTGTATTTAAGAGCTGAGTTCTCACTATGTTGCCCAGCCTGCTACCCAGATCCTTATTAGCTTACTGTAAAATAATAAAATATGCTTGAAGATTTTTTTTTTTTTGCCATCTTCTTTGCTCACTTAACCATTACCAAAAGAAGAAAATATTGGAGAATACTTTTATTTTTTTCAACAAACAAGGAGAAGGATAAATCTAAGTGGCCATGGTGTCAGTATATTTAGAGAGATCAGATATTCAGAAGTTCAGTTATAGTGCTGACTTTTAGAAGCTACCATTGAAGAGCTGCTTCCTATTTCTTTTGCTTTATAAAAAAGCAAAACTCCTTTTGCTTCTTCCCAAATCAATTTGCTTCTCTCCCTTTTCTTTTCAACACTTCCTTCTCTTCCCTTACCAGTAACTTCTTTTTTCTAAGCTGATGGACTTTAACTCTACTCATCAGAGTATCCTCAAAGATAACCAGATAATATCAAGTCAAGATTCTTCCCCAAATTGATTCTAACATCCAATATACCTACTATATCTACTATTAATCCCTAACCACCCCTCCACTGCGTGTTTTTTTTTAAGAGACAATGTCTCTCTGTTTCCAGGGGAAGTGTAGTGAAGTGATCATAGCTCACTGCATCCTCAAACTCCTGGGCTCAAGCAGTCCTCCTGCCTCAGCCTCCCAAACTGCTGGGATTACAGGCATGAGTCACCATGTCCAGCTCTTGTTTTTAATTCATTATAAGAGCCTAGAATCTCCAAATCCTGTAGGTCACTGAGACATTCAGCTACCCTCGACTCAGGAATCCTTTTTATGGCATTATTGCATATGGATTTATACAAATAAATTATACAAACAAATATGGATTTATACAAATTATGCAAACAAATATTAAAACTCTTTTTGACTATATATGCCATACTTTACTCCTTATATTCAAAGATACATTAAATTATATTAGAGTGGAGTGGAAAATGTACTTAGTTAGATTTGAAAATTAAACTTTACATATTTACAAGATGAAATTACTAGGCCAGGTGCAGTGGCTCACACTTGTAACCACTTTGGGAGGCCAAGGTGGGTGGATCATCTGAGGTCAGGAGTTCAAGACCAGCCTGGCCACCATGGTGAAACCCGTCTCTAGTAAAAATGCAAAAATTAGCCAGATATGGTGGCACATGCTTGTAATCCCTGCTATTCAGAAGGCTGAGGCATGAGAATCGCTTGAACCTGGGAGACAGAGGTTGCAGTGAGCCAAGATCACACCACTGTACTCCAGCCTGGGTAACAAGAGCGAAACTCCATCAAAAAAAAAAAAAAAAAAAAATTGCCCTGCTTAATTTCAGACTTTCGTGGGCCCTGTAACGCCTTTGCTTTAGGCAATTTCTCCCATTTGA
This sequence comes from Cebus imitator, assembly GCF_001604975.1. Classification (NCBI taxonomy): domain Eukaryota; kingdom Metazoa; phylum Chordata; class Mammalia; order Primates; family Cebidae; genus Cebus; species Cebus imitator. Next base: position 4,332,911 of record NW_016107318.1, read on the forward strand.
AACAGCTGTATTTACCCCATACCTGTACCCACCTTTGCAAATGCAGGGTAAATACATTTCTTTAGTATGCAAGTATAGCATATGCTTTGCTTTCATTGTCACTTTTCTTTTCAGAAAGGTAATGGAATCCCGAAGGGAGCATTGCAAAAAGACTGAAGGCACTTAATGTATGGCTTTCAAAGACCAGCTGATATGGTTTGGCTCTGTATCCCCCACCCAAATCTTGTCTTGAATTGTACTCCCATAATTCCCATGTGTTGTGGAAGGGACCCGGTGGAAGATAATTTGAATCATGGGGATGGAGGCAGTTTCCCTGATACCGTTCTTGTGGTACTGAATAAGTCTCATGAGATCTGATGGTTTTATCAGGGTTTCCACTTTTGCCTCTTTCTCATTTTCTCTTAACCCCGCCATGTAAGAAGTAGCTTTCACCTACTGCCATGATTTTGAGGCCTCCCCAGCCATGTGGAACTGTAAGTCCAGTTAAACCTCTTTTCTTTCCCAGTCTCAGGTATGTCTTTATCAGCAGCGTGAAAACAGGCTAATATACCAGCATTTAAAGGTACTGTTATTAGAAGACCAGCATTTTGTTAGGTACTCATGGATGGTTTATATGTGAAATTGCCTTACATCTTTGTACAGTCCTTTAACTTGTAAAGAAAAATAAGGAATGTAGATAGGGTGAGGAATGTGGATAGAACAGTAGATTGTATATGACACAAATCATCTCACTATTCTACCTTAAAATAGGCATATTCTGCCCATAACCTTCTAGGCATCTGACGTTAAATATTTTTCCTTAAGATCTTTTCAGGTTAGCTGCCTTTTTTTTTTTCTTTGAGACAGGGTCTTGCTCTGTCACCCAGGCTGGAGTGCAGTGGCATGATCTTGGCTCATTGCAACTTCCACCTTTCAAGATCAAGCGAACCTCCTACCTCAGCCTTCTGAATAGCTGGGACTACAGGCACTCACCACCATGCCCAGCTAATTTTTGTATTTTTTGTAGAGAAGGGATTTTGCCATGTTGCCTGGGCTGACGTAGAAGCAATCCAACTATGCTGGCCTCCCAAAGTGTTGAGATTACAGGTGTGAGCCACCATGCTTGGATGATTAGCTGCTTTTTAATAGGTTTATGTTATATTAAAATATTTTAATGAGGCAACATACTGATTAGTTTCACTTTGCACAGTTAGTTTCAGAAACAAATACCAACTTAATCTTTAGTGATACCTGCTCAGCCCTTTTCGCTAATTCACGCTGTATTTTCCTCTTTTCTAGCATATCCTGCTCAATTCTGCGTTTTCGTTCCTCCTCTGTTCTCTTCCTTTGTTCCTCTTGTCTTTGTTTCTCCATTTCAGCAAATCTACCCTTAACGGTTCCTAAGAACATATGAAAAAAAGTTTGATACTTTGCTGTGTTTGCATTTTGCAATTTAATTGACAATTTACCCCTCAAGCTTCTTACCTGTTAGTTTTGGAACATAAGCCTTTTCTACTTTAGAAGATACGTCCTCCTCATCATCAGAAGCAAGCATTTCTTTAATCTAGATGGTTAAATAAATTGATGTGAGCACATGTACAAAAATTAGACTAAATCATATTATATGCACAGTTTAAATTAGGTTACAAATACAGAAAAGTATTTTAGTTATAGTTAATATGAAATGTGGTTAACGTGAATAAATAAAATTTAAATTAAAAAATGAAAATGAATATTTTCACAAGAATAAAGTAAAATAAAATAACCTCCTGCTTTCTCCTGTTCCATTCTCTCTCTCTAATATATTGTTCTTTTCTTCTTTGCTTTTCGTCTCTAGATCTCCTTTGATTTCTTTCTTCCCTGGCTCTCTGCATGGCTTCAAACTTATCCTTTACATCACCCTTGCCAAGTTTTGGTACATAGGTTTTTGGGACAGGTTTAGATGAAGAAAGCAGAATCTTCATTAGAAGAAAATAAAGAAAAGAAAGTTAACAAAAACAATAGGAAAAAATTAGATAAAGATAGATAAGAATAAGCAATATAAAAATATTTATTGAAACAGAAAACAGAAATATGTTTGAACCCTTTACTTGACCATCACAATCTGATTAGATACTTTCTAAAACCTAACTATGAAAAATCATATTACAGAAAATATGAGAGTAGAAGTTTCACTGTTATATAGTAATAAAGTCCATTTTGTGGGTAGCATTCCACTGAAGCTGAAAGTCAGTAAAATATAAAAATCAAATTCTGAATTCTAACTAAAAATAACTGTATTTTATTTTCTAACTCCATTATTAAAGATTCAGATTTGATATCGCTTGCTAAAGAGATACCAAAACTAATTTCAGTAAATTTGGTGAAGTTGAAAACAAACCAAAAGTTTAGGCTTTAAAGTTTAGACCCTAATTCACATTTTACACCCTTCCTGGTTCCTGTATCTAATATAAGCAAAACTGAAGGCCAGTCCTTTAATCCTTCTTTCTGGCTGAGGTACACCACGCTCTGTGTGCACAAGCAGTGATTTATGTTGTTACTATTGCTTCCCATCTATAACTTCCTCAAACCACATGAAAAATGTGTAAGAAGGCTGTATCATTCTATATAGGGTGGGCTCTAAGAGAAGTTCCGTATGGCAACAGAGCTTCCCAAACAGTGGGAATCTGGTAGAAGACTGAAGAAATCATTTTCCTCCACTGTAAAACCAGGAAAGCAAATTATTTCATCACTTTGAAAATTAAGCTGATCTCTAAATGAAATTTCGGTAAATAAAATGTGTGCCTCAGAACACCAAACTCTTTTTCCTAGTGATAATGGCAATTGCTTAATTAATCTGTGGCACACCCAGCCTATATTTTGTAAACTATTATGTGTCATTGGCCATTTAAGGGTTAACTTTAAAATTTTGAGGTGTCAGCAACCGAGGTCTTCTTACTACAACTCTCAGTATCTACAGTCAAGAGCCCGAAAAAAGTTAAAAGTTAAAAAAAAAAAAAAGGCCGGGCGCGGTGGCTCAAGCCTGTAATCCCAGCACTTTGGGAGGCCGAGGCGGGTGGATCACGAGGTCAACAGATCGAGACCATCCTGGTCAACATGGTGAAACCCCGTCTCTA
>NW_016107318.1:4336845-4344777 GCF_001604975.1 Cebus imitator
TTTTTTTTTTTACTTTTGAGACTTACCTCAGCCTTTTGGGAAATATCATTCATGTTTGCTCTATGTGATCTTGGGCTGATTACGAAGCTCTGTATATTTTTGCACCTGAAAAAAAATTTTAATATTGTATAATAATTTTATTTTTATTATGTATTTTTATAAATAGAAATAGCAGTTAATTGCCCCTCAAAAAATACTGATATAATCCAAGCAAGTAATCAATTGTGATAACCTTTAGCTCTTTTTCCCAAGATTCATGGTATAGAAAATATAAGGTGTATGATGTTACAAGATCCCTGAAAGTTTTTGATCCCGAATAGCTTGATGAACATATCAAGTTCACTTGAAAAGAATGTGTATTCAGCAATTATTGAGTTTATTAGTCTATAAATACTAAGGTAGTTGATCATGTTTTAGATCTGTATTTTTACTAATTTTTGGCTAGTTCTATCAATCTTCAACTATGTAGATCTATGTAGATTTTTTTTTTTTTAAAGACAGAGTCTCGCTCTGTAGCCCAGGCTGGAGTGCAATGGCACAGTCTCAGCTCACTGAAACCTCCACCTCCCAGGTTCAAGCAATTCTCCTGCCTCAGCCTCCCAAGTAGCTGGGATTACAGGCCTGTGCCACCAAGCTCAGCTAATTTTTGCATTTTTAGTAGAGACAGAGTTTCACCATGTTGGCCAAGCTGGTCTTGAACTTCTGACCTCAAGTGATACACCCAACTCAGCCTCCCAAAGCACTAGGATTACAGGCATGAGCCACTGCACCTGGCCAGAATATTTTTTCTCCCTTTAATTCTGTTATTTTTGTTTTATGTAATTTCAGGTTTAATTGCATACACATTAAGATTATATCTTCTTTTTGAATTGACCCTTTCAGTAGTATGTTTTTTTGTTTTTGTTTTTGAGACAGAGTCTCACTATCACCCCAGGCTGGAGTGCAGTGGTGCAATCTCAGCTCACTGCAACCTCTGCCTCCCAGGTTCAAGCAATTCTCCAGCCTTAGCCTCCTGAATAGCTGGGATTACAGGCAGCACACCAGCAAGCATAGCTAATTTTTTGTGTGTTTTCTGTAAAGACAGGGTTTCACCATGTTGGCCAGGCTGGTCTCGAACTCCTGACCTCAAGCGATCCGCCTGCCTTGGCCTCCCAAAATGCTGGGATTATAGGTGTGAGCCACTGTGCCTGGCCTGCTAGTATGAAATTTCTCTCTTCTTACCTCGTTGTATTAAACTTATATTAAAATAGTCACACCAACTTTCTTTTTATTTATTTATTTAGAGACATTTATCAACAAGAGACAGCATCTTGTTGTGTCTCCTCGGCTGAAGTGCAATGGCACAATGACAGCTCACTGCACTCTTGAACTCCTGGGCTCAAGCAATCCTCCTTCCTCAGTCTTCTAAGTAGCTGGAACTACAGGCATGCACCACCATGCCCAGCTTTTTTTTTTTGCTATAGAGATGGGGTCTCACCATGTTGCTTACACTGATTTTGAAACCCTGGGCTCAAGCAATTCTCCCACCTCGGCCTCCAGAAGTGCTAGGATTACAGGCATGAGCCACTGCACCTGGCCCTCAACTTTCTTAGGTTTACAGTTTGCTTGGTATATAATTTTCTAGCAATTTACTTTCACTCTATGTTTTCATATGTAAAGTATATGTCTTGGACACAGCATATGATTGGCCTTGCTTTTTACAAAAATCAATTCTGATAAAAATCTATTTTTTTAATTGCAGCATTTAGTTCATTAACATTTAATGTAATTATTAGGCCTATAATTTAAATATTTATTTTAGGTTTGTTTTATCTTACTTTGATTTTTTCTTTTGGAATTTTCTAGCCAACTTTTGGTTTTTTTCTTAATAGAGTTTATTTTAGAGCAGTTTAGGTTCACAGCAAAATTGAGTGGAAGATAGAGATTTCCTATATATTCTCCTCCCCTGCACATGCTTAGTCACCCCCATTACCAACACTGGATAACCCCATTATTACCACCCACTGAAGGTGTATATTTGTTATAACAATGAACCTATACCCACACATCATTATCAACCAGAGTCCACAGTTTACATTAGGGTTTACTCCTGGGTTGTACATTCTGTGGGCTTGGGGCAAATGTACAACGACATGTGTCCATCATTATAGTACTGTACAGAGCAGTTTTGCTGACCTAAAAATCCTCTTTACTTACTTATGCCTTCCTCCCCCATAATTTCTGGTAACCATGATCTTTTTACTATCTCCATGGTTTTGCCTTTTACAGGATGTCATACAGTTGGAACCACACAGTATGTAGACTATTCAGATTGACTTTTTTCACATAGTGATAAGCATTTCAGTTTCCTCTATGTTTTTTGTGGCTTGATAGCTCATTTCATTTCAGCACTGAATAATATTCTGTTGCCTACATGTAACACAGTTTATCTATTCACCTACCAAATGACATCTTGGTTTTTTCCAAGTTTTGGTGTTTATGAATAAAGTTGACATAAATATCTGTATGCAGGTTCTTTGTATTCTGGTTTTATATCCTGCAACCCTGCTAAAATAACTTCTTAGTTCTATTGGTTTTTTCATAAGTTCCATCAGATATTCTACATACACAGACAATCACATCATCTGTGAGCACACTTCTACTTTTTCCTTTCCAGTCTGGACACCTTGTATTCCTTTTTCTGGCTTGACTGTACTAGCTAGAACCTCCAGTACAATGTTAGATAGAAGTGGTAAGAGCAAATGTCTCTGTCTTGTTCCTGACCTTAGGAGAAATGTGTTCAGTCTTTCACTGTTAAGTAAGATATTAACTGTAGGCTTTTCTTAATGCCCTTTATCAGACTGAGTAAGTTTGCTGGAGTAATTATCGGTGGCAGATGCTGGATTTTATTTAATGCTTTTTCTGTGTCTATTGAGAGAATCATATGGTTTTCATTTTTAATTTATTGATATGGTGAGTTACATTAACCGACTTTCAAGTGTTAAATCAATCTTACATTCCTAGGATAAATCTCAATTGGTTATAATGCATTATCCTCTTAATACATTGCTGGTTTTAATTTGATAAAATTTTGTTAACTTGGCTGGGTGTTGTGGCTCATGCCTGTAATCTCAACACTTTGGGAGGCTGAGGTGGGAGAATCGCTTGAGCCCAGAGTTTTAGACCAACCTGGGCAACATAGCGAGACTCATCTCTACTAAAATTTTAAAATTTGCCAGGTATCATGGCACATGGCTATAGTCCCAGCTATTTGGGACACTGAAGCCGGAAGATTGCTTGAGCCCAGGAGTTCAAAGTTGCAGTGAGCTATGATCATGCTACTGCACTTCAGCCTGGGCAACAAAGCATGAGACCCTGTCTTAAAAAAAAATAGAGATGGAGGTCTCACTCTGTTGCCCAGGCTGTTCTCAAACTCCTGGCCTCAAGTGATCCTCCCACCTCACCTTCTCAAAGTGCTGGGATTATAAGCATGAGCAACCACGCCTGAGCCTCTTGTGCAGTTTTTTAGAGTAATACTAAAGGATATGAGGAAAACTTGGAATCATGGGATCATCAGGACTGATAATTTTAGCTCAATTAATTGGCCAGAGGGGATTTCAGAAACTTTTTTGTTTTTTCCTTTTTGGTAAAATGAAAGACAATTGGGTGGTTTACTGACAGAGAAGAATTAATCTGTCAAGAATAGTCCTAGAAAATAAATGAATGAGCTAGACCTCTTCATTTAATTTTTTAAAAATCCTCAAATTATATCTTGACTTAATTATAGATTTAGAATAAAATAAAATTTATTTTAAAAAATTGCTATGAATAAAACCACTTAAAATTGTTTTTTTAAATGTCATTTCAGTATTCTGAGCTCTCTTTTTTTTTTTGAGACGGAGTCTTGCTCTGTCACACAGAATGGAGTGCAGCGGCGCAATGTCAGCTCAATGTAACCTCCGCCTCCCAGGTTCAAGTGATTCTCGTTCCTCAGCCTCCTGAGTAGCTAGGATTACAGAAGTGCACCACCCCACCCAGCTAATTTTTGTGTGTCTATCTATCTATATAGATAGATATAGATATAGATATAGATATAATTTATTTATTTATTTTTAAGTAGAGATGTGGTTTCACCATGTTGGTCAGGTTGGTCTTGAACTCTGACCTTGTGATCTGCCTGCCTCAGCCTCCCAAAGTGCTGGGATTACAGGCGTGAGCCACAGCACCAGGCTGCTCTCATTTTTAAACTCAGTGAAAGTGTGAACAGCACTAGCCTTAACTTTTTGGTTAAAATATAGGGAAGTGGTCCTTTACTGAAAGTTTGCTCTGTTCTGCCTTTTGAGGATAAAAAGTTGTACCAAAGTAAGTTCATTACCTTTCTGCATTATGGAATTGCATTTAAGGTATAGATTGCAAACCAATAGGACTCACATCTCTTAAATATTTTTACGTTGAAGAAAAAAACTTCAAAATTAAGTGGACATTGTAAATACATATAAGATTCTTTTATTGTTAATTAAAAAGAAGTATGACACTGCCTTGGTAGAAACAACAGTGCATTTCAGTTGCTAACTCATTTGCCTATCTGAGCTAACACAAGGATAAAGGTATGAATTTTACTCTGTTTGGCCAATTAACTTCACAGGAAAACTCTGTTCCCTAGTCATTAATTGTATTGTCCTATCTAAACCCACTATTTCACTAAAACATCCTTTAGTCACAAAACATGAATAAAATTAATGATGAAGATAATCCAAGTTAACATTTGTTGAGTCTTTACTGTGTGCCTGGTAATGTGCCAAGCAGTTAACAAGCATTGTCATTTATTTCCCGCAACAACCCTTCAAGGTAAATACTATTACCAAACTTTCTCTAAAAATCATTTCCAGGCCAGGTGTTGTGGCTCACACTTGTTGTAATCCAGGCTGAAGCAGCAGAATCACTTGAGGCCAGGAGTTGGAGACCAGCCTGGACAACACAGCAAGACCCCACCTCTACAATTAAAAAAAAATAATAATCTGGGTGTGGTGGCATGCCCCCATAGTCCCAGCTACTTGGGAGGCTGAGGCAAGAGGATCACTTGAGCCCATGAGTTCAAGGTTGCAGTGAGCTATGATTGAACCACTGCACTACACCCTGGGCAACAGAGCAAGACCCTGTCTCAAAACAGAAACCAAACAAACAAAAAACAACGTTAGAACAAATGACATATACAGGTTGAACCTTATAATAACTTTTCATAAACCCCTCATAAAAATTCCAAACACATATATTTTAAATTTTGATGTTAATACAAAAATAATTTGAAATCTCCCAAAATATTCTACTAGAACTTTGTGCTTAATAACCTTTGTAGAAAATTTTCAATTAGGCCAGGCTCAGTGGCTCACACCTGTAATCCCAGCACTTTGGGAGTCTGAGGCAGGTGGATCAGGAGGTCAGGAGTTGGAGACCTGCCTGGCCAACATGGTGAAACCCCATCTCTACTAAAAATACAAAAATTAGCTGGATCAGGTAGTGTGCATCTGTAACCCCAGCTACTCAGGAGGCTGAGACAGGAGAATTGCTTGAACCAGGAGGCAGAGGTTGCAGTGAGCCGAGATCGTGCCATTGCACTCCAGCCTGGGTGACAAGAGCAAGACTCCATGAAAAAAAAAAAAAGAAAGAAAAGAAAAAAAGAAAGGAGAGAGGGAAGGAGGGAAGGAAGGAAATATATCCTCATGGTAATTATTTAATTAACTGTTGATTTTTTCACGCATGATAAGAAGACACTGATGATGGAAGGAGTACTGGAGTTAGAGCCAGAAAACTTGGATTAGAGTCTCTGTTTAGGTTAATTATTAGATATGTGATTTGATGAGCTAGTTAACGTCTGTGAACTTCAGTTTTATATGTAAAATGGGCCTAATAATGCCTTTCTCATTATATTGACAAATAAAATGAACAGTTCCCTTTTTCTGAGCGTCAGTGCTACATCTGATACTCTCAGTCACTCCTTTCTTCCTGAAATCCTCCTTGCTTGGTTTCATGACACTATTCTTCCTCTGTGTTTTCATGTCTCTGACCATTCCTTCTCTAGCTCCTTTGAGAGCTTCTCTACCTCTTTCTACCTCTTAGATGTTGTTTGCCCCCAGGTTTCAGTCTTTGCCCTTTTCTTCTCACTCTCCACTTTTTCTTCTGTGATTTAATACACTTTAGTAGATTAAATTACTTCTGTAACCTCATCTTTCTTTACCCCTCCCTCCCACTCTATCACCCATACTGTAATACTGGCACAACTCAAGCCTATGCAGAGCTGGCTCCCTCAGCTTAATGCTATTCCCATTCTCTTATCACTCAGCTAACTCCTACTTATCCTTTAATTCTTAGATTGTCACTTTCTCCAGGAAGCCTTCCTTGATTCCACAAGACTAGGTTAAGTGCTTCTCCTGTGTGCTTACGCAGCATCCCATACTTACCCTAACTGTAGCACTTACCACAATGTATAATACTGACTCACTCTCCTGAAAACCTCCTCTACCAGAAGGTGAGGTCTTTGAGAGTAGTGACTGTGTTTTTACACCATTATATCCATAGCACCTCCTGCCTCGGCCTCCTGAGTGGTACTACAGGCTTGTATCACCATTCTCAGCTAAGTTTTGAGTTTTTTTGTAGAGACAGAGTTTCACTATGTTGCCCAGGCTGGTCTTCAACTTCTGGGCCCGAGTAATCCTCCCACTTTGGCCTCCCAAAGTGCTACAATTACAAGCGTGAGCCACTATGCCCAGCCCTCAATAGGTAAATCTTGCCAGCTTCAAGGTGAATCACTTTATGAACAGATAAGGATTATCTGGATATAATGTATGACTATCATTAGGCTTATCATTATGCAGGGATACAATATGCCACTTATTACATAAGTATTTATTAAGCATCTACTATGCCAGGCTCTCAACTAGGAACTGAGAAATATAACACTGAACACAGATACAGTCTCTGTTCTCGTGCTATTAATGTCTCCTTGCAAAAACTTTCAACAAAAGCCTTAATTAGACTTTTTATTCTCTCAATAAACTGTCTATACTATATTTTAAAGAAGTCTTCTGTTGAACATTTACAGAAGATTATTAGTCTTTTGGAAACATATTCTCAAATGCCAAATATCATATATTAAATATATATAGCTTTTGGTATGTCAATCATATCTTAATAAGGTGGTTTAAAAAAAAATTCCAAATATCACCAAAAACAGTGGCTCGTGCCTGTAATCCCAGCACTTTGAGAGGCTGACGCAGGCAGATCACTTTAGGTCAGGAGTTCAAGGCCAGCCTGGCCAACATGGCGAAACCCCGTCTCTACTAAAAATACAAAAATTAGCTGAGTGTGGTGGTAGATGCCTGTTATCTCAGCTACTAGGGAGGCTGAGGCAGGAGAATCGCTTGAACCTGGCAGGCGGAGGTTGCATTGAGCCAGGATTACACCACTGTACTCCACCGTGGGTGACAGAGCGAGACTCTGTCTCAAAAAATAAAAAATTAAAATTTCAAATATCAATTTAATCTTTGACTTATGATCTCCTCCCACTTCTTTTCTTTCTTGACAGGATCTCACTGTGTCACCCAGGCTGGAGAGCAGTGATGCAATCATGGCTCACAGCAGCTTTGACCTCCGGGGCTCAAGCAATCATCCCATCTCAGTTGCCTGAGTAGCTGGGACTACAGACACACACCATCACACACAGCTAATTTCTGTGTTTTTTGTAGAGATGAGGTTTCGTCATATTACTCATGGCTGGTCAGTCTTTCCAATTTCATGCTTACATACCTTCTCAGTATAAACTCAATTTTGCTGCTTTATTTAGCAAAAGGCCACAGCTGCTCCTTCAATTTCATATAATAATGCTTGCCAGAAATTATTTCTATTTAGTATTCATATGTATCACTATACTTCTTCTTTTTTTTTTTTTTTTTTTTT
>NW_016107318.1:4344836-4360782 GCF_001604975.1 Cebus imitator
ACGATCTCGGCTCACCACAACCTCCGCCTCCTGGGTTCAAGCAATTCTCCTGTCTCAGCCTCCTGAGTAGCTGGGACTACTGATGCAGGCCACCATGGCCAGCTAATTTTTGTATTTTTAGTAGAGACAGGGTTTCACCGTGTTGACCAGGATGGTCTCGATCTCTTCACCTCGTGATCCACCCGCCTCAGACTCCCAAAGTGCTGGGATTATAGGCGTGAGCCACCGTGCCTGGCCCTGTATCACTATACTTTTTATCAATAAAGTTATAAAATGAGAAGCTATAAAATTCAAAGTATCACTTTACTGGTTTTCTTTTTTTTACAATCCTGATAAATATTTTCAAATTATTGTGATGACATAGTTAGCTTCAGTTGCTATAAGGCAGCTACTTTAATGTAGTTTCTTCAAAACTCTTAACGGATACATATTATATTAGAATAGAATAATAATTTAAGTACACATTATGGGTAAAAATAGGTTTTAAAAGTTCCAGAATAACTTCTAGCCATGATTGTTTTGATTTCTCTTTTTTTTTTTTTTTTTTTCATTTTTTATGATAGGATAACAGCCCACCATTCTTTCTGCCCTCCTCCAGGCCCTCTTAGGTTCTCTATTCAACTACTGCAATCTCTACCTCTCTGTGCTCCTTAATTCTAGTGTATCACTCCAACTCTGAGGATATTAACTGTGTAGTGCATCATGGATCAGAGCTAAAATTCTCACCTGGGCTTGATAGGCCTTCTGCAGACCCTCAAACTCTCCAGTTTCCTTTGTCTTCTCCCCATTTTTTCAATCTTCCACCTAGACGAATCTATTTAGTAGACTTTTTCTATCTCCAAGACCTTTCTTAAGTCATTTCTTTACTAAGGAGGTATTTTCCCAAACTAATTATAATGGAAATGGTGGTTTTTCTCCTCTTTGCCCTAAACATGATTGTTTTTTCTCCTTCAGCCTCTGAGACCTCTAAATGTGCTTAGGTTTCTAGGTATATCTGGCATGAACTTTAAAATTTTAATATTGGTAAACATCTCAGACATATCGGTCTAATCTATCTTTTTTGTTTACTTTTTTATTATGGAAAAATTCAGGCATACAAACCAGAAGAGACTAATATAATTCACCTCCATACACCCATACCAAGCTTCAACAATTATCAGCTTTTTCCACTGTATTAGACAATAAAATGTCTGTTTCATTTATTTTGTGCAACACCTATTTCAGCATAATACATCTTACAGATGTCTTAAGAAAATTGGTAAACTCTCATTTGATGAACTCATTAATAAAGTAATGAAAAGTTACATGTAGAAATAAAATTTAAGGATTTTTTTAAAAACTACAATACATTAAAGGAAAGTTCAGGAACCTCTAAACTGAATAAAGAAGAAGGGAGAAAACTAACAATTGAATCCCTATTATATGCCATAAACTAGGTGGTTTTCATATAGTTTATAAATTTAGAGTGATGAGTATGATAGAACTAAGAATAGACAGGAAAAGATAAATTAGTGAAAATTGATATTGTTCAAGGAACATTTATTGAACATTTTTCTGTAATGTGCTAAGTACAGTATAGGCTACTACATAAATAATAATGAATAGGATAAAATATCTGTTCTCATGGAGTTTATGATCTAGATGAGATAAAATATAATTATCAAAAAATATAATAAGGCTTATATTTTTAGATTAGAAAAGGCTTTATTTAGGTAACATCTGAAAGTGTGCAAACACACATAAAAATTAGCTTTAGCTGGGTGCACTCCTATAGAGGACTGAGGTGGAAAGATCGTTTGATCCCAGGAGTTTGAATCTTGTTTGGGCAACATAGTGAGACACCATCTCTAAATAAAATAAAAATAAGCTCTGTGATGTTAAAGAAAATGCCACCAGTAAAAGAAAGGCTATGTATTACAAAAGTGGGTCTCAAACTTTTGGTGCTCAGGACCGAAAATCTGGGCCCAATATTGAGGATCTTAAGGACCTTTAAGGTGGCCAAGAACACACCACAACACAACAGTTCAGCTCCATTGCACCTTCTAAGAGCCCAGGCAAGTCCACTGAATTCTTATGAAGAATAAGATTAAAGAGAAAACAGTGACCAAAAGATAAGGTTGAACATTTGATTCTAAGAGTTTGGTTATAATAAAGGTTTTGTTTATATGGATTAATACTATAGATCTTTAACATATTAGAAATTAAAACAAAATATTCAACTATATATTAAGTCATTTAAAGTAACAATAACAAACCATTATTTATAAACATAAAAATAATTAGTAAGAAGAGGAAAATCATTTTACATTTTTGCTAATCTCTGGTATCTGGCTTAATAAAGGAAAAATACATTCTCTTATCTGCTTCTGCATTCAAACTATGGTGGTGGTGTTTTGATTGAAGTCTCTAAATAAAACTTTACCTTATACTAATATGTAGTTGGAAAAGGAAGAACTTTATGGACCCCTAAATGGTACTGAGGACTCCCAGGGGTTCTAAGACCATATTTTGAGATTTGCTGAATTACAGGAAAAACATCCTAGTGAGTCATGTCAAGTTCTAGAAATGTATTTTAGAATGCCACTGTATTTTAGAATGCTAAATGAGATGGGTTTAACAACTTAATTCCTATACTCAGTGACCCGAAAACCAAAAGATTTTATATCTGGAATCTTAACAGCCTTTCTTCATCTAATGGTAGGTAGTGATTTTTCTTGTTTTAGCAGGCAGATGCAATGTCCTTGGTCACCTTAAAGGGGCAGCAGCAACATAGCAATTCAGTCCATTACACCTCCTACATATCTAAAATCCCAGACAAGTCAATTGAATCGTTATCAAGAATAAAATTAGAGAGAAAACAGTGATCAAAAGATAAGGTTGAATAGGTGATTCTAAGAGTTTGGTCATAATAGATAAGCTGGGATGATAAAGGGTTTAGTATTGCCATTCTAATTCACGTTAAATGAAGACAACTATGTATCCATCACAGGTTTCAGAGGGGATATTGCAATATTACTATAACCTATACATGATCTATCCAAAAAGCTGCAGTTTTTTTTCAAATTTGACAGATTAGGTCTGTATTTACAATACATTATTTTTGTGAGAAGGAGAATCTGCTATATGCCAAAAAGTATGCCTGGCAATGCAATACAAAACAAATAAGAGCTAGCCCTTGTGAATCAAATAGCTTTGGTGAAAGAAATAGATGTCCTAATTATTATACGATGTAGTAAATGCTATAATAGTAGTATTATAACCAGGCTATAGAAACATGGAAAATACTATGGTGTGGTTAAGGAAGATGTTGGGTTAAAGAAGGTTTCATGGAGATAATGGCATTTGAGTTATAGACTTTGACAGATAAGTAGAATTTCACAAAGTGGGAAAGATGGTAAAGGCATCCAGGAAAAAGAACCAAAATGAACAAAAATAACAATGCCTGATGACCCACTGCAAATTTGGGGAGCTATAAAACCATCCAGTTGTCTGGGCGTGGTGGCTTACACCTGTAATCCAAGCACTTTGGAGGCCAAGGTGGGCAGATCACCTGAGGTCGGGAGTTCAAGACCAGCCTGACCAACATGGTGAAACCTCGTCTTAAAAAAAAAAAAAAAAAAAAACCGTCCAGTCAACCTATGGCAAAACTAGAAAGATAGGCTGGGCACAGACTAGAAAGAATACTGTGTACCATATTAATAAAAAATTTACATACTATGTAAAAATACTATAAGCAATAGGGAGCCAGCAAAGGAGCATGCCTTAATCAAAGATGTATTCTAGAAAGGAAAGAAAAATAAATTCTTACAGCAATGTAGAGAATGGAGTTTAATGGAAAAAGACCAGTGGAAGGAGGACAAGTACAATGATCTCAGTAAGAGAAGATCCTTATCATGTTTAAGTCAGAAAAGGAACCTGAATTAGGACATTGGCATTAGGAATGAAAAGCTGGAAGAGACATTTTAGAAGTGGAATTGACAGGACATGGTGACTCATAATTTATTTAACAAATATTTATTACACTTCTACTTTGTGCCAGGCACTATACTAAGCTTGGGGAGATGAAAGTGAAGAAAAAGTCAAAGTCCCTGTCTCGATGGAACTTACACTGTAGTGGGGGCACTATTGCAAGAGCTTTGGCCAATTTGATTTGGAAGGGTAGAGAAGAAGAGAGGAATATTGTCAAGAATGAACCCAAGTGAGAGTCAGAGGATAAGAAATAAACAAACAAACAAATAAATAAAAAATAATTTACCCAAGGTTTCTAGTTTGAGCAAATGGGTGAACAGGGTTACCATTACCTGGAGATTAAATTAAAAGGAATGTTTAAGTCAGAAAATGATCTCAGTTTCTAAGCCACTGTGCCTGGTCATCAACTTATTTTTTTATTGAGACAAAGTCTCACTCTGTCACCCAGGATGGAGAGCAGTGGCATGATTTCTGCTCACTGAAACCCTGCCTCCTGGGTTCAACCAATTCTCCTGCCTCAGCCTCCCAAGTAGCTGGCACAACAGGCTTGTGCCACCACACCTGGCTAATTTTTGTATGTTTTTAGTAGAGGTGGGATTTCGCTATGTTGACCAGGCTGGTCTTGAACTCCTGGCCTCAAGATATCCGCCTGCCTTGGAGCCCCAAAGTGGATTACAGGAGTAAACCACAGTACCCAGTACCCAGCCAACTTTTAAGAAGATTTGAAATGTAATACTTAACTATACACTACAAGAAAATGTTAAAACCTAATTCTTACCGTCTTTGGAACAAGCAACAAAATTGTTTTGAGCTTCATAAAATATGGACCTAATTTTCATCATTTTTCACTTGTACAAGAAACATAAACTTAAGTATAACGTAACTTTATTACATTTAATTAATGAAGGTTGCAACTGTATACTTTAAAAATTATACTACAGGCTGGATGCAGTGGCTCATGCCTGTAATCGCAGCACTTCAGAAGGCTGAGGCCTGGGCAACATGGCGAAACCCCATCTCTACAAAAAACAAAAATAGCCCAGTATGGTGGCACACATGTGTAGTCCCAGCTACTCAGGGGGCCGAGGTGGGAGGATTGCTTGAACCTGGGACATAGAGACTGCAGTGAACCCTGATCACACCACAGTACTCCAACCTGGGTGAAAGATCAAGACCCTGTCTCCAAAAAAAACAATAATAATAAAATAAAAATGATACTATAAAACCTGTCATAAACCTCACCATAATTCAAAAATATGAAATTAGATCCTGTTTCACCTATATGAAGTAGTGATCTATTTCCTGTCTACCAATACACACTTCCTCACTGAAAACCAAGAATCTTATGCCGGGCACAGTGGCTCATGCTCGTAATCCCAGCACTTTGGGAGGCTGAGGTGGTTGGATCACTTGCAGTCAGGAGTTGGAGACCAGCCTGGCCAACATGGCAAAACCCTGTCTCTACTAAAATATAAAAATTAGGTGGGCGTGGTGGCACACGCCTGTAATCCCAGCTACTCGGGAGGCTGTGGCAGGAGAATCGCTTGAACCTGGGAGGCAGAGGTTGCAGTGAGCCGAGATTGTGCCATTGCACTCCAGCCTGGGCAACAAGAGCAAAATAAGTATATATAACACCTTGCCCTCATATGACAGTATGTGATACTTTTGAAGTACATGCACCAAACTATGAGCTCCTGAAAGGTAAGAATTGCTCTATTCCTTTCTATGGTTTTAGTGTTTTGCCCAACACCTGGGACACAGTACAAGGTCTATTCATATTTGAGCGAGTGAATGAATGACAAACAGATAACAGGAAAACTGTCTGATCCAAAATCATTTCAAATAAGATACACGATTCCTAGCTACAAAAGGAAGACTGATGATCTAGATGCACTAACTAAAATAATAATAAATGGGGTGGGTTTATGCTAAACTAAATACCATGAACAACCGGAAACCAGAGGCTTCAGGAGTTCTCTTTCCAAGCAAATTGATGCAGTAATCATCACTGGAGTCTGGGCCTCCTCACCATCTCTGCAAGTGGAAGATGGTCTTTCATTGAAGGACACAGCTGGGAATGGGAAGACCATGTTTGGGCCTCTGGCTCCAAACATGTCAGTGGTATGGGGAGGCAGAAGAGAAACAGTAAACTCCTCTTTATAGCCAGCTGTAGGAGTCACAGAAACTCTCCTAAACACTTCTTAAATGGACAAGGAGTAGAATTTTTAAGAAGGCCAGGCATGGTGGCTCACACCTGTAAACCCAGCACTTTGGGAGGCTGCGGCAAGAGGAATGCTTGAAACATGAGTTTGAGACAAAGATGGGCAACACAGTGAGGCTCTGTCTCTACAAAAAATTTTAAAAATTAGCCAGGCATGGTGGTACATGTCTGTATTCCCAGCTACTCAGGAGGCTGAGGTAAGAGGATGGATCGCTTGAGCCCAGGATGTAGAAGCTGCGGTGAGCCATGATCATGCCATTGCACTCCAGCCTGGGCGACACAGGAAGACACTGTCTCAAAAAAAAATTTATTTATGAAATCCTAGGAAATATTTCTTTAGCAGAACTATCTCCCTTATGCTTTCTAAAATCCCACCAGTGAAAGTATTTTATTTGTTTTGGTTAGCAACATATGATACGGTCCCTTCCAGCTCTAATCGACAATAACAATTAGTGTCAATGAATGCTAACCTCTTCTCCTACTCCCATGATCACATTATTTTAGAGGTTTGCTAACCAATATCTACAATGTTTAAAGTCCCAGTTCCTATTGCTAAGTGTAGCAGACTTTCCATGGTATCAGGCATCAGATATACTTGCCCTAATATTTAGATCGGGGACTGCATACTCCAGTGTTCAGGGTCAGGTAATATAAATGTAATGTAAGGTAATGTTATATAATATAATTGGCAGGCAATGTAAATGAGTGTATGTATGACTTGTTTAAAACAATAGGGAATCTCAGAGGCTATGTCAAATGCAGAGCATGTGACCTGCCTGCCTGTGGGGCAGCCACTATTTAGTTCCAGTATATTGTTCCTATGCAAAAATGTGAACCTTTGGGTACAACGTACACTATTTGGATGACAAGTATACTACATGCCCAGACAGACTTCACCGTTTTACAACTCATCCACGTAACCAAAAACCACTTGGGTACCCCTAAAGCTATTGAAATAAAAATAATTTCTTTAAAAAGGTGAAGCCACATTTTGCCCAGATTTTCCAATTTTTCAAGAAAGGATGCAAATCCCTATTTTAATGTAAAATGTACCAATTTTTAAATGTATTTGTGGCTAGAAGT
The DNA here is from genome assembly GCF_001604975.1 of Cebus imitator. Lineage (NCBI taxonomy): Eukaryota > Metazoa > Chordata > Mammalia > Primates > Cebidae > Cebus > Cebus imitator. The sequence goes on from NW_016107318.1 coordinate 4,352,110, forward strand.
GTCTTTTTTTTTTTTTTTTTTTGACACAGAGCCTCACTCTCTCACTTAGGTTGGAGGCAGTGGTATGAGCACGGTGTACTACAGCCTCAGCCTCCTGAGCTCATGCGATCCTGCCACCTCAGCCTCCCAGGTCGCTGGGACTACAGGCATGCACCACCACATCTGGCTAATTTTTAATTTTTTTGTAGAGATGGGGATTCTCACTATGTTGCCAGGGCTGGTCTTGAACTCCCGGGCTCAAGGGATCCTCTCGCCTCAGCTCTCAAAGTGCTGGGATTACAGGCATGAGCCCCCAGGCCCAGCCCCAAAAGTCTCTTTCTGGTTTTTATTTTTTAATTCTTTTTTTTTTTTTTTTCATTTATTTTCACACTTAGTGATCCTGAAGTAAAAGGTGTCTTTTTGATTGTCAATTTCTGACCTTAGTCTAAATGAATAGACAACACTGAGAAAATGGAAAGGGTCAAAGGGGAGGCCTATTTTGGCCAGAAAGCGTGAAGCAGTGTCAAAGGGGAATAAAAGACAGGGAATAAGCACAGGATGGAAGGTGAGAAGTGAATTTCACCAACCTCGAAACCTCACATAGGAGCCCCAATATGCTTGTCTTCTAATCTGAGAGTAAAAAGGAAGAGACGTCAAGAAGGAAATAAAGGAGGAAGAAAACGAATCACCTGTTGAACACTTACTGGGTGGCTGACACTGCATGAGATGCTTTCCACGTGTTGTTTTATTGAGATATGTCAATGCGAAAAGAAAGAGTTCTATGCATGGGAAAAAGAATAAAAGAAAATACATCGAAATTCTAACAGTAAGGGTGTCAGATTATAAGAGCCCCTTTCTCCATTTTCCATAATTTTTAACCATAAATATAATATGGTATATTAACATTATAATACAAATTACACTGAAATTTAAGGTGGATTTCCGGGTGCAAATTCATCCACCCTAGAGTATAGAAAGTAAACTACTATAAGCCAAACTACACACTGAATATTTAAACAGAAAAAGAAAATGTAGCCATTTCAAGTGTATGTAATATCTAACTGTGGAATTATCAACCCAGAAAGAGAACATGAAAGAAACTATACAGGTGATATGGACCACAGTTAATTAAACAAGAACAGAAATATGTGAAATTGTTAAGAATGGGATTATAAATCATTTTCTCTCCAATTTATAAACTACCAATATGTTCTGTGTGCGTGGCCTAAATAACCACAAAATATACTAAAAGTCCTCTTCTATAAAAACGTTTAGACTTTTACCTATCTGTTACATACTTTTACACATTCACTGCATCATTTTCTTTCGTATAGGTGTGTACAACTCTCATATTTATTTATTTATTTTTTTTTTTTGAGACAGAGTTTCGCTCTTGTTACCCAGGCTGGAGTGCAATGGCGCGATCTCGGCTCACCACAACCTCCGCCTCCTGGGTTCAGGCAATTCTCCTGCCTCAGCCTCCTCAGTAGCTGGGATTACAGGCATGTGCCACCATGCCCAGCTAATTTTTTGTAGTTTTAGTAGAGACAGGGTTTCACCATGTTGACCAGGATGGTCTCGATCTCTTGTCCTCGTGATCCACCCGCCTCGGCCTCCCAAAGTGCTGGGATTATAGGCGTGAGCCACCGCGCCCGGCCAACAACTCTCATATTTAAATAATCTCCTTTTGTCTGTCTTTTTTGTCTTTTAGGGTATTTCAAAGATAACAGGTTTGTTTTTTTTTAAATAAATGAAGTATATCATTATAGGCTGCTCAGATTCTAAGCAATCTAAATCCCTGATTAATCTCATCCAAATATGCATATTTAGTTTTCATTCTGCTCAAAAATGAAACCCTAACCTAAATACTTCAAGTGAAGTTTCAGGGGAAAAATACTGTTCAAAAACCTAGATAATGCATTCCTTTGTTGATGCTAAATATAGTCATCTCAAGATGACATACATTTTGACAATGATCAGTCTTACATGTCAAATTTTCAAAAATAGCACAAATTCCATTTTAAGGTGAGCAGGAAAAATTGCTATTCATTACATTTCAATTCATAATGGATTTTAAAGTGTGAATCTTCTATTAGAACTGGATTACCCTGTAACTATAATGAGGAAAACTGGATTTAAAAGAATTTTGTTGTGGTTTTAGCTTAGAACTGTTTAAGGGAATTGTTGCAAATAAACTACATAATTGCATGCATTTTTCTTTAAATTGCTCCCCAGAAGCATTAGTCAAAATATAAAATATCTGCAAAAATACGGTGCTAATAGCGGTAAGGAAGAAAAAAATTAAATAGCTACATTTAATCAAAGCTTACTTACACAAATTATACCTCCCAGAAAAAACCTTTTTCTCATTTGATTAATTATGCTTTTTTTCTTAACATTACCCCAAACCCAAAAGAATTCGAGACAAAGTTTTCTTACTGCAGTAATTTTATCTGTAAAAGGATAATATTAGCTGGGGAAATTTTGTGGTCCACTCAATAACGTGTGACTAAGATGGTATAAATATTTAAGTTTATTTAATCACATTACCTAAGACATAGTTATGTTGTGACTCGCAGGCCAATGGACCGCTGCTACACGATTTCATTAACAAAACTTAACGATAAATGATGTTCCCGTTTCTTTGGTCAGGGAACTAATTTCTTTATTAAGGCTTCTTTTCTCTACCCGTCTCTTTACCAAGGACATTTTGTTAGGACATATCTTTATGCTATTTTTACCTTGTTATCTCTCTGCCAACTTTGTTCACGTTGTGGCCTTTAATAACTATAAAATGAATACCTCTAAGTCATTGCAGTAACCAACTATAACCTCTCAACTTCGTCATTTTCTATATAAATGTCAATGCTAATACATTTGTAGAACGTTTTACAGTTTACAATAGTTGGAATGGTCTAGGGGAGTTTTCAAGAGGTGACTACAGTCTTCACTCACGTAAACTACGTACACTTCCAGCTCTAGTTGCTCAACCCCCAGCATCCCACCTCGGGCAGAATCACGAAAAAAGCCGTCTGGAGACAGGAGTGCGGGGATATGAGGGGGTGGGGGGGAGAAGGCTGTTAAATCATATTTCTCCCCATCTTCTATATGGACCGATCAGAAAGGATTCTTTTTTTTTTTTTTAATTGACCACTGGTGATCAACAGAAAGGATTTCTTAACTGGCTCTGCTGCAGAGACAGAGATCGCGGCGGGGGCACGTGGGGGGGACGGCACTGAACTTCCCCCGTTAGGACCCCAAGGGTTCAGTCGAGGGACTGGCACCCACTCCGCTCACAGAGGGCACGGAGGCTTCCCTCCCTGCAGTGGGGAACGCACCCGAAACTCAGCTGTCAGGACACAGGGAGCAGGGCAAGGGCTTCGCAACCAGAAGCCGGAGGCCGGCTGACGCTTTCAGATACGGGGGCAGCCTCTGGTCCGCACCCCGCCGAGCCCGCAAGACGCGGCTCCGAGGGCCGGTTTGCTCCGGACTGGGCCAGCGCGGAGCCACAGCTGGATAGCGCCCAGCGCGTCCTGGACCGCAGCGGAGCACTGCCAGAAGCCGCGGACCCCGAGCGCCTCTCGGCAGCCGCCGCTCCCGCCCCCGCCCTCGCCCCAGCCAGGGGACCCGACACCTCCGTCTTCCACTCCCCCCAGCCCACGTTCCCCCAACTCTTCTCACCCTCCAGGAGCCAGTGACTGGTGAAGGTCCTCCTTGCGCGCGGAGAGACAGTGCGCGTCCTGCCTGGCTGTGGGTAGGGGTCTGGGAGCTCTGGCCGCTAACTCTTCTGCTCCAGCCGCTGGGAGTCCTCTGGCCGCCGCCGCCGCCGCCGTCTCCAGCAGCAAGTTTCCATAAAAGTCCTGGTGCGCAGCCTGCTCCCGCATTCCAGGCGGGCCCAGCGCCGGCTGCAGCTGTTCCAAAACACAAGGCCAGTTCCCCCAACCCCCCACCTCCGTTGTATCACCCGGAGGGGGGTGGAGAGTCGTGGAGAAAAGCAGGGGAGGGGGACCGTGGCTGCCAACTTTCCGCCAAAATGTAACTGTCTCCCGGCCCCAGGTGCGCAAGCTGACCCCCTAACCTTGGGCCCGCCTCCACCTCCAGCCAGGCCCGGGGAAGGAAGGCTGCCCCGCCGTGGGAAAGGAATGACGCTGAAATGGGCTTCATTACCCGGCTGGAGCTGGCTCCCCCTACCCGCAACCCATTTGCTCTGGGGCCCACTTCTCTCAAATTCTCTACCCGTCCTAGTTTCCAGTCAAGAAGCCAAGCCACTACATTATCTTTTACTACCATAAGCATTGACTTTTGACCAAGTTTTCCTTTATTACCAAGAGCGTGGGGCAGCAATCCGGGAACACTTCATCTATCTATTGCTCTCCTTTTCTTAGCTCCAGTCTTTAACTCTAAACGGAGAGTTGAAAAAGAAAGAAAAGAAAAGAAAGAGAAGGAAGAAGGCAGAGGAGAAAAAAGGAATATATTTGTATAAGTACAAATATATTTATATTCCACATTTTTCTTAATTGAGGCAAGCCATGTCGGGTCTTCCTAAAGTTTCATAAGGGCATCTTTGAATATTAGGCACCCACAGATCTTTTTCAACTTGGACCGCCAGCCTGTCAAACCCATCAGACAACATATTAAAACCCAAAATGCACACTCACAGGGAGCATTTTTGGTGGAGGAGATCTTTAATTCTTCACTGCACTTGAAAAAAATATCTAAATGACACCCAGATAAACAAGGGATAAAGGTAACCCCATCCAACTTCAGGCCCTGAGCACAAAGCAGTGCTCAGGTTATATTTAAGGGATGTTGAAAAGGCCTTCTGGGCCGGGCGCGGTGGTTTATGGCTGTAATCCCAGCACTTTGGGAGGCCGAGACGGGTGGATCATGTGAGGTCAGGAGTTCAACACCAGCCTGGCCAACATGGTGAGAGCCAGTCTCTACTAAAAATACAAAAAATTAGCCGGCTGTGGTGGCACGCGCCTGTAATCTCAGTTACTCGGGAGGCTGAGTCAGGAGAATCGCTTGAACCTAGGAGGCAGATGTTGCAGTGAACGGAGATCGCACCACTGCACTCTAGTCTGAGTGACAGAGTGAGACTTAGGCGCAGTGGCTGACGCCTGAAATTCCAGCACTTTGGGAGGCAGAGGCGGGTAGATCACCTCAGGTCAAAAGTTTGCAACCAGCCTGGCCAGCGTGATGAAACGCTGTCTCTATTTAAAATAGAAACAATTAGCCGGCTGTGGTGGTGGGTGCCTGCAATCCCAGCTACTCGGGAGGCTTAGGCAGGAGAATTGCTTGAACAGAGACCAGGGAGGCAGAGGTTGCAGTGAGTTTAGATCCAGCCACTGCACTCCAGCCTGGGCTACAGAGCGAGACTTCATCTCAAAGTAAGTAAGTAAGTAAATAAATAAATAAATAAATAAATAAAAGAAAAAACATAAAAGCCTTCTGCTCTTAAATATAACTCTGTTCCCTAGTCCCATCCCCACACTGTTTACTCAGGATGGAAACTCTTTTAAGGAGGTAAGCCATTCATTCCTCAATTATAGAAAAGCTCAAAACTGGTAATTCAAATTATTTAATTGTACCAAAATACAGATACTGATAAGTGGTCTTGGTAGTCTTGCTTGTGCCTGTGTTCTCTTTGATGCCATCACCTTGGCCTTCCTCAGTTCATGAAACTTTCTATGGGCATTCTGACTGCAGGGCCTTTACATGAGCTGTTCCCTGCATGAAATCCTTTCTCCCCCTTTCCTCTTCACCTAATTTCAACATATCCTCTAGATCTCTTCTGAAATGCTGCTTCCTCAGAGAAGGCTCCCTTGCACCCCACCTTTCTCCCTACCTTGCACCTCACCTTTCATCCCACCTTTCTCCTCCCTATAAATATTTATTTATTTATTTGGAGACGGAGTCTCGCTCTGTCACCCAGGCTGGAGTGCAGTGCTGTGATCTCACTTCACTGCAGCCTTCGCCTCCCAGGTTCGAGCGATTCTTCTGCCTCAGTTTCCCGAGTAGCTGGGATTACAGGCATGCACCACCACACCTGGCTAATTTTTGTATTTTTAGTAGAGATGAGGTTTCACCATGTTGGTCAGGCTGGTCTCGAACTCTTGACTTCAAGTGATGCTCCACCTTGGCCTTGTAAAGTGCTGGGATTACAATTGTGAGCCACCATGCCCGGCTCCTGTACATATCAATTTATAATTACATATTTATTTCTGTGATTTAAAGAAGTGAGTTGACCGGGCACGGTGGCTCACACCTATAATCCCAGGAAAAAATAATAATACATAAATAAATAAATGGGTAGACGCTTTCTAATTTATTTATTTATTTATTTTTTCTTGAGACAGAGTTTTGCTCTTGTTACCCAGGCTGGAGTGCAATGGCACGATCTCGGCTCACCGCAACCTCCGCCTCCTGGGTTCAGGCAATTCTCCTGCCTCAGCCTCCTGAGTAGCTGGGATTACAAGCACACGCCACCATGCCCAGCTGAATTTTTGTATTTTTTTAGTAGAGACGGGGTTTCACCATGTTGACCAGGATGGTCTCGATCTCTTGACCTCGTGATCCACCCGCCTCGGCCTCCCAAAGTGCTGGGATTACAGGCGTGAGCCACCGCGCCCGGCCTCTAATTTATTTTTTATATCCACCAAACAAAGCTCTCCATTCTCTCTGTAGAACACTGATAGCTACTCACAGCATGCAAGACCTGCTTATTTTCCCACCAATTCATCATTCATTCATTTAACAGCTACTCAGTTCTACATGCTGAGATCACAGCAGTGACAAAACAAAAATCCCTGCCATTATGGAATATACATTCTAGTGAAAGAAGGCAGACAATAAGCAAATAAATGAACTATGTAGTACCTAGTGACATGCAATATGGCAATACGGATAAAACCAGAGCAGGAAAGTAGAGAAAGCTGGGGCAGGCTGAGTGGCTGTTGTAATACTAAAGAGAGTGGCTAAGGAAAGCCTTATATGAGTAAAAGCTTGAGGACAGTGAGGAGTAGGCTATGTAAATATGCAAAGATGCAAATATTTGGAGGAAGAGTGGTCCAGGGATAGATACAAAGGCCCAGAGAAGGATTTTATCTGACATGCTCTAGGAAGAACCAGGAGGCTTGTGTGGGTGAAGCTGAGTAAGTGAGGCACCGGTGAAGTAATAGAAGGTGCAGTGAAGAGCAGGATAGAGACTGTGTAGGGTGTTTTTCTTTTTTTTTTTTTTTTTTTTTGAGATGAAGTCTCACTCTGTCACCCAGGCTGGAGTGCAGTGGCACGATCTCAGCTCACTGCAACCTCTGCCTCCCAGGTTTAAGCAATTCTCCTGCCTCAGCCTACTGAGTAGCTGGGACTACAGGTGCCCACTACCATGCCCAGCTAATGTTTGCATTCTTAGTGGAGATGGAGTTTTACCATATTGGCCAGGTTGGTCTTGAACTCCTGACATCAGGTGATCTGCCAACCTCAGCCTCCCAAAGTGTTGAGACTACAGGCATGAGCCACCATGCCTGGCCTTTTTATTTGTTTTTAAGAGACCCAGGCTGGAATGCAGTGACGCAATCACAGCTTACTGCAGCCTCTAACTAACTTCTGGTCTCAAGCGATCCTCCTACCTCAGCTTCTCCGAGTAGCTGGGAATGCAGGCATGCACCAACACACCTGGCTAGTTTTTTACTTTTTATAGAAATAGGGTCTTATTATGTTGCCTAGGCTGGTCTCAAACTCCTGGGCTCAAGCATCCTCCCACTTCTGCCTCCCAAAGAGTAGGGATTACAGGCATGAGCCACTGTGCCCAGCCTCTTTTTGTACAGCATTGTAAAGATTTTGGCTTTTACTCTAACATGGGTGGCCTTTGGTAGGTTTTGAACAAAGTAGTGACATAATCTGACATGTTTATTCTAGCTTATGTGCTGCATATACACTAAATGAGGCAAGAGAAGAGGCAGGGAGATTAAATTAGGAGTCTTCCACAATAATCAGAATGAGAAATGGGGATTTGGGCAACGGTGGTAACTGTGAAGGTACTGGTAGTGAGAAATGCCTAGCAGATTTTTTTTTCCTTGGTGCCTTTTTAGGTAGAACTGGTAGGATTTTGGTAACTGAATGTGAACTGTGAGGAAATGCGGTATTTGGCCTTTGATCTGGAAGAATGGAGTTGTAATTTACTCAGTTAGGGGAGACTGTGGGAAGAGGAGGTTTAGACAGGGGTGGTAAGGAGCTCAGTTTTGACATGCTAAGTTTGAGATTATAAAAATCCAAAATTTGTCAATTTGTATAAGCATTACTTGTATACTTATTACAAATGATTGGGTTTATTCTATGTCAACTGCATGGTTTTGAAATTATACAAAGTAAACATTTTACAAATGAAATTACAGGCCAGGCGCAGTGGCTGACACCTATAATCCCAGCACTTTGGGAGGCCAAGGTGGGCGTATCACCTGAGGTCAGGAGTTCGAGACCAGCCTGGCCATCATGGCAAAAACCCGTCTCTACTAAAAACGCAAAAAATAGCTGGGCATGGTGGCACACACCTGTAATCCCAACTACTCGGGAGGCTGAGGCAGGAGAATTGTTTGAACCCGGGAGGTTGAGACTGTAGTGAGCTGAGATCATGCCATTGCATTCCAGCCTGGGTGACAGACTGAGACTCTGTTTCAAAAAAAAAAAAAGAAATTA
>NW_016107318.1:4362449-4364002 GCF_001604975.1 Cebus imitator
TTCATAGAGACAGGGTCTTATTATGTTGCCCAGGCTGTTCTCACACTTCTGGGCTCCAGCATTTCTCCTGCCCCAGCCTTCCAAAGTGCCGTGATTACAGGCATGACCCACCATGCTTGGCCAGCTGCTATGTCTTAAGACACTCAGGCAGCCCTATTGAGAGGTCTAGTTGGTAGGAACTAAAGTCTCTTGCCAATGGCCAGCAAGGGACTAAGGCCTCCTGACAACAGAAATGTGAATGAGAAAATCTTAGAAGCAAACCTTCCACGCCCAGTCAGGCCTTCAGATGACTGCAACTTAAGGAGAGAACCACCAGACTAAGTCATTCCTGAATTACCAGCCCTCACAAACTGTGTAAGGTCATGTTTGTTCTTTTGAGCTGCTAAAATTTTGGGATAATTTGTTTTAACAGACTGTGAATATAACTGCTTTAACATTTATTATCCATCTTCATCTTCTACCACATTATTTTGTTGGTCCTTTGTAAAATTCCTGGGACAATTCTCACACCGAGTTATTATTAAATAAGAATTAGCAAAGTTCTGAAAGTCATGTATTTCAAGTGCTTTCTAATTCAAAGTACTTCTCTATATTCAAGTACCATGGTATCATTTCAAACATAGCAAATTATAAAAGTTCTGTAATTTCCTATATATAAATGTACTTTGTAAAAGGCTTCTGTGACTCACATAAAAGACATATTTGATGTGCCAGTTGCTTTGCTGTGGCTTTTAAGTAAAGAATAAAAAGTGTCATAGAAGGAAGGCTGTTTTTCTTCTCTGTAGTAGAATACAGCCCTTCCCTGCCCAGATGATGAAGGTTACTGAAGGGTTTTCACTGTTCAGATATAGAAAAAGCCAAAGAAAGAACTTCAGCAGACAGAAGAGCTTGTGGAGCCTGATCAAAGATGTCAGTGGCATAAGAAGAGAAAGAGATCAAGGGGGGAGAAGTGGCAGGATAAAGTATCAGAGAATACAGGGCAGAGGAGGAAACACTGCAGAAAAAACAGAAGTCAAAAGCAGCATAAGAACAGTGAGTTTAGAAAGATTAACAAAGTGAATTTATAAAGATTTCCAGCAAAGTCCGTTAAGGTCTAACAATAGGACATTGAGATGTTTGCAGAGAAGTATTTTAAACATACATAAGACTTCAGAGAGAGATGTTTAAAGTGCAAAGCATTAAGTTCAGATAGTGGGATCAAAGAAGATGCATGAGACAGGAGTATGGCAGATAATGACAAAACAGAAAGTGAGATTGAGATGCTGCGCGAGTTTCCCATTGCACTCTAACCCCGTATCCCAGCTAGGGAGATTCCCTCATGTTTGTATGCTTTGATTATTAATAGATTTCAGTTTATATGTTTAATAATTCTAAAAGTATAACTATACACATTTGTAGCATATATAATTATTCTAAAATAAACCTATATGTTAAAAGTCCAAAACTAAGAATCTGTTTTCATATCCAGGTGACTTACATCTGGTGACTATGGTGGTATCCAGGTGGCATCCCACTCCTTGACTAAATATACCTGAATCCTTTTTTTTTTTTTT
>NW_016107318.1:4364752-4376312 GCF_001604975.1 Cebus imitator
AAAAAAAAAAAAAAAAAACCACAAGTATTTTCCCTTTATTCATCACAGAACTGCCTGTTTCCTTACATTGGTACATGGAGAAAAGATAAATTTTGTAACCTTTGTTTTTAATTTTATTTACTTTTTTGAAACAGAGTTTAGCTCTTGTCACCCAGGCTGGAGTGCAATGGCGTGATGTCGGCTCACTGCAACCTCTGCCTCCTGGGTTCAAGCAATTCTCCTGACTCAGCCTCCCGAGTAGCTAGGATTACAGGTGCATACCACCACATCTGGCTAATTTTTGTATTTTTAGTAGAGACAGCGTTTTGCCATGTTGGCCAGGAAAGTCTTGTTCTCCTGACCTCGTGATCCACCTGCCTCAGTCTCAAAGAGTGCTGGGATTACAGGTGTCCGCCACCATGCCCAGCTAATTTTTGGATTTTTAGTAGAGATGGGGTTTCACTGTGTTGTCCAGGCTGGTCTCAGACTCCTGACCTCAGGTGATCCACTTGCCCCAACCTCCCAAAGTGCTGGGATTACAGTCATGAGCCACCACACCTGACCTTTGATTTTTTATTTTAATGATAAAGTTTTATATTGGATCACAATGCTTCTGCAGTTGTTCTGTTCTCTATGCCATATATATGGGACTTATGGAGACCGAACATTCTCATATAGAGTCTGATGAAACAAGTGTGACTTCATAATTATGTATTAACATTGTTTAAAATAATCAATAGATCAGCAAGACGTACTATCACTTTTTTATTTGGCAGTAATAGTAATACATCCATGTTACAGTGCTTATTTTGGCTAAAGAGCCAGTGCAATTTTTTTGCTACTGTAGTGTTTTACTTTTACACAAATTAATGAGTGCGGTCCTTACATTTATGAAATAGAAACACTTACTGATAGCAGCCAAGTGAAGCTAACACATGGTTGTTCTCAAACTAAACAAAACAATAACATAATCGTTAGGAACAAAGTAGGAATGTTCTTATTTCCATTAATCACAGATTTTATATAAATTCTTAAATGTCACATACATATTTCTTAATCTGACTAAGCAAAAAAAAACCTGAATTCAGCTTAATTCCTATAATCATTTTGAAATTTACATCAAATAATTTCTGAGTATATATTCACATTAAAATAAAAGTAAATGGGTTATATAAACATAAGTTAAAATTTCTGATTATGAAAAGTTACAGAGAAGTTCACTAAATGTTACTTTGGCATTCCTATTTCCTAGACTTACAGGAATTACTAAGAATTCCTTTGCAATGCAAATAACCACTCTCTTAGAAATTAAATTTAAGTAGAAAATGTTACATTTTAAGGCAAGAAAACATTTGTATATATTTTTATAAAGTCAGTTAATTCAACAAATCAACAGAATCATAGTAAATGGATGCAAATAAAGAATATTACTTTATGAGAAAAACAAAGTTCTTTGGAGCTTACTGTTAAATGGAAAACTTGTCTTCTTTTTTAAAAGATAATTCCATTATGATATTTAATAAACATAATCTTAACCTTCAAGAAGTAAGTACTTTAAAGAGTACTTACTTAAATAAGTACTTAAAAGAGTTGAACAAAAATGTAGAGAAATCAAAATATAAAAAAAAAAAATTAAAAGAAATACCAAATGTAAATTGCCTGAAAATTGATCTTCTTTCTTCCAAACAAAAGGCCATTTTCTCAGGACTAACTAATTAAAGGCCCTCTTATAATTGACATATGGAAGTGGATGGTGGGATGTATAGTAGCAAGGGCAATTTCCTGCTAATACTACCACTAGTCAGTGTTTAAACAGGGTTTACCCTAAAAGGCTCTAAACTAATAATTTTTAAAACATTGCTTTTGCTACTTAACCTAGTTTTAAGGCAAATGGAAACTATTACATATGTCTTTTTTTTTTTTTTTTTTTTTTTTTTTTTTTTTTTTTTTTTTTTTTTTTTTTTTTTTTTTTTTTGAGATGGAGTTTTGCTCTTGTTGCCCAGGCTAGAGCGCCTTGGCGCAATCTTGGCTCACTGCAACCTCCACCTCCCAGGTTCAAGGATTCTCCTGCCTCAGCCTCCTGAGTAGCTGGGATTACAGGCACGCGCCACCATGCCCAGCTAATTTTGTATTTTTAGTAGAGATGGGATTTCTCCATGTTGGTCAGGCTGGCCTTGAACTCCCAAAGTGCTGGGATTACAGGCGTGAGGCACTGCGCCTGGCCTGTTATCTGTCTAAAGTACCCTTCTGCATGCAGGCAGAAATGTTCTCTCAAGAGGACATTTCCTTTAAAAAGTTCAAGCTTCTTCTCTCACAGTAGAGAGGTTTTTCCTATACTTCTTATCCTGAAACTCTATTTGGTCACTCTTATCTCTTTTGTGAAAGGCCACAAAGAAAGCATCTTGCTAAAGTAGCAGATACTGAACTGACCAGAAACAAACTCAAGCACTGAATTTGACGAACCAACCTCCTGAACATAAGCAACTTTTCAAAGATGAAATGTAAAAGAGAAAAACAAACAACAGACAAAAAACAACACCTTCTAGAAAGCCATTCAACTTATCTCATAAAATTAATTCTCCAGAGTTATCCTACATAGTAGCAGCATTATCAAATAGTGCAATTCTTCAAAACTGATTTCAAATAATATCTTTCTAAAATAAAAAAGTAATTATGCTTACTTACAGCTTTTCTTATAAAACCACAGCTTAAAACACTTAGCCCTCAAATGGGTAAATTAATATAGGCAATAACTGCCTTGTCTACATGGTAATGAAATGCATGTGCACACACACATGTCTGTGTATCATTCAAGACCAGCGATACCGCAGCAAGGTAAAAACATGGAATGTTAAAAAAAAAAAAAAGTAAACAGTAAATAATGGAATTTTTAGTTTTGGTACTTCTCATCATATTCCCATCAAGAAGAAGAATTATAAATAGGTAATTGTTAAATTAAGCATCTACGTAAGAAAAGTCTAGGAGCTATATACTACAGAACAGTGATAATTTGTATTTTAATGCCAAATAACCTACAAAGTACATGCAAAACAGCATGATTCTGAATATTTTGTAGTTAATTTACACAAATATGGCACATACAGAAATTAAAAATCTTAAAAGTTTATGCTCCCCCCCAAACACTTTTCATCTTCTATTTATTAATCAGAAACTAGGCACTTTAATCTAAAAATTCACTTTTTAAAGATGCATTTTAGGAGTCAGAGATGGTGACACATGCCTCTGGTGTGAGAAGCTGAGACTGAGGTGAGCACACTGCACTGCAGCCTGCGCAACAGAGCGAGACCCCATCTCTTAAAAGAAGAAAAAAACCAATGCATTTTAGGTCCTGTTGTGCAGTTCACTCCTAAAATGAATAAAGCCCATTTTAGGAGCAAACAAACAAATCTACTCTACTTACATACTGAGTTAGCCACTCCAAATAAGTGGCATATTATTTAGAAAAAAAATTAATACAACTCTGAAAGCATTTAATATATTCTTACAGAAGAACCTCACTCATAAAAACAACTCATTTGTTTATAGGTTTATCATAATGAACATAAAATATATACTTCCATATCATTACAACATTTTTGTTTTACATTCAAGGGAGGAAACAAACCCTTCTTTCAAACGTCAATAATATTCAAAGTGTGAATATTTTAAAAATATGGGCATAATATGACAAATTCCCACTGTGCTGAGTTTTCTGTGGGAATAACTAAAAGGCAGCTTTGTAGGAGAAAGGAGAAATTATTTTACTCTACCAAGTTTTATACCTTCAGATGTTGACAGTCTCCAAATAATATTAAATTTTAAATTATTAATTTAAAATTTTATTAATTAATGTTATCTTTTTAATCAATACTCCAGGGAAAAAATGCTCTAATGTATAAAAAGAAAGTTCTTCAGTCTCTTTGTAACTTACAGGACCAACAGTAACATATTTCGGAAGCTACAGTTAATATAATATAAATTTGTAAACTGTAAATTTCTCAATGTCAATTCATTTAAATGTTTTATTTTATTTATTCACTTTTGAGATAGGGTCTTACTCTGTTGCCCAGGCTGGAGTGCAGTGGTGCAATCAGGGCTCACGACAGCCTTGACCTTCTGGACTCAAGTTATCCTCCCACCTCAGCCTTCCAAGTAGCTGGGGCCACAGGCACAAACCACTATATCCCACTAATTAATTTAATTTAATTTATTTTTTGAGACAGAGTCTCACTCTGTTGCCCAAGCTGGAGTGCTGTGGTGCGATCTTGACTCACTGCAACCTCCACCTCCTCAGTACAAGCAATTCTCCTCTCTCAGCCTTCCTAGTCACTGGGACTATAGGCACACGCCACCATGCCTGGCTAATGTTTGTATTTTTAGTACAGATGGGGTTTCACCATATTGGTGAGGCTAGTCTCGAACTCCTGACCTCAGGTGATCCGCCTGCCTTAGCCTCCCAAACTGCTGAGATTACAGGCATGAACTACCATGCCTGGCCTATTTAAAAAAAAAAAAAATTAATATTTCCATGGAACTCTGCTTGATACCAACTAATTTATTTTTATTTTTGTAGAGATGGGGGGGAGTTCTCCTGTATGTTGTCCAGGCCAGTTTAAACCACCTGGCCTCAAACTATCCTCCTGCCTCAGCCTCCCGAAGAGTTATGGGCATGAGCTACCACAAGTGGTCCATTTAAATGTTCTATAACAATATTCAGTGATTACAGTTTCTTTGATTCAAATACATAAGCAAATGCACAAGCAATAATGTATGCAGTACATACTAAACATCATTACTGCCTAAACTTGATTCAACAAATTAATAACTTTATAATTAAAAATACGTTTCTAGGCAAAGTTAAATACATTGACACTAGAAGTAGTATATTCTTGCACATGTGGGCCACAAAGATCTTGGCTAACGTGTATATTTTCAAAGTGCAAAGCAGAAAAACAGCTTTTGAGAATGACAGCTTCAAGACGACAAACCAATTAACTCCCAAATATTGGCTTCAATTCAAGCAATATTTCTGTAAAATATACAACATTTCATGACTTTGATTATTACCTAATGAGTGTAAAAAGCCACTTTGAATACACTACACAGGAATTCAATGACAGAACTATTGTATAAATACAGTACAGTTGCTCATTTTTACTAGATTTTTTTTCCTCCCTGAATCCACATGCACCAATTCTGTTGATTTTGTTTGTGTGTTACAAAATCAATAGTTACCTTAAAATATTTCATAGCACACTCAAACTGTATGATCCTTATGGTACTTATTGTACTTTGGCTTCCAGTAGCCCAGGAGGCATAACATGACCATGACTACTTAGACAACTACTCATATGCCTCAGGGCATCTGCTTCAAGATAGGCCATTAAAAGCTCAGTGCGGCGAATGAGTAACTGCTTGAGGTCTTCAGCCAAAGTCTCTGCACTTGAATAACGTACCTTCTCAAAGTCAAAAATGTCTTTGAGAAATAAAAGAACTTGATTCTGGAAAATGGACATAAAACAAATTGGCATTTATTAGACCAAAATCATGTTACATTGAAAAAGCTTCTAATATTGTAATGAGCATTGAATCGGGAATCAGAAGAACTGACTTCCAGTGATAGCTTCATATTTCATTAGAAAAGGAAACTTGCACAAGTGATTTAACCTTTCCTTTTTGGAGGCTCATTTTCTTTTTCTGTGAAATAAGGGATAATACCGTCCGTCTTACTTACTACTCAGGGATGACATGATGATCAAAAAAGACAATGTCTGTGATAGCATAAAGAGGCGGGGAAACATTTTAAGAAAGATAGTTTATAAGAAGTGCCTGTAAACTCTAAAGAACTGTTTAAATGTAAGGGGTTATAGTCCTTTCCCTTCAATGTGACCTTTGAGCATTGCTTCTACTCTAAGACAGAACAATAAACTATTTCTAATAATAGTTTTGAATAAATAATAAAATAATACATTATAATTTTAAATGTGCATTTTTTTTCAAAAAAAAAAAAAAAAAAAAAAAAAACCCTTAAGGCACATGAAGAATAAAGAACATTTCAGGTCTCAAATCAGTGGTAGATCCTGAAGGATATTTCATCACTGTAAGCAAACTGTATACTACTAAGTCTCGGCTGTCATGTCACCATAATAGAAAAAAATTTCAAAGAGTAAAAAACAGGAATATCTAATTTCTGTCTTCCAGAAACGAAATGTTATTAAGAAGTACTAAAAAGACACACTTCATTGATTCACTAGATTTTATATCTGAAAGGGTCATTAGCAATCAACCTGTTAGGCCCCCTCATTTCATAAATAAAAAAAGGAATATCAAAGAATGATTTGCCACAAGTCAGAATGCTCACTGATGAGAGACTTAATTCCCTACCCCTAAAACACATTCCTTACACGTGGGTGGTAAACTACAAAAATCAATGTGTTGTGAATGACAGTAAAATAAACATTTCTAAACCATTTATACAAGTATTACCTTGACAGTGCATAAACATACTTTTAAAAAATGAATGGTATAGTAAAGTAAAACATCCAAACTTTCAAATTGATAATTATGTTTAACATTTGCTCCTTGAAATGCAGCCTAAACTCAAGATTATTACACAGAGAGACTTTCTTTGTCACTTTGCCAGCCAGAAAGTTCTACAAGGAGCTACAACTTGTATTTTGGCAAACTAAAATTGCTGACATTGGGATAGAATGTTAAACTCCCATGTTATTTCTCACAATTTGGATTTTATTATTCATCTCACCTTTAATCACAACTTATTCTATATTACCACATGTGCAATAAAGGTGGATATTGTTTGTAAGTTTCAAAAGTGCCCAGGCATGAAGAACCAACTATCTGCATCACTTTGACTGTCACATGGCGACACCATGCAAGACCATGTATCCCTTGCACTGGGGAATTGATAAGGTGAATGGATTTGCTGAGTCTACTCCAGAATAAAGTACCAAATCTATAAAATACTGGTCCACTATAATAATGGTGGTATTATAAAATGCCAAAAATATTTAATACTGGCATTTAAATGCTGAATTTAGGTGACTTTTGTAACTTTACTCTTAAATAACATTTGTTCTTCAAAAAATGCAAAACAAAACAGAATAAAACCTTATCTCCTTTTTGATTTAGAAAAAGAAGGAAATGATTCAATGACTGAACATACCTTAAAAAAGCAACATAAATCATAGAGAGAATTTCTAGGACCCAAAAAGCCCCAGGCTAGGACAGGGCTGATGTGTTCACAAATGGCATAAAAATGGGCAAAAAATCCATCTGGGATCTGTTGGAAAGTAAAAGAGAATCAAGTTATTTCTACCTTCTTGTATTTGTCTTCTCTAGTACAGAAACTAAAGTTGTTATTTATTATATGACCAGTTGGAGTTTAAGAATTTTTTTAGAACCACAGTCTGGCAACACCTCAAACTCCTGGCCTCAAGCAATCCTCCTGCTTCAGCTTCCTGAGCAGTGGGGACTACAGGCACGCACTACAGTGCAAGGCTCATGACTAGCTCTTTTTGAGGGCAAACCAAGAGTCAAACATGAGCCATGCTATTAAGAAAGTCAATAAGGTTACAAGTAACGTTTAGAGTCATAGAACGTTTGGGACTCCAAGTTTGGATCCCCTTCCACGAACACTCTTGCGGAAGCTGTTTTTCTCTCTCCTGGATTTTCCCTTTGGAGTCCCCTTCCACACACTCTCGTGGAAGCCTGTTTTCCCTCGTAAACTCCATCTCTCTCTATTCCCTTCCACTCAGTGTGGAAGCTGCTTTCCTCTCCTGGATTCCATCTTTCTGAATTCTGTCACTCAGTGTGAGAGTTAGCTGTTTCTTTCTCTCTCCTGTTTCTCTCTCTCTAAATAAATAAACCACTTCTACAAACACTGTAAAATTATAAAACAAATAAAAAAAGAGTCATAGAATGTCTTATGTAGATTTCATATCCTAGCCAACAGTTTCAGATGTGCTAAGACACATTTCTTTATTTGTTGTTTGTTTTCTTGAGACAGGATCTCACTCTGTTGCCCAGGCTGAAGTGCACCGGTGCAGTCACGGCTCACGGCGGCCTCAACTTCCCAAGCTTAAGCGATCCTCCCACCTCAAAATCACACATAGCTGGAACCATAGGTGCACACTACCTCTCCTGGCTAATTTTTTCTATTTTTAGTAGAAACAGATCTCACTATGTTGCTCAGGCTGGTCTTGAACTCCTGGGCTCAAGCAATCCTCCTCAGCCAGCCAAAGTGCTGGGATTACAGGTGTGAACTGCCACACCCAGCCCTTTAAAGTTGTTTTTACCTCATAAAAATGCTTCATAAAAAAGCAATCTGGCCGGGCGTGGTGGCTCACACCTATAATCCCAACACTTTGGGAGGTCAAGGTAGGTGGATCACTTGAGCCCCAGAGTTCAGGACCAGCCTGGGCAACATGGTGAACCATTGTCTCTACACAAAATACAACAGTTAGCCAGGCATGGTGGTGTACACCTATAGTCCCAGCTACTCAGGGGGCTGAGGTGGGTGGATCATTTGAGTCCAGGAGTTGGAGGGTGCAGTGAGCCGAGATCATGCCACTGTACTCCATCCAGCCTGGGTGACAGAGACAGGTGTCTCAAAAAAAAAAAAAAAAAAAAGAAAAAAGGAAAAGGCAATCATATCAGCTTTGCAACCAAACAACAAGAATGCTACAGTGTTTCTTAGTTGTGTAAGTTTTATGATTGTTAAGACTATCATAGTTTCAGCTATTTAAAAGCCCAACTCAATCACTTAATTATATTAACTGACAAAAAAAAAATCTAGTAAAATGATTAAGGTAAATTACTCTTACTAGAATTCTAACTTTTAATTTAAAAACCCTATATTATGTAAGCATTTAATGGTGTAATTGCCTCTTCCTTTGAAGTATTAGTTCATATAGCAATGTTTTAGGAAATGCCAACTTTATAAAAACTTTTTGAATTTCCCTCGTTAAATAACATACTGTGGGATTTGTTGTACAGCACTGACTAGAGAAAACTACACCTTGAGATTCTGTCTCTTGGAGGGGTTACTTTCTATTTTACAGTCTCCAAGACAATCTTCTAAACCTTGTTTTCTTTCTTTTTTTTCGAGATGGAGTCTCACTCTGTCGCCCAGACTGGAGTCCAGTAGCACTATCTTGGCTCACTGCAAACTCCACCTCCCAGGTTCAAGCAATTCTCCTGCCTTAGCCTCTCGAGTAGCTGGGATTACAGGCGCGTAACACCACACCTGGCTAATTTTTGTTTTTTTAGTAGAGACAGGGTTTTGTCATGTTAGCCAGGCTGGCCTCGAACTCCTGACCTCAGGTGATCCACCCGGTTTGGCTTCCCAAAGTGCTAGTATTATAGGTGTGAGCCACCGCACCCAGCCTAAACCTATTTTTAAAACATAAAATAGCAGCAGTTACCATTTAATGAGTACCCATTATATTCTAGAAAATGTGCTAGTTTCTACTTAATTTACTAAACTATTCCTTCAAAAGTATGTCATGTTAACATCATTTTAAACATGTGAAAAATGATACTGGAGAGGGGTTAACCAAACTGCCCTAATTCACACACAGCTAGTTAGTGAAGGCCACAAAGGATGTTCTACATATATTAAAGTTCTAAATCCCATACAGACTTGAAATGTATTATGAATTCACAGAAGTGGGAACTTAGTGTGGGCTGAAGCAGAAGAGATAACCTTCAGCAAGGAATAACGTGAGCTGAGCTCAATGATGGGTAGGATTTATTTAACTATAGAGGAAATTTGGCATTTCAGGTACAGGAAACAGTTCCCAAGAGGTGAGACATGGAGGTATCCATGGATACAGAAAGTAGTCTTAGGCCGGGCATGGTGGCTCAGGCCTATAATCCCAGCACTTTGGGAGGCCAAGATAGGTGGATCACTTGAGGTTGGGAGTTTGAGACTAGCCTGGCCAACATGATGAAACCCCGTCTCTACCAAAAATAGAGAAATTAGCCAGGCATGGTGGCAGGCGCCTATAATCCCAGCTACTCGAGAGGCTGAGGCAGAAGAACTGCTCGAATCTGGGAGGCGGAGATCGCAGTGAACTGAGATCCTGCCACTGCACTCCAGCCTGGGTGACAGAGTGAGACTTCATTTCAAAAAAAAGTACAATATTTATTCTAAGAAGTAGAAAAATAAAGTTAGACATGTTAACAATAATATTTTTATCATTATTATTACACTACCGCTTACTAAACTCTTCACATGTTGAATGTTTACATTAAGCTTGTTGGTATTATTGCTTTCATCGTTACAGCAGTCCTATTAAGTAGGCATTAACACCATTTTGCAAATGGGAAAACTGAGGGTCAGCTGATGGTCAGTAACTTACTGTGATCATGTTAGCCAGTGGGAGAATCTAACCTATGCCTACAGGTCTGTTCCCCAGTCCCAAAGTTAGAGTTCATCATCATCATTAAGGGAACCTGCTTATAATATAGGTCTCTGGAATAATTTTAAACAAGAATTATTCAAATATAGGGCATGCAATATTATTTCAGACAGCACATTTTGAAGATGCTGTGAGGATTATACTTTGAAATCACTGCAACTGGCAATACTGCCTCAAAGTTGTAAGATTGGAAAATATGGATATGATAAAATACTATAGGTCCTTGGGCAAATAATAATGTTGTAATAGCCAATACTTGTGTAATGCACTATGCCAAGCACTGTTTTAAGCACTTCATACTGAATCTTCAAAAAACCCTCTGAGGGCTAGGCACAGTGGCTCATGCCTGTAATCCCAACACTTTGGGAGGCTGAGACTGGAAGAGCACTTGAGACTGGAAGAGCACACCTGTCGTCCCAGCTACTCAGGGAGGCTGACGCAGGAAGACTGCTTAAGCCCAGGAGTTAGAGGCTGCAGTGAGCTATGATCATGCCACTGTACTCCAGCCTGGATGACAGAACAAGACCCTATCTCTAAAACAAAACTAAACTAAACTAAACACTATGAGGTAGATACTATTACTATTCTATTTTTAGAGATGAGGAAACTGAGGCATAGAGAAGATAAGCAACTTGTCTAAGGTCACATAGCTAGTGTGTGGCATTTGAACCCAATAGTCTCACTCAAGAGTCCATGCCCTTTACTATAGGAGTGTATGAGAAAAACAGTGCTTAGCAGGTGAGACAGGTTACAGGGTGTGAGGCATGGAGGCAGAATATAAACTCTGAGACTTTTTATTTGTATTGGCTCCAAACTGAATAAAGCAGCTATTAGAATCACATCTTTATTTCTTAATTGGATTAAATGGAGTGGAATCCACTATATTAAAGACTGTAAAAAATGTTGACCAGGTGTGGTGGTTCACACCTGTAATTCCAGCACTTTGGGAGGCCGAGGTGGGTGGATCACAAGGTCAGGAGTTCGAGATCAGCCTGGCCAACAGGGTGAAACCCAACTCTACTAAAAATACAAAAATTAGCCAGGTGTGGTGGTACAAGCCAATAGTCCCACCTACTCAGGAGGCTGAGGCAGAAGAATTGCTTGAACCCAGAAGGTGGAGGTTGCCGTGAACCAAGATC
>NW_016107318.1:4377154-4388071 GCF_001604975.1 Cebus imitator
TTTTTTGAGACAGGTTCACCCCCCTTGCCCAGGCTGAAGTGCAAAGGAGCATCTCGGCATACTACAACCTCTACCTCCAAGGCTCAAGTGAACCTCTCACCTCAGCCTCCTGAGTAACTGGGACTACAGGCACACACCACTGCACCTGGCTAGTTTTTGTATTTTACTGTACAGACAAGGTGTCTCCATGTTGCCCAGGCTGGTCTCGAACTCCTGAGCTCAAGCAATTCACCCACTTGGGCCTTCCAAAGTGCTGGGATTACAGGTGTGAGCCACTGCACCTGGCCTAAAGTAATTTTTTTCTCAAGAATAGTACTATTGGAATATTTGTGAATAGTTAACAGTTTGATCCAAATAAAGAACTAAGAAATACAATCATGATGGGACAAAAGCACCCAGTGGATCCTGAAGATATCTGACTCTTGGAGGTGATTCCAGAAAGAAAAAAAAAAAAAGAAAGAAAAAGAAAAATCTGACCCTGCTCTGACCCAGCTTTGATCAAGGTCACTTTAACAGATCAGTTACAGAAATGAAGAACATGTACCTTTTATTATTAAAATATATATTATTTTGGAACTTACTGATATTAAACAAATTAATTTAAAATACATTCATTTTTCCTCAATTAAGTTCCAAAATAATTGTGAAATTGCCAACTGGAACCTTTTTTTAAAGGTATCCACATTGCATCATAAAACATGGTATCCACCCTATTTTGCTTCCAGGTACACACTTAAAGCCCAACAAAAACCAGTGTCAAACAGATTAGAGAAAAAAAAAAACAACAGAAACTAAAGAGAATTTCATCTGAAGATGTTACACTGTATATGCCTAAGCCGATATCAAAGGATGAGTTCAGTTTCTGTAAATTATTCCACAGACAGATAGATATATACGTAAATCTTATTAATCTCCCCAGTTTTGACTTTTCTGTTTTTTTTTGGAGATGGAGTTTCGCTCTTGTCCAGGTTGGAGTATAGCTGCACGATTTCAGCTCACTGCAACCTCCGTCTCCTGGGTTCAAGCAATTAACACACCTCAGCCTCCTGAATAGCAGGGATTATAGGTGCCCACCACCATGCTAATTTTTATATTTTTAGAAGAGACAGGTTTCACCATTTGGCCAGGCTGGTCTCAAACTCCTGACCTCAAAATGATCCACCTGCCTCAACCTCCCAAAGTGTTGGGATTACAGGCATGAGCCACTGTGCCTGGCCGACCACTTTTTGATCAAACTTAAAAGGCTGAGAAAGGTAAACCACCACTTACTGTTTCTTTGAAGGATGAGTTTAGCCATCGATTATTTACTACATTCTGTATGGATGTGGGTGGGTTTTCCAAATCTTCAAAGGAATCCATTAATATAAAATCCAGAACAACATCATAAAAATTTAGATTTTTCACCTGTATTAAATTATGAGTTGAAACAAAAATTATTATTACATGGAGCTGAAATCAAATCTGAGCCAGGGCTTTATAGTTTTATAACAGCAGAGTTTTTTTTTTAATTTTAATCAGCTTATTCAAAAATAAAAAATAAGAGATAAATATGAAAGCTCACCACCAGAAATTATGATTCACGTTATCGCTGCTCCTTCCTAGATCTCAAGTGAAAATCTTTCCTCCTCTCTATTCTAGGAGTCCTTTGTTCATGGTTCTATATAACATCCAGGATGCTCATTCTACTTTGTTATTTAGTTACTGGTATGTGTGCTGCCTTCCCCACCAGATCATAAACATCTTGCTCTTTCATTCATTTATACTTACACACTCTGCATACTACATGCTGTACCAGGTGGTCAGACTTCTAGAGTAAGCAAATTAGATGCCTAGAGTATAGTGGGGAAAACAGCAACAAAATAATCCTGCAAATATCCAGTTATGAACTATGAGAAGCACAATAAAGGAAAAAGTATACTGTGCTCTATTATTTTGGCAGAAATGTGGAGAATGAAACAGAGAGGGGAAAGAGTGAATGCAGGGAGGAAAGGAGTGTGCAGAGAATAAGGAAATAGAAAGGCTACTGCTGTAGCCCAGAGAGAAGACAACAGGTGCTTAGGACAAGAGGGGTTACGGGAAGAGAGGAAAGTTGAAGAAACTGAAAGATATTTAGGAGTTAAAACTGACACTTAGAGATGAATATGATAAAGGGGGTGAGGACCAGGGAGAGGTAAAGGATGAGTCTCAGGCTGCTGGCCTGCAGAACTAAATGGATACTGATTCCATCTCCTGAAAAAGGGAACACTAGGAAAGGAAAGATTATGTCTTCATGTATTTGTACCCACTGTTTTCTCTGCCTAGAATGCCTTTCAGCTCCTTGTAAACTCATTTTTTTTTCTTCTGAGACAGAGTCTTGCTCTGCAGCCCAGGTTGGAGTGCATTGGCATGATCTTGGCTCACTGCAGGCTCTGCCTCCCAGGTTCAAGTGATTCTCGTGCCTCAGCCTTCTAAGTAGCTGGGATTACAGACACATACCACCATACTTGACTAAGTTTTGTATTTTTAGGAGAGACAGGGTTTCACCACTTTGGCCGGGCTGATCTTCAACTCCCGACCTCAAGTGACCTGCCCACCTTGGCTTCCCAAAGTGCTGGGATTACAGGCATGAGCCACAGCACCTGGTTCTAAATTCTTTTTTTATTTTTATTTTTTGAGACAGAGTCTCACTCTGTCACCCAGGCTGGAGTGCAGTGATGTGATCTCAGCTCACTGCAACCTCCTCCTTCCCTGTTCAAGCGATTCTCCTGCCTCCTTCTGAGCAGCTGGGATTACAAACACATGCCACCATGCCGGGAAAATTTTTGTATTTAGTAGAGACGGGATTTCACCATGTTGGTCAGGCTGGTCTCAAACTCCTGACCTTGTGATTCGCCTACCTTGGCCTCCCAAAGTGCTGGGATTACAGGTGTGAGCCACTGCGCCTGGCTAATATCTATCCATCCATCTTTTTTTTTTTTTTTGAGACAGAGTCTCATTCTGTCACCCACGCTGGAGTACAGTGGTATGATCTTGGCTCACTGCAACCTCCACCTCCCAGGTTCAAGTGATTCTCATGCCTTAGCCTCCCGAGTAGTTGGGATTACAGGCGTGAGCCATTACACCTGGCTAATTTTTGTATTTTCAGTAGAGACAGGGTTTCGCCACGTTGGCCAGGTTGTTCGTGAACTCCTGACCTCAGGTGATCCACCCAACTTGGCCTCCAAAAGTGCTGGGGTCACAGGCGTGAGCCACCACTCCCGGTCCTACATTTATTTCTATATCTATAGCTACATATTTATATTATAAACTGTGAACTTGCACTGATAGCTCTAATTCCAGTCCCAGCTTTTTATACCTCCCTTCTCTGACAGGGAAAATCTGGCTCTGATTTTTCTGTTTACTTATTTGTTCAGTCCTGTGTATACGGCCAATTCCCTAGCCCTACTGAGCTGCTGCTGTTGTACTACCCAAAACTGTCCTTGCATAGGCCACCATTCCTGCTCTGCTAGGGCCCTGCCAATTGACTTTTGGACAGAAGGAAGGGAGATAACAAGGGAAGGAAGGCGGGAGGGAAGGAAGCAAGGAGCCAACAACAGCAAAAAAGGCTTTTAAGAAAACAATCTACAACTATTGTCCCAATGTGTAAGGAGTGTGGCTTATGACTGTCAAAAAAAGGTGTCCTACAGCCATACAATTGGCTTTAGTTTATTTAACAAGGACAAGGAAACAGTAGTCTCAACTCACATAAAATTGCATGCAAATAAGTAATAAAAATAAATATCACAAAAAATTTGAACTTACCCCTCTAGCAGCAAGTTCCATTTCAGTACTACCCCAGTGATCAGTCTGCTCTAAAAAATAGATCATTTCATCAAAAACATCTTCAAACTTCTTTGGATTCTGCAGAAGAAACCACATTTTGACCCTTAACTTTGTAACATTCCACAAAGTTAAGTTACTCTTCAAGTAAGTCTGATGGATCTTAATTCTACTAGGTAACTGGACTAAAATACATTTTAGGTATGCCAAATTTATCTGGTTTACTACTTTGCTGTTGCCACATTTTGCAGAAGCCAAGATGAAGAATGTTAGTAAAATGTCATAAGCAAACTATTTATTACTCAAATATGTATGCCTATTTTGGTTAGTTCTTAAAATGAAAACTTGGTTATAGCAGATATTATGTGAGGCATTTGTTCCAGTTCTGCTTCTTCTGGAAAAAATTACTGAGTTATCTGTCATGAGAAGGCCAAGAAAGCAACCTAAGACTGACACGGGAATCACCCGTATTAATAGTTAGTGTCACCTTGCCTATACTTAGCACTTTACATTTACTTAACACTTTAAAGTTGCTTTCCCATTTATCATTTATTTAATCATCCTAAAACTCCTCTGAAATGAGGTAATATAAATATAATTCTATTATATAAATGAGAGAATTAAAGTTCAAAGGGATTGAGTCTGAAAACTAGGTGTGCAAGTGGCTCAAGAAAGGCCTGTTTTGTTTTCTCATCATCTGGACAAACCTTGCATAAAGTAAGGTGGATCCTTACAGTCGGAATGAAGGTCTTGTCATTGCTTCTGCCTCATTCAACTCCATGAGGATGAGGCAGCTCAATCTGTACTCCAGATTTCTGAGACCTACACTATTTCTTGTGACCCTCTTCCTGAACAGGATTGAGGGAATAAAAAGAGGAGGCATTAGTAATAATTACAGTGATGGTTACAGCAGCAGAGCTAATGATAATTCTCACCATGACATTCACAGAATTTATGGCAAATTGGAAATACTTATGAGAAACAACTTGGTTGAAATAGTGTGGACTTCAGACATAGTTCAACCCAAGTATAACTCAATGCCCTTTGGGTTATTTATTTTTAAAAAGTGAACCTTTGCCAACTATCTACGAAAACTTTTTCTTCTATCAAAAATTTAATGTCAATCTTCAGTTCAAATGGCAAAAACAACTTTTGTAAATGGTAAAAAACCTGCCAACAGAACAAGTTTACCTTTCGTGCTTTCACAATTAAAGTTGATAAAATTTTCCTTCCACTCTCAGCGAGGAATATCCTGTTGGCTGATTCTGAAAGAATGACCTGAAAAAAAAAATTCATCCCCAAAGAAAAAAGAGATCTATAATGAATGTGAATGGACATTCAACTTTACAGCACAAATAATCCTAAAACAGTTAATGCATTGCATGTGGTGCTATTTCAACAGGCAGCTCACAGAGAAAGTCCTAATTTACTAAAATAAAAAGAACTGTAAAAACCTATACTTAAAAAAAGATTAAAGGGAGTTAAATTTGAATTTAATTCTGTTCAACATAATATTATTACAAAGTCTCAAAATTTCCTATAGCCCCCAAACATAATAAAACAAATATAATTTTATTTTCTTTTTAGAAAATCAATTTTATAATTTATTCAAATTAAATCTCAAATACACATTAATTAATAAGAGGGTTTTTATTTTAAGCAGCTATTCTTACATTCCTGAAGCATCAAAATATCCTGTTTTGACAAAGTGTGGTGGGCCTGGGAAGCCGTGGGAGAGGATAACGCAATACAGAAACAAATGAAGGTAAGCGGCGGGGAGGAAAAATAAGTTCAGTAGACCTTATATTTGTCATTAGGATTAGGGATCATCAAGAGCACAGAGCTGTCCTGTTTATTTGCACTGGACTCTATAGCATGAGGGTGAGGATGAGTGGCTGGGTGAAGTCACTTAATGTTAAAAAAAAATACCTGAAAAGCCTGTCGAATACAGTGAAGTTTGGCAAGAAAATCACTGTCTCCGAGGCACTCCAACATTTCAGTTCTATGTAATAAACAGGGGAGACAATTGTTAAACTCCATTCAAGATCAAGCCTACTATAAATTTGGATTCAAACAAGGCTTAACCTCAGGACCTTAATATAAAACATGTTTTTTCAATACTGACAGAACATGTAAAAAATAATTTTTTCTTTACTTGGACCTAAAAACATCTTTTCCCCTACTCTCATAAACATTTTTAATAAATATCACTCAAACACTTTAATATCCTTCATAAACATAAACAAAACTGAAATGGTACCTCAGTACTCTGGAGTAAATTTTTCCTTCTTCAACTAAACGCATGGCTTCCTCGTAAAACGGGCAGTGACACAGGGACTCCAAGCTGTAGGTATGCCGTACTTCTCTGTGTTCTGCAAGCTAACAGCACAGTGATTAGAACAGAATACAGGGTAGGTGCAGTGGCTCATGCCTGGTAATCTCAACACTGTGGGAGGATCATCTGAATCCAGGAGTTTGAAACCAGCCTGGGCAACACAGTGAGACCCAGTCTCTACAAAAACCTAAGAAAATTAGTCAGGTATAGAGGCATGCACCTGTGGTCCTAGCTATCCCGGACGTTGAGGTGGGAGGATCACTTGAGCACAGGAAATCGAAGTTGCAGGGAGCTGTGACTGTATCATTGCACTCCAGCCTAGTTGGCAGAGCCAGACTCTGTCTCAAAAAAAAAAAAAAAAAAAAAAAAAAAAAAGCAGAATACACTGATAGAAGAAAACCTATACAAGAAAGAAAATAGGATTTTGCTAACATCAAAATACACTAAATTTGATTAAACCATAAAAATGATTCAATAGGATTTTACAGCTAATAAAATCTGAATTCATTTTATTTCAAAATTCAGTTGTAAAAAGAGTAGAACTTTTTTTTTTTTTCTTTTCTTTGACGAGATTGGGCGCATTCAGGAAGGTAAAAGAGTAAAACTTTTAACAAGCTTAGTTCATTCTGAATCCAATTACTTAAATCTATACAATGTACAGAAAAGAAATACTATAACTTTATTTATTTATTTTTTTGAGACAGGGTCTCATTCTGCTGCCCAGGCTAGAGTACAGTGGCGTGATCATGGCTCACTGCAGCCTCCACCTCCCAGGTTCAAGCAATTCTCCTGCCTCGGCCTCCCTAGTAGCTGCGATTATAGGCACGTGCCACCACACTCAGCTAATTTTTGCATTTTTAGTAGAGATGGGGTTTTGCCATGTTGGTCAGGCTGATCTTGAACTGGCCTCAAGCGATCTACCTGCCTCAGCCTCCCGAAGTGCTGGGATTACAGGTGTGAGCCACCGTGTCCGGCCAGCAATACTATATCTTATAGTTTACCAATAAGAACAACCAAAGAAGCATGTTTAGAAAGAGGAGGAGAATTTTATCATCCAAAGAGTACTTAAAAGTATTATAACCTGTGATTATAATGATGCAAAACTTAGTACAAAAACTTAACAAGCTCAATGTTGCTATTTTAAGAAATATTTCCTTGTTTGTGGCTTTGATTAACTTTTGTATAACAAAGATAGTTATGCTTTTGGTTAGCATAACAGCTCTACAAATGAAATTCCAATCTTCTGACAGTTCATTAAAAAACAATTGCAAACCGTATAGAGTAGTCAGCTAAGCAAAAAAACAAAACAGAACCCAGAAAACTTCTAGAGTGTTTTGTTTGGAAGATACAGGATCTCATTCTGTCACCCAGGCTGTAGTGCAGCAGCACTATCATACCTCTGTAGCCTCAAACTCTTGGGCTAAAGTGCTCCTCCTGCCTCAGCCTCCTGAGTAGCTGGAACTACAGGTACGCGACACCACATCCCACTAATTTAAAAAAATGTGTAGGGGCAAGGTCCGGGTCTGGTGGCTCATGCCCATAATCCCAGCACTTTGGGAGGCTGAGGTGGGCAGATCACCTGAGGTTATGAGTTCAAGACCAGCCTGGCCAACAATTGTTAAACTACGTTCAAGCTACTCTGTCTTTAAATAAATAAATAACAAAGCAAAAACAAAACAAAGGACATATGCAACAAAGAGTACAATGAATGTAATGGTACCTCACATTTCAGTACTAAAAACTGAAATTATAGCAGGCACTCTCTCAGACCAGTGGAATAAAACTGGAAATCAACGCTAAAAGAGACCTTCAAAACCAGGCAGATACACAGAAATTAAATAACCTGCTGCCGAATGAGCATTGGGTCAAAAACAAAATCAAGATGGAAATTTTAAAATTCTTCAAATTGAATGACAAAACGACACAACCTATTAAAACATCTGGGACACAGCAAAGGTGTTGCTAAGAGGAAAGTTCATAGGCCCAACATCAAAAAGTCTGAAACAGCACAAACAATCTAAGGCCATACCTCAAGGAACTAGAAACAAGAACAAACCCAAACCCAGAGGAAGAAAGAAAATAACCAAGATCAGAGTAGAACTAAATGAAATTGAAACAAACAAAAAAATACAAAAGATAAATGAAACAAAAAGCTGGCTCTTTGAAAAGACAAATAAAACTGATAGACCTTTAGCTAGATTAACCAAGAAAAGAGGAGAGAAGAATCCCAATAATCTCACTAAGAAAAGAAAAAGGAGATACTACAACTGACACCATTGAAATACAAAAGATCATTCAAGGTTACCATGAACACCTTTACACACATGAACTAGAAAACCTAGAAGAGATGGATAAATTCCTGGAAATATATATTCTTCTTTGCTTAAATCAGGAAGAATTAGATACCCTGATCAGACCAATAACACACAGCAAGACTGAAAGGGTAATTTAAAAATTACCAACAAGGCTGGGCCCAGTGGCTCAGGCCTGTAATCCCAGCACTTTGGGAGGCCGAGGCAGGTAAATCATGAGGTCAGGAGTTTGAGACCAGCCTGGCCAACGCGGTGAAATCCTGTCTCTACTAAAAACACAAAAAATTAGCTGGGCATAGTGGTGGGCGCCTGTAATCCCAGCTACTCAGGAGCCTGAGGCAGGAGAATCACTTGAACCCGGGAGGCAGAGGTTGCAGGGAGCCAAGATTGTACCACTGCACTCCAGCCTGGCCAACAGAGTGAGACTTCATCTCCAAAAAAAAAAAAATTACCAACAAAAAAAGGTCCAGGGACCAGATGGATTCACAGGAGAATTCTACCAAACATTCAAAGAAGAATTGGTACCAATCCTTTCAACACTATTCCACAAGACAGAGAAAGAAGAACTCTCCCTAATTCAATCTATGAAGCCAGCATCACCCTCATACCAAAACCAGGAAAGGACATAACCAAAAACAAAACTACAGACTGGTATCCTTGATGAACAAAGATCTAAAATCCTTAACAAAATACTAGCTAACTGAATGCAACAACATATCAAAAAGATAATCCACTATGATCAAGTAAGTTTTATACCAAGGATGCAGGATGGTTTAACATACACAAGTCAATAAATGTAATACACCATATAAACAGAATTAAAAACAAAAATCACATGATCATCTCAATAGATGCAGAAAAAGCATTTGACAAAATTCAGCATTGCTTTATGATTAAAACTCTCAGCAAAATTGGCAATCAAGGGACACACCTTAATGTAACAAAAGCCATCTATGACAAACCCACAGCCAACATAATACTGAATGGGGAAAAGCATTCCCTCTGAGAATGGGAATAAGACAAGGAGGCCCACTCTCACCACTCCTCTTCAACATAGTACTGGAAGTCCTAGCCAGAGCAATCAGACAAGAGAAAGAAATAAATTTAGGGCATCCAAATCCATAAAAAGGAAGTCAAACTGTCACTGTTTGCTGAGGATATGATTGTTTACCTTGAAAACCCTAAGAACTTGTCTAGAAAGCTCCTAGAACTGATAAAAGAATTCAGCAAAGTTTCCAGATACAAGATTAATGTACACAAATCAGTAGCTCTTCTATACACCAACAGTGACCAAGCGGAGAATCAAATCAAGAGCTCAACCCCTTTTACAATAGTTGCAAAAAATAATAAAATACTTAGGAATATATCTAACCAAGAAGTCAAAAGACCTCTACAAGGAAAACTACAAAATACTGCTGAAAGAAATCAGAGATGACACAAACAAATGGAAACACATACCATGCTCATGGATGGGTGGACTCTATATTGTGAAAATGACCACACCACCAAAAGCAAGCTACAAATTCAGTGCAATCCCCATCAGAATACCAACCATCATTCTTCACAGAATTAGAAAAAACAAGTCTAAAATTCATACAGAACTAAAAAAGGGCCCTCATAGCCAAAGCAAACCTAAGCAAAAAGAAATCTGGAGGCATCACATGACCTGATTTCAAACTATACTATAAGACCACGGTCACCGAAACAGCATGGTACTGATATAAAACTAGGACACAGACCAATGGAACAGAAGAGAAAATACATAAATAAACCCAAATAGTTACAGCCAACTGATCTTCGACAAAGCAAACAAAAACATAAAATGGGGAAAGGACACCCTTTTCAACAAATGGTGCTGGATAATTAGCTGGCCACATGTAGGAGAATGAAACTGGATTCTCATCTCTCACTTTACACAAAACTCAAGATGGATTGAAGACTTAAACCTAAGAACTGAAAGTATAAAAATTCTAGAAGATAACATTGGAAAAACCCTTCTAGACATTGGCTTAGACAAGAATTCATGACCAAGAACCCAAAAGCAAATGCAATAAAAACAAAGAAACAGCTGAGACCTAATTAAACTAAAGAGCTTTGGCACAGCAAAAGGAATAGCCAGCACAGTAAACAGACAACCCTCAGAGTGGGAGAAAATCTTCACTATCTACACATCTGACAAAGGACTAATATCCAGAATCTACAATGAACTCAAACAAATCAGTAAGAAAAAAAACAAACAATCCCATCAAAAAGTGGGCTAAGGATATTAACTGACAATTCTCAAAAGAAGATATATAAATGGCCAACAAACATACGAAAAAATCCTCAACATCCCCAAAATCAGAAAACAGTCAATGTCGGCATGGATATGGTGATCAGGGAACACTTCTACACTGCTGATGGGAATATAATTAGCACAGCCACTATGGAAAACAGTGTGGAGATTCCTTTAAGAACTAAAAGCGGAGGAAA
>NW_016107318.1:4388081-4390623 GCF_001604975.1 Cebus imitator
AAAAAAAAAAGAAAAAAGAACTAAAAGTAGAACTACCATTTGATCCAGCGATCCCACTACAGAGTATCTACTCAGAAGAAAAGAAGAGTCATTATTAACAAAGAAGATGCCTGCACACGCATGTTTATAGCAACACGATTCACAATTGCAAAATCATGGAATCAACCCAAATGCTCATCAATCGACAAGTGGATAAAGAAACTGTGGTATGTATATACAAAGGAATACTATGCAGCTTTAAAAAGGAATTAACAGCATTTGCAGTGACCTGGATGAGATTGGACACTATTATTTTAAGTGAAGTAACTCAGGAATGGAAAACCAAACATCCCATGTTCTCAGATATGTGGCAGCAAAGCTATGAGGATGCAAAGCCATAAGAACGATACAATGGACTTCAGGGACTTGTGGGGAAGAGTAGGGGTGGGGTGTGAGGGATAAAAAGACTACCAATATGGTGCAGTGTACACTGCTCGGGTGATGGGTGCACCAGGATCTAACAAATCACCACGAAAGAACTTACTCATGTAACCAAATATCACCTGTATCCCAATGACTTATGAAAAAATAAAATAAATAATCCTTGTCATCTAGAACTATTTTGGTGTCTCCATATTCTGGGAAAATAACTTTATCTCCAACTTTCATGCTAACTGGTTGAATCTCTCGAGTCTTTCCTTTAGAGCCTGATCCAACAACAACAGCTAGTACTGTTGCTTGCAATACTTCTACTTTAGATTTTTCTGGAAGCACAATACCGCCTTTTTTCTGTTTTTTTTTTTTTTTTTTTTTTTTTTTTTTTTAGTCAGGTCACCTAGGCAGTAACGCAGTGGCACAATCATGCCTTACTGCAGCCTTGACTTTCCAGGCTCAAATGATCATCTCGCCCCTTTTAAAATTTTTCATAGAGATAAGCTTTCATTATGTTGTCCAGGCTACTGAACTCCTGGAGTCAAGCGATCCTCCTGCCTCGGTCTCCCAAAGAGCTGGGATTACAGGCATGAGCCACAGTGCCCAGCCATAATGCCTTCTTTGGTTGTAGTTTCTGCGGCACACCTTTCAACCAGTACTCGGTCAGAGTGGAAGAAACTTCCAAATGCTTGTGCTGCCATGAGTCCTGCCACACAGCTTGTACTCTGCTCTCACACCCCCAAAATTTTTTTATTAAAAAGGCAGAGAGCAAATTAAAAATCCACAAAGCTTACTGCTATTATGGAGATTCAGCCATTTTACTTGATTCAATGTTCTCTGAATTTCTGCAGGTCTTTCATCCATTTTCAGAATTCTGAAAATTTTGATTTTGACATTTTTTGCTTTGTGGAGGAAACTTTTGAATGTCTACTCTATAATTCTAGAAGTAACTCTCAAGGCTTTGGTATTTCACATGCAGCCAGTGCTGTGTGAATGCTTTAACTTCATTTTCTTATTTAATCCTTATAAAAACTCACAAAGTAAGTACTATCATTACCCACATTTTGCTTGGTGCAATGGCTCATGCCTGTAATCCCAGCACGTTAGGAGGCCGAGGCAGGCAGATCACTTGAGGTCAGGAGTTTGAGACCAGCCTGGCCAACATGGTGAAGGCCTGGCTCTACTAAAAATAGAAAAATTAACCAGGTGTGGAAGCGCATGCCTGGAATCCCAGCTACTTGGGAGGCTGAGGCAGCAGAATCACTTGAACCCAGGAGATGGAGGTTGCAGTGAACCAAGATTGCACCACTGCACTCTGGCCTGGGAGACAGAATGAGATTCCGTCTCAAATAAATAAATAAATAAACAAACGAACCACATTTTACAGACGAAAAAACAGACTAAGTTAGCCGGAACTTGCCCCAAATCCCACCACTAAACAACAAAATTTAAACCCAGGCACATTATTCCAGAACTTAAGCACCAAATTATACCCTCTCTACCAACCTGATCCAAAGATCCAAGAGATAAGAAGTTTCAGCATCAGCTATATTTACAATATATAAATATGTCCATTAGGCCAGATGCAAAAAAAAAAAAGGTATGAAGAGATGACAGTATTTCACAGTATATTCTCTGCTTTAAGTAACATTTCCTCTCATATTTTAAGAAATATATGTTATGCTAAAAGACAAAGTCTTCTTGATGCTAAGAAAAACTGAACAGCTTTTTAAAAATAACTCAGAATGAAAATTCTTTAGATATTCAACAGTTTTAAAGTTTTGTACCACTGTCAAAACAAATAGGACCCACATATATCTACTATGTGAAAAATCCTAAGAAGTAAATTAGGGGCCGGGTACGGTGGCTCACACCTGTAATCCCAGCACTTTGGGAGGCTAATGTCGGCAGATCACTTGACGTCAGGAGTTTGAGACCAGCCTGGCCATCATGGCGAAACCTTGTTTTTACTAAAAATACAAAAATTAGCTTGTGTGGTAGAATACACCTGTAATCCCAGCTACTTGGGAGGCTGAGGCAGAAGAATTGCTTGAACCTGAGAGGTGGAGGCTGCAGTGAGCCAAGATTGCACCACTACACTCCAACCTGGGTGACAGAGTGAGACTTCATC
>NW_016107318.1:4391784-4394299 GCF_001604975.1 Cebus imitator
GAGACCTCTTCTCAAAAAAAAAAAAAAAAAAAAAGAAAGAAATCAAACAAGTCAACAACAGCAACAATAAAAATAGATAATTCCCACATATGAATCAACCAGTGAAAACAGTGTTTGGGGATTAGCTAAAGATTTCAAACATCCTAAATCACTTCTCTTGGGCCCCATGAGGTACAAGATGGACTAAACCTTATCTTCCTTGGCATGTAAAGACTTCGTTAAATGTGAAGTAATATTTTTTAACAGCCTTCATCCAGACCAGGTCCTCTGAATGACCATGAATGAAATGTCTGAAGTCTCGAGATTATTACAAGTAGGGACATGAAACAGGCTAAGTTCTATTTTAAAGTGGACCATTTTATACATGTTTACATTTTCCTTTCAAATCAATCACCTAAAATTACAAATAAGACTTACAGTTAAAGCAGGCTATTGCCTATCTATATCCCCTAACAGAAAATAGGAACTGAAAACAGCGACCCTCTAAATTGGTCTTCAATGGTTCTTTCACCCTGGCTACTCACACCCCATCCCACACTGAATAAGGCTAACCTGTGTAACCAACAGCACATTGTGGAAATGACAGAATGAGACTTCTGAGGATAGGTCAAAACAGTCATGACTTCCACCCTGCCCTCTCTTGGTTACTCCCTCTTCGGGAAGCCAGGTGCCATGTTGTAAAGATAATCAAATAGTCCTATAGAAAAGTCAATGTGGTGAGAAACTTAGGTCGTCTGTCAATGGATAACACCAACTTTCTATTCATCGGGGTGAGTTATCTTGGGAATAGATCTTTGAATCCCAATCCAGACTTCATACATTTTTTTTTTTTTTTGAGACAAAGTCTTACTCTGTTGCCCAGTCTGGAGTACAGTGGCATGATTTTGGCTCACCGCAACCTCCACCTCCCAGGTTCAAGCGATTCTTCTGCCTCAGGTTCCTGACTAGCTGGGATTACAGGCACACAACACCATGCTGGCTGATTTTTGTATTTTTAGTAGGGATGGGGTTTCACCATTTTTGGCCAGGCTAGTCTCAAACTCCTGACCTCAGGTGATCTGCCCACCTTAGCCTCCCAAAGTGCTAAGATTACAGGTGTGAGCCACCATGCCCAGCCATGCCTTCATACTTTCATAGAAGAAAAATTTTAAATGATAGACATAGCCCTCCTTCCCTTTTGAGGTTATAATTATCCTAAATATTTATCTTTATTGCTTTGTATATTATTATTGGTGTATTTTTTGGATTGCTATAAATAAGACCTGTCAAATCAGAGAGGTGGATATAGCAAAAGCTTTTTAAGGTTCCAGTTAGAGTACAAGTAGAGATATCTAAATTATAAAAAATAAAATTTTCAGCTAGACACAGTGGCTCACGCCTGTAATCCCAGGACTTTGGGAGGCTGATGTGGGAGGACTGCTTGAGCTCAGGAGTTTGAGACCAGCCTGGGCAACATAGCAAGACCCCATCTCTATTTAAAAAAACACTTTTTAAAATAAAATTTTCTTTTTATAGAGAAGCCTGTGATTTCTATGTTAAACACATGTACACATTGCAGAGTGGTAATTCTTTTAAAAAATGGAATCTATAGCTAAAAACTGCTCTCTGCAATATTAGTTTCTACCTATTAAATGATAATATCTTTAACAGATGGAAAGATTAGGAGTAAAATGTGAAGGTATCCTAACATTAAAAAGACTTTTCAGAACTTGAAAGAAAACATTATGCTAAGTGAAGGAAAGCCAATTACAACATATCACATGGTATGATTCCACTTAGAAGAAATGTCCAGAATAAGGGAAATTCATGGTCAGAAGGTAGGTTATTGGGTACCAATGGCTGGGGGGTAAAGGGAGCTGGAGAGTGACTGCTAATGGGTAAGGGTTTGTTTTTAGGGTAATAAAAATGTTCTGAAATTAGAAAGTAGTGCTTGCTGTGCAACTATATAAACATACTAAAAAACCACTGAACTCTATACTTTAAAAGGGTGAATTTTATGGCATGTGAATTGTATGTCAAGAAAGCTATAATTAAAAAAAAAAAAAAAAAAAACTTTTATTTTTCATCTATGGTTCCAAACCAATGTTTGGCAAAGCTTTTATAGGAAAATCTTGTTAATCACTTTCAGAAATGATTGATCTAGCTTACAGAAAAACCTATTCCAGAAATTCTTTTGATCTAACTAGGCAAGAAATCTTTCTTGTAATACTGAAAAGGTTTTCAAATGATCAAAAACTGTTTAACTTCCAAAAGAGTTCTGATTTTATTAATTCAGTAACTCTCTTCATTAAAACAGTTTTCCGGCCGGGTGCAGTGGCTCACACCTGTAATCCCAGCACTTTGGGAGGCCGAGGCAGGCAGATCATGAGGTCAGGAGATTGAGACCATCCTGAACAACACGGTGAAACCCCATCTCTACTAATACAAAAATTAGCCAGTCATGGTGGCATGTACCTATAGTCCCAGCTACACCAGAAGCTGAAGCAGGAGAATATCTGGAACCTGGGAGGCGGAG
>NW_016107318.1:4394979-4411931 GCF_001604975.1 Cebus imitator
CACTTTAGAGCAATTAGGTACACTGTTCCTAACAATGGAAAAAAGTGCAAAGTGTATAGCAATTTTTCTCCTTACAAAACATCTAGGACGTAGCATCTACAGAACAGAAAAATAAACATGTATATAACAAATAGTAAAAGGAAGAGGAAACAGCTTTCCTGTTGAACAAGTAGATATATTCTGTCTACTGAAAACTTATAGGTAGAAAAATATTTTTTTCAATGTAAACAATTAGAAGATGATACTGTAAGTGATGGCAGAAATATACACATACAGAAAAACCTTGGGAGGATGAAATACATGAATCAGTACTGCTTTTAAAAAGGCAGAATCAAGGTTTAAGGTACAGGTATTGGAGTATCTAAAGCTTCCGCCCTAGAGATAAAATTCACACATCAGTTACAGATGTGTAATACTATTCTTGCGCACGTCTGTGTGAGACAGAGTCTCACTCTGTTGCCCAGGCTGGAGTGCAGTGGTATGATCTTGGCACACTGCAACCTCCACCTCCCAGGTTCAAGAGATTCTTGTGCCTCAGCCTCCTGAGTAACTGTGATTACAGGCATGCACCACCATAACACTGCTAATTTTTGAATTTTTAGTAGAAACGGGATTTCACCAGGTTGACCAGGCTGGTCTCAACCTCCTGACCTCAGGTGATCTGCCTCCCTCGGCCTCGCAAAGTTCTGGGATAACAGGCATAAGTCACCATGCCCAGCTAGATGCATAATACTATTTATATAAAAAAAAAGAGCACCTAAAATTTTAATATCCAAAATCTACTGTAAAAATGCAAATCTGAGATAAAATTGGCCACATGTAATTTTTAAAGCTGTTTTAATATAAAAATAAAAACAAAAGATGACCTCTTTTCAAGCAGTCTCTTTTGGTACAAAATTTAAATCTCAGTGAAAAACAAATTACCCACAGATTTATAATTCAGTTATCACTACTGTTTGTTTATAGTTAGCCTTTTTTCCTTTGCCTATATTCTTCTATATCGTGCACGTTTTTGTTTCCTTTTTACAAAATTATAATCATACAATCTGTATAAAACTTTACATACTACTCTTTTCACTTATGTTCCCTCATGTCATTAAAATTATTGGAACCATGTTTATAGCTCTGTATTTCTAATTACAAGCATAGCATAATTTGGCATTAGATTGTTTTTTCAGTTTTTCATTGTTACTAAAATGCCACAGTGAATTTGTGTGTGTGTGTGTGTGTGTGTGTGTGTGTGTGTGTATTTTTAATTATTTTTTTTGAGACAGGATCTTGCTCTGTCACCCAGTCTGGAGTGCAGTGGCACAATCATGGCCCACTGCAGTCTCAACCTCTTGGGCTTAAGGGATCCTTCCAACTCAGCTTCCTGAACCAGAACTATACGCTACTCACCATCACATCTGGTTAATTTTTTAAATTTTTTGTAGAGACAAGGTCTCACTATGTTGCCCAGGCTGGTCTCAAACTCCTGAGCTCAAGCAATCCTTCCACCTCAGCCTGTAGTATTGGGACTACAGGCATGAGCCACTGCACCTGGCCAACAGTCAAGATTTATATATATAAAATCTTTGATCATTTTCTTAGAACAAAAATCTAGAAGTATGATTTCTGAACTAAAGAAACTGAACATCTTTAAAACTCTTGATATAAGCTGAAACATTTCTTTCCATTAACATACTAATTTATATGCCTCTCCTGTAATCTACAGTATATGAAAATGCCCATCTAAACCATGTGTTTACAGGTCCATCTCCTTAAGAAGATGGTAAGCTCCTGTAGGAGCTTATTTTCATGTTAGATTTATTCATTTTTATATCCTGGTACCTACCACATGACAGATGCTAAATAGTGACTGAACGGAATTACAGTATAATGACAAGACTGATCTTTCCAGCAAAAAAGAAACAGAAATACTCATTAGGAAAACACATGTCCTACCTCTGCTGCTGAAGCAAAGGAATCCGTGGATGCGATGCTCAAGGTGTCTCGTAGGCCAAAGTCATCCACATTCCCCTTCATGGTGGTATCTGTATCTCTATCTTAAAAGTAAAAGATGAAAAGTTCAGAAAGTGATATTCCATGTCATTGCAGTATTTCACATCCCATGGCTTGATTTTGATTTTTTCCCTGAGTCTTTATTCAGACTACTAGTGTCTAAAACGAAAACAGTTAGTATCCATTGTTTACCTGAATCTGAAACTCTGCCAAGTAGAGAGTATTATAAAGCAAATATTCATTTTTAATTTAAAAAGGAATTAAGCTTAATTTTTGATTAAAAGGGCTTTTCAGTTAATAATAACCAGAGTTGAATTATCTACTTACATGGTAAAATCAGCACCTATCACAGCTAATTTGAAACACAGCAATTTATTTGTAAGTGGTCTTGCCCAAATTAGAAGAACTTGTAGGTTCATTTAAATTAACTAAATTATTAACATAAATGTGTGGCCTGTCACTTGTGATAAGCTGATCAATTAAACAATTCAAGGCTGGGCGTGGTGGCTCACACCTGTAATTATCAGCATTCTGGGTGGCGGAGGTGGGCAGATCACCTGAGGTCAGGAGTTTGAGACCAGCCTGGCCAACACGGCAAAACCCCGTCTCTACTGAAAAAATACAAAAATTAGCCAAGTGCATACCTGTAGTCCCAGCTACTTAGGAGGCTAAGGCACAAGAATTGCTTGAACCCAGGAGGTGGAGGTTGCAGTGAGCCAAGATCACACAACTGCACTCCAGTCAGGGAACAGATCAAGACTCCATCTCAAAAACAACAACAGAAAACAATCCAAGAAGATATCTGTGACTTTTTCAGGCTTTAACGAGGCCTACTTCAAAAACTGAATGGCCAAAAACGATAAGATCTGGGTCCCTGATGTTTGCTCTGCTTACCTGAGGGTCAAATACGAGTGACCGCCAAGTTTTAAAAGGTTGAAAAAGTTCACATTCTTTGGAAATGAACCAAGACGGGCTGTTAGCAATACTTGTCATTCGGAATGCCAGTATGAATATCCTCGTATACTATTATCAGGAATCTAATTGTTAACATTAAATTTTCAAACAATTTACTGTTTACATATGTGACTATAATGGAGAAAACAAGTGATCAACTTCAAAATTTATCTTCAAGTGATAAATTTCAAGTATGAAAAGACCAAAAAATAAAATATATATAGATTTTTCTTATTTTGATTCTCAATCTGTTAAATTTGACAGACACTATCTTCTTTAAAATGAAACCAGCTGGCTGAGGTGGCTCATGCCTGTTATCATCCCAGTGCTTTTGGAGGCTAAGGCAGGAGGATCATTTGAGTCCAGGAGTTTTGAGATCGGCCTGGGAAACACAGTGAGACCTCTTCTCAAAAAAAAAAAAAAAAAAAAAAAAAGCCAGGTGTGTGGCACATGCTCAGGTGGCTGAGGCAGGAAAATTGCTTGACTGCAGGAGTTTGAGGCTGCAGTGAGCTATGACTGCACCACTGCACTCCAGCCTGGATGTCAGAGTGAGACCTTGTCTCTACCCCAAAAAAGAAAAAAAAAAGAAAGAAAGAAAAAACAAAGAAAAATACCAGAAATCTCCTTGGCTTTCATTCATCCAAATTTCCATTTTGCAATTTTTCCAAAAATAAAATTTATTGCCTTTACTAGAAATCTTTCAAATTCTGTTTAAAACCTGTCAGTATCAGAAAATACAACTTGTGACTCTACACAGGAAGTGTCGAGGTTTCTTTTATTCAAAGCATCAATTTAGTTTCAATAAAATGTTAAAATCAAAAGTTGTACAGCCATTATATTCCAAGCTCTACAACAAGCAGAAGAGAGAATAAACCACAATTAGTACAAGGTTCACTCTTATTAAGTAACAAAAATAACCATACACATATTTTTTTCCTACTTTATGTTTGATGAGATCAGACTTTACGTTTTAAGTATTTACCTTCCAAGTTTAAATTATAATTGTTTTCAGATAACGCTTACATCAATCCTTTTAAAGCACCTAAAACTTTTCATCTTAAAAAACTTTTCTATTACTAAATGACTATTAATGTGACAAAATCTAAGGTTAAATTATTCTATTATAAAAATATTTTAGAAATATACATTTTTCCTTTAAACTAGGGAATAAAACAACATAATTGTTTCACACTTATAAATTGCTATCAAACTAGTATTTCTGGACACTCAATTATCCAGAAAAACTTCCATAATTCTCTTTTCGGTGCATATTAAGATTTTTTAAACACCAACACACACAATGAAATTTTATACAAAATTTAATCCTCGTGTACAACCTTCAAAGCATTATCTTCATTATTTTCCATTCTGAGTATTACTTGCACAAAAAGAAATCACAGTTACAATTTTCATTACGTCACGGCATTATTGGACTGGGATTAAATTTTTTTTTTTGGAGACAGAGTTTCACTCCTGCTGCCCAAGCTGGAGTGCAATGGCATGGTCTCAGCTCACCGCAACCTCCACCTCCCTGGTTCAAGGGATTCTCCTGCCTCAGCCTCCCGAGTAGCTGGGATTACAGGCATGCATCACCATACCTGGCTAATTTTGTGTTTTTAGTAGAGACAGGGTTTCTCCATGTTGGTCAGGCTGGTCTCAAACTCCTGACCTCAGGTGATCTGCTGGCCTTGGCCTTCCAAAGTGCTGGGATTACAGGCATGAGCCACTGTGTCAACCGAGAATGGGATTAAATTTACAAGTCAATTAACTCTTGGTTCCATATGGCTTTTGCTATTTTCAGAGTAGAATATAGATATTAATCTAGTGTCACTTTACCTTTCAGACATTACCCATGAGCTGTTAAAAGTCTGTTTTTCAACAGTAACCAGCCATTCGATGTCATCCAGATCAGTTACCATGGTTGGACTTTATTTTTTAAAAAAAAATCTAACAACAAAAAAAGGCTCAATTCCAGAGGAACTAGAAAGATTTACTCACTAAATTCAAGTCCGTAAACCACAGACTATACCTCTTATCTCAGTAATTGCTATGATTCCTGGAATGGCAGCTAAATAATTATAAAGATAAATAATACATCTGTTTTTTAGATATGATAATAAAAAGTATAAAGAAAGAATCTTGGGCAATATCCCAAACTAACTGCTTTCATACATCCAATTCAAGTTTAAAATACTTTCTTAAAAGTATCATCAACTCTTGGCTGGGCACAGCAGTTCACACCTGTAAGTCCAGCACTTTGGGAGGCTGAAGCACGCGAATCTCTTAAGCCTAGTTCAAAGTCAGCCTGGGAAATATGGCAAAACCCTGTCTTTACAAAAAGTTAGCTGGCACAGTGGCACATATCTGTAGTCTGAGCTACTTGGGAGGGAAGGTGGAAGGAATGCTTGAGCCTGGGAGGCAGGGGCTGCAGTGAGCCAAGATTGTACCACTGTATTCCGGCCTGGGTGACAAAACAAAACAAAACAAAACAAAACAAAAAGTATATCAACATGACTGTGGTATTGAAAGACAGTGACAGCATGGAAAGCTGAAAACCAAGGGCAGCCAGAGGCAATGGCTCATGTCTATAGTATCAACACTTTTGGAGGCTGAGGCGGGAGGATCTCTTGAACCCCCGGAGTTCAAGATCAGCCTGGGCAACAGAGAGACTCCAGCTTTACAAAAAATTTAAAAAGTTAGCAGAGTGTGGTGGTGCAAACCTAAAGTTCCAGCTTCTTGGGAGGCTGATGTGGGAGAATCGCTTAAACTCATGAGTTCAAGGCTGCAGTGAGCCATGATCGCGCCACTACACTCCAGCCTAGGTGACAGAATGGCACCTAACTCTAAAAAAAAAAAAAAAAAAAAAAAAAAAAAAAAAAAAAAAAAAAAAAAAAAAAAAAAAAGGAAAAATCCCAAAGGCTTCACCTTCATATTTTCAGAAAACTCTTACTGAATTTTTCTCAGCCAAAAAAAAAAAAAATCCTAAAACCACAATGAAATATCATTATACACCTACCAGAATCACTAACTGGACATGGTCAGTGGAAACTCTCACACACCACTGGTGGAAACAATTGGTAGAACCACTTTGAAAAGTTTGGCATTGCATATGAAAGTTCAAGATTGCTTTCTCTATGACCTAGCAATTCTACCCTTGGGTGTGTTTTACAGAAATGCATGCTTACGTGTATTAGGGTGTTCATAACAACACTTTTTATAATAGCCCCAAACTAGAAAAAATGTCCAAATATAGAATAAACAAACTATAGTATATTCATACAATGAAATACTATATAACAATGAAAATAAATGAATTGCTGCTACAAGCAGTATCATAGATCAATCTAATAGTATGTTGAGTGAAGAATTATTTGCAAAATTCACTCATAATGAAAAATCATTAAATTCATTCATGCAAAATTCAAAAATGGACAAAACTAAACACACTTAGTGATAAAATTATTTTTAAAAGCTAGAAGGTGGCCAGGCATGGTAGCTCACACCTGTAATCCCAG
This sequence comes from Cebus imitator, assembly GCF_001604975.1. NCBI lineage: Eukaryota > Metazoa > Chordata > Mammalia > Primates > Cebidae > Cebus > Cebus imitator. Next base: position 4,401,450 of record NW_016107318.1, read on the forward strand.
CACTTTGGGAGGCCAAGGTAGGCGGATCACCTGAGGTCAGGAGTCTGAGACCAGCCTGGACAACATGACAAAACCATGCCTCTACAAATAATACAAAAATTAGCCAGGCATGGTGGTGGGCACTTGTAATCCAAGCTACTTAGGAGTCTGAGGCACGAGAATCGCTTGAGCCCCGGAGGTGGAGGCTGCAGTGAGCTGATATCACACCACTGCACTCCAGCCTGGGTAACAGAGTGAGACTCCATCTCTAAATAAATTTTTAAAAAGCTAGAAGGTAATTGGCCTGAGCATCAGGACAGCGGTTCATTCTGCAGGTGAATGGAAGGAATTACAGGAAGATCCATCTGGAAATTTGGCAATGTTTTACATTTTGTCCTACATAGTAGTTATATAAGAATGTATGATAAATCATTGTATTTTTTTGTTTTGTGTACTTTCCTCTAAGGATTTAAATAGAAGGAAAGAAAAGAAAACAATATCAACTATATATCTTGGTCCCAAATAGCTGAGAGCAGAAAAGGCTCAATCAGAGAGCTTCGAAGGCAGGAGGAAGGCAGGTAAGACAATGAATGCTTTCTATATTTCAGTGTTGGCAATGATGCTGTAAATTATTACCAGACATGAATTTTATGTCCTGATTGGGAAAGCATCTATAATGATGCTAGATTCAAAAGTCAAAAGACCTGATAAGTGTGTTAAACAGCAAATTGAAACTAATTTATTTGTACCCTGTAGTGAATACCAACAATAGTAGTAGTGTATAATGCCAAGCATATATCATTCATAACCTTTTTTCTCTAATTCTGTAACCTTTCTTTGCTATTTAGTGATTGGCTTAGAATTTTAAGTGGGAATGTTTAAGTGGAGATAACCAAATGCTTTCAAGAAGGAGAGGACATGGAAACTAAGGGATGTTTGCTATTTAATCACAACAATAGAAGAGTAATACAATTAATTAAAGTAAACACTTATTTTTCATTCAATACTTGCCAAATATCAAGTTACATGCTTTACATTTATTATGTTATTTTTAATCCCCACAATAACCCTTTGATGAGGTAAGATACTATTAGTTTTCTCATTTTATGTATCAGGAAGCTAAGGCACAGAGAGGTTAAGTAGCTGCTACATACTTACACATCTAAGAAAGAGAATGGTAGGATTCAAACTCAGGTCATCTGATACCAGATTCTATACTATAAAACTATGGAGCCCTGGTGTCCAATACAGTAGCTCCTAGTTATATGTGTCTATTAAACACATGAAATGACATGTGCTGTAAGTGTAAAAGACACAATAGGTTTTGAAGACTTAGTACCAAAAAATAGAAAACATCTTATTAGTACATACTGGGGTTAAGAAAATATATTAAAATTAATTTTATCTGTTTCTTTTGAGCCTTTAATGTGGCTATTAGAAATCTTAAATTTACATTTGTAGCTCACATTCTATTTCTATTGGATAAGTGCTGTTAGAGCATTCCTTGTTCATATTTGTTTATCCCTTGCCCCATGCTACCCACAAGCACTTTTGTTTTTAATACTCAGCTCAAGTATTATCCCTTCTAAGCATCCTCCAAAATTTATCTATTTTTTTGCTTCTATGTAAGGCAGCTTAGGAAAAGTGTTAACACCATGGGTTCTAGAGCTAGACAGCTTGAATCCCGATGCTGACTCTGTTACTTATTAGCTGTGTAAACTTGAGCAAGTTTCTTATCTTCTGTGTTCCTCAGTATTCCCATTTGTAAAACAACTTGAGGGGAGGGACTTTCTTTACTTTCTTTCCCTTCCATTTTTGTTTTTCCTGGTGTTCCTACAGTTCTCAGGAGCTTACTGAACACATGATAAACACTTAAATATTTGTTCATGTAAGCTAAAATGTATTATTATAAATGGACCATCCCCAGGACGTAAAAATCTCTAGAGAGCCTATCATATACTACCTCTGGGTCATTTTGCCTATGACTTTAACTTGTTTTGAGAACCCTGTCAAATTTATGTTTCTTTTTTTTTTTTTTGAAACAGTCTTGCTCTGCTGCCCAGGCTGGAATGCAGTGGAGCGATCTCGGTTCACTGCAACCTCCACCTCCCGTGTTGAAGTAATTTTTGTACCTCCACCTACCAAGCAGCTAGAATTAGAGGCGTGCACCACCATGCCCAGCTAATTTCTGTATTTTTAGTAGAGATGGGATTTCACCATGTTGGCCAGGCTGGTCTTGATCTCCTGACTTCAAGTGATCCACCTGTCTTGACCTCCCAAAGTGCTGGGATTACAAGCATGAGCCACCGTACCTGGGAAATTCCTTACGTTTCTAATAGCCAGCCCTAAATTAACTAAACTTATCATACTATCTTATAAACCTGAAATATGCAGCTTACCCTTAATGAATGTAATGAACATTAGAAGTGCATTTTTAAATGCTTTCCACCAACTGGCTGATTGCACATTAAAAATACTCTGTAAATTACCACACTGGCATGAAGTAGCTCTTTTTTATTTTTGGTAACATTTTAAAATAAGTAAATCTAAAATTAAAAAAAAAAAATTAACCTGTCTCAGTTTACCCAGAACTTTTAAAACATTCACTGTATACAGATATAAACACTATTCTTTGGAAGTACATTAAAACTATAATGTTTACTCTTAACTCAATTGTCATATATTCTAGGCCAAAAATCTGACTGGATTCAAGCCTTACTCCTTCTTTTGCAATCTCATAATTCACATATTACTTGAGTTTTTTCCAAAACAGGATTTGCTTTAAAAGTCTGAAAGAAAACTAGAAGTTCTGGAACTTGGGATTTCAGGACTGGATCTATTTCCTTAGACAAATCCAAGTGGGTTTTCTACATCTCATTTTTGCCATCCCTAGGCACATTCCATTTTCTGACACTTAGAAAACACTGGGTCTATTTTAACCTCAGCAGATTCTAGCAGAGATTCCAAAGATGCCACTCTTCTTTTAAAATCCAGGCTGTCCACTGTAGATTTTATAATACCAGCTAGAAAAGGAAGCCTGCCAATTGTCTCTGCCATCTGACTTCTATGTCAACAGCTATTCTCCAGGTGATACTCAGCAGTTAAAATATGACTTGGAACCTTGTCCTTTCTATGCTTTTATTAAAAATGGAAAAGTTTCTGGTGTCGACAAGATGAGCTATTTCCAAACAGAGTCTGTTATAATTTGTTTAAATAATCAAGTCTAGGAAACCACTGCTGCTCTTTGTTTATTCTGTATGACTATCTGCCCATACACACTTTGAATAATTTTCATTTTCTGATTTGTTTTAAAATGCTACAGTATAATTTGAGAGAAAGAACAAAGTTGAATATAAAAATCAAAAACAACATAATTTCAGAAAGTGAAAAACTAAAGGAGTTAAGATATTTTCTTGATTTTTAACTTCAACATACCTCAATATTGAAAAGAGAAAATAAAACCCACTGAAACAAAAGAAAAGAAAACTTGGGGCAGGAGCAATGGCTCATGCCTGTAGTCCTGGTGCTTTGGGAGGCTGGGGCAGGAGGACCACTTAAGCACAAGAGTTCAAGACCAGCCCAGGCAACATAGCGAAATTCTGTCTCTACAGTGAAAAATTTTCCAGGCATGGTAGTGCGTACAATGTAGTTCCAGCTGTTCAGGAGGCTGAGGCAGGAGGATAACTTGACCCTAGGAGTTTGAGGCTGCAGTGAGCTAGGATTATGCCACTGCACTCCAGCCTGGGCAACAGAGTGAGACCCTGTTCCTCTAAAAAAGAAAAAAAAAGTTATATATGATGAGGTGGTGAGAAGAATTTTAAAAAAAGGAGAACTTGTCAAAATTCCTGATTTGTGATGACTTACAAACTTTCACCTATGTGAAATGGTAATATATGTACAAAACAGCCTGATATTACCCAAAAGAAGATTTTCACAATAGTTGTCTCCGGTGTTTCCTATTTATCAAAACTTTTATATACTGTGATTGACCAACACAACAACTGTGATTCCTAACTGGGAAGTACAGCTGCCAATGCAAACTGAGTAATAGAAGGAAAGGGAGTAGGAACCATTCAAACACTTTAGATGAGTAACACCATTTTCTATGCCCTCTCCCCCAAACCTCCATCCCCGCCACTTTCATTTAAAGAAGAACAAAGTGATTAGAGTAACACAAAGTGGAGCAAGAAGTCATTAAGATTGGGTCTGCAGTTACAGATACTTGAGCAGGGCCACGAGGTATATTATACAAAGGTCCCTTGCCAAGGGAATAAGTGGGGGCAGAAATCCAGCCCAAATACTAGACCTGCATTTTCCTGAAGGAAAGTAGACCTTCTTCTCAGCACAAAGGTGCCCTTCCCAAGGGGCTTACATGGATGGCCCTTTGTCTAAATCACACAAAGGTCTCATATGGGCAGTGATGGTCCTAGACATAAAAATCCAAGCCGTTAAGACATAACTTCAACACGAAACAGGCAAAGGCAAGCAGCTGCAATTTCTCATGTTTCTGGGACCGCAACAATTTTCATTATATTGCTTTCTTCTCTGAACCTATTTTAACTTGCATTATACCAGTTAAGTTTCATTTTATAGTATTAGTAAACCCTTTGAAATTAAGGTTATGAGCCTTAACACATGGCAGAAAATCACTAAGCCAAATTTCTCATACGTTGTACAATTTGTACTCTTTATATTTAGATGTCTGAGTATACAACTTAAGCTGGCAATTCATATCATTCCCTAAAAATAAACTCACAGGGAGTTTATCCTCCAGCCACAATGATTCTGCAGGAAAGGGAGAGGACAAGGTCTTAGAGCTTCAACTTGGGACTGACATTTAACGTAAGATGTTAGGCCGAGGTATTTCTTCTTGTTGCCAAGTTCATTCAGTATTTCTAAATGTTCTATCTGGCTGCTTACCAAAAAAGAAGAATAACATCTCTCTAGTGGTCAAGAGGTTTTACTTGACAGCTTTTCCTATACTCTGCCAGAGATTTTGTGCAGTCAGCACCAAGCTGGCAAAATCTCTAATTTTCCCTTAAAGGATGTCTCACTGACTCAATAAAATCTTATAAAGGAGCAGCAACAAAAATGGATAAAATATTTAAACTGTGCCAGCCACACTTCCAGACTTCTTAAAACCCATAAATTTGATTATGGGCTGGGCGCAGTGGCTCACGCCTGTAATCCCAACACTTTGGGAGGCCAAGGCGGGCGGATCATGAGGTCAAGAGATCGAGACCATCCTGGCCAACATGGTGAAACCCATCTATACTAAAAACACAAAAATTAGCTGGGCATGGTGGCTTGCGCCTGTAGTCCCGGCTACTGAGGAGGCTGAGGCAGGAGAATTGCTTGAAGCTGGGAGGTGGGGGTTAGAGTGAGCCAAGATCATGCCACTACACTCCTGCCTGGCACATGGCAACAGAGCAAGACTCTGTCTCAAAAAAAAAAAAAAAAAGATTTTATTATGATTTCTTATAATCCTCAATGGCTCCCTTTTGCCTAAAGGTACAAAGCAAGGACCTTCATAATTTACATCCTGCCCAGCTCTCTAGGTTCATTTCCCACCACTCTCCCACATATATTGTGTTCCCAAGACATATCAAAGAACGTGTAATTCCCTAAACAGGCTCCAGTGTGCACCCTGATCCATGGTGCGTCCCTCTGCTTGGAATGCTCTTTCTCAACTGTGTCCCTAGCAGACCACCTTTTTTTATTTTAAATTTTATTTATTTATTTAAGACGGGGGTTTCACCATGTTGGTCAGGTTGGTCTTGAACTCCCAACTTCAGGTGATCTGCCCGCCTTGGCCTCCAAAGTGCTTGGATTACAAGTGTGAGCCACCACGCCCAGCTTCCTTTTTTTATTTTTAAGTGTCACTCCTTCTGTGACATATTCCCTTGAGCCCCGCTTCATGAATGATCACATGCTTTTCTTTGGTGTTCCCATAGCACTTTATAAACATGCTATTATGTACTTACTCCACGGTACTGTGTAATTTTTAATGCCTGTTTCCAAAACTAGACTCTGCACTGCCTAAAGGCAGAGATGAAATTTTCATCTTTATTTCTCCAGTGTCTTATACCATGTTTGATATATACTAGGAAATTAAATGTTTGGTAAATCAATATTCCAGATCCAAGATTCTGTGAGTTCATTCTGTAAAAACATAGATTAGGAAGACACCTAAACACATATCTGAAATATGTGAAGCAATGCTTTCAATAAAGCCACAAAAATTCCTGGTTTGTTTTTAAGACCTAAATCTGTTCCTAGACATCAATATAAAAGAATCTCAAAGTCTTTTGCTTCCACCAAAACAATAATATTTATCATACAGACTTCAGAGTTGCCTGCTAATACTGCTACTGCAAATATATACTACTCTTCATAGGAAGTATAACTACACAAATATGAACTCCAGTTAATTTTAGAAAAGAAATTAGAGATTAATAAGTTGGAACTTTATTCATTAAACCATATCAGCTATATAATGTCCCCAAGAAACTGTGGGCAAGATACATCTATTATTAATTAGGTTTACTTAAAAAAATTTTTTTTTGAGACAAGGTCTTACAGCCTCAACTTCCTGGGCTTAAGTGATCCTCCCACCTCACACTTGGTTTACTTTTAAACTGGCATTAAATACAGCAACTTAGTCCTGCCCAAACAGCCTAGCCAAAGCGGATAAAGAATAATGTTAATTCCTGAATATACTGTTACTAAAATAAACTTCCAAAGCATGTAATGACACATTCTTCATGATATGACAGGAACAGAAGTCTCCTAAAATATAAGTCATTACTTGGTGTTAGAGATTGGTTGAATCTCACATTTTGGTAGGAGATGAGAATTTCCTCATGAGAGATTGGTAGAATATCTCATTTGCTGTTGTGGCCAACTAAAGCCTAATTTTTACCACAATAGTTCAGATAATACAAACTTCTGTTTATTATAAAATATATAAATATATACTTTTATTGTGTGATATTTGAAATGTATAAAAATTATCTATAGCATAGACAGGTTTCTGGACTCAAACATTTTTGCATTTGCCACCCATTTATAGCCACTTTTCAAAGCTTGCAAAATTACTTGCTTATTAAGGAAAGATAAAACAATCAGGCAGAAATACACTATACATTATCTTCTTATCTGAAATAAATAAATTTCCAAACAAATTTCATATATATTCAGATATTGCAGCAAAAAACAGCTGCAGATAACTAACTAATTAACCTACATATCCCAAACAAGATCTGTTTACTTTCAAGCTCTTATCTTAGGCTCTTAAACAGGCTGAGGGCACTTCAACTATGAGGTATGGGAAGGAATGGAAGTGGTGAGGAAAAGTTAAAGAAGGATCTTCTGCTGTGTGGATGGAGCTTAGGCTCTGAGTCTTATGAAACAGCTTGGTATTGAAGAATATACTAACTTATATTGCTTTCTAACTGGTCCATAAATGTAAGTGTTAGTTAACCAATCAGACTACAAGCAACCTGAAAATAGGCACATTAGACCTTGTTTTATCTGAATTTCATCACATGCTTCAGAGTTGTGTTTAAGTATTTGCTGTGTAAGGCACACAGCAAACAAATAAATACTTAAAAATTGATTTTTAAGCTATATCTGCCTTAGAGTCTCCATGGGTGTCTCTGCCATTAATGTTCCTTTACTTTAATGAGAGTCTATAGTTACAGGGAAACACAGTCTTTGATTCTGTATAGTGGGCCAGCTGACTTATGGTCTTCCTTCTGACACAGCTTCCTTCAGACAAAAAAAGATTATAACACTCTACCCAAAGTGATGAGATAAGACAGAGGTAGGGGGGAGGGGGTGGGAAAGAGGGATGAAAGAATAAGTGTTGAAAGGATGAAATAAAAATAAACTTGTTATCATTCCCAGATAATATGTGGTCTGAATAAAAACTCTAAAAGAACCTATGTCAAATTACTGGTATTACAACTAATAAGAGTTCACAAGAGTTATTAATATTCAAACGCAAAAACCAACAACATTTTAGATACCAGCAATGACAAATTAGAAAATGTAAATTTAAAAAAACCACTTATAATGACAACGAATCTATAGGGGACTTAGGGAAAAAGACATATAAGACATTTATGAAGAACATTATAAAACATTACGAAAGACATAAATGAAGACCTAAGAACCGTATCATGTTCACAGATATAAAGGTTAATGTTATGAAAACGTAAATTCACCTAAGCTGACCTATAAATACAATGTCATAATCAAAATCCCAAAAGGGTTTTTCATGAAACTTGACAAGCTGTCCTAAACTTCACATGGAAAAGCAAAGGGCTAAGAATAGTCATGACAAGTCTCAAAAAAAGCCCACAGTGAATGGACTCACCCTGCTAAGTGTCAAGATCTATCATGAAGCCATATAAAGCTACAGTAATTAAGATACTGTGAAACCAATGCAGGAAACAAACGGAGTAACAGAACAAAATAGAGTGCCCAGAAAAGACACACAGAAAGCGACCTCAGATACGACAAGGGGCACTTTGCAAATCAGCCACAAAAGAATGTATTATTCAAAGAGAGATGCTGAGGCAACTACCTATCCAAACATTAAAAACAAAACAATGAAATACATTTAAAAAAACTTCTATGGCCAGGCACAATGGGTCACTCCTGTAATCTCAGCACTTTGGGAGGCCGAGAGGGGAGGATCACTTGAGATGAGGTGTTCAAGACCAGCCTGGCCAACATGGTGAAACCCTGTCTCTACTAAAAATACAAAATAATTAGCTGGGTGTGGTGTTGGGTGCCCACAATCCCAGCTATTTGGGAGGGTGAGGCAGGAGAATCGCTTGAACCTGGGAGGTGGAGGTTGCAGTGAGCCGAGATTATGCCACTGGACTCCAGCCTGGGTAACAAGAGCGAAACTTCGTCCTAAAATTTAAAAAAAAGGCTCTTTTTGTGTTCTCAATTTATTCAGAATCCAGACTGGGCACAATGGCTCACGCCTGTAATCCCAGCACTTTGGGATGCTGAGGAAGAAGGATTGTCTGAGCCCAGGAGTTCAAGACGAGACCAGCGACATAGTGAGATTCTGTCTCTACAAAGACTTAAAAAATCAGCCAGCCATGGTAGTGCACACCAGTAGTCCCAGCTACTCAGGAAGCTGAGATGGGAGGGTCACTTGAACTCAGGAAGTTGAGGCTGTGGTAAGCTGTGATCGCACCACTGCATTCCAGCCCAAGCAACATAGCGAGACCCTGTCTCAAATAATAATTATTAACAATAGGATATGTCAGCAAGGGGCAGTATATCCATTATCACTTTTTGTTTTCCTCTTATGCATGGCAAGGTCAGAGATCAGAGAAAGCCAATAACCTCAGCTATACTTATAATAATTATTTTTTGCAAACCTTTCAGATGATTTCTAATCCAGAAAAAAGGGTTAGAACAACTAACCCTAATCACTGTAGAACAACTTATGAACATATGACATCCTTCTATCTGTAACTATGAAATTTTTAAATCAGCTTAGAACAGGCCTCTTTAAACTGTTAGACTATAATTACAATAATGAATAGATAAGTGTTTACCATGTGCCTGTGCTAAATATGATGTATTTCACTTAATCCTCACAGTTCTATGAAGTTGGTCCTCAGATAGCCCTACACGTTACAGATGAAGAAGCTGTCTAAGCAAAGTCAAGGCTTGCTTAATATCTCAGCTAGCAAGACAGGTAGAGCTAGGATTTGAACTCATGCTTGTTTGACTCCAAAGCCCATGTTCTTAATTACTAAGTTATACTACATATAATTGAAATCGTATTGGAGGTTTTGGTTAAGCCTTCAAAAGTTACAAAAAAAATACAGTTTAACAATTATAATTTAACAATATCTGAAAATAGAAGCTATAAATAAACATAAACATAACTTTCAGATGCTGTTAGCTAGAAGAACTTGCACACTAATGGAAATCTACACTAATGTTATTTCATGTCTTCTCTGCATAGCCTCCATGTTCTTTCTCATTGTGAGTTACAGTAGCAGGTGTATATAAAGCCCGCCAGCAAGTGTTGACTTACATTAGCTCCCAGTGCTACAAGTAGCAACACAGAATAGCATCTGAGTCACAGGCATCCAACATGTAGATAAAATGTGCTGCCCTCTAGTGACTTCAACATCTCACACTCAACACTAACCGTTCTTTTAAGTGAGTGAGGAAAGTATTTTTACATTATTAGAGAACTAACTCGGCCAGGCCCGGTGGCTCACGCTTGTAATCCCAGCACTTTGGGAGGCCGAGGTGGATGGATCATGAGGTCAGGAGTTTGAGACCAGCCTGGCCAACATGGTGAAGCTCTGTCTCTACTAAAAATACAGAAAGTAGCTGAGTGTGGTGGTGCATGACTGTAGTCGCCAGCACGCCTGTAGTCTCGGCTACTTGGGACAGTGGGCCAAGATTGTGCCACTGCACTCCAGCCTGGGCATCAGAGAAAGACCCTGTTTTTAAAAA
>NW_016107318.1:4411969-4434591 GCF_001604975.1 Cebus imitator
AGAACAAAGAACTATTATTTAAGCCATATTAAACTTTGGTGCATTAGCACTTAGAAACGCATGCAATAATGACTCACTAATTCAGAATGGTTAAGGAAATGCAGCATGGAACATGGAAAACAATGAATTATAGAATATGGGGTGGGTTATATTTTACAGGAGGAATTCATTCCTTAAAACATAATTCAAACCCTGCCTAATTCAAAGCTATTTTCTCATCATAGGAAAAACTGTAAAGATGGCTTGAAATACAACTACTGTGCTGTATTTCTTTTTGCAAGCATACTTTTAAACCACAATAATTATAATAAAATCTATGTTTAAGTATGCTTTTAAAACACAAAATATTACTAGTAAACCATTTTGTATCAGTATTACCTCCTTCCCAAACATCAAAAATATTTCCTATTTTATTATAATTTTTTTTAGAGACTGAGTGTCACTCTGCTTCTCAGGCTAAAGTACAATAGCCCAATCGTAACTCACTGCAGCCTGAAATGCCTAGGCTTAAGGGATTCTCCTGCCTCAGCCTCCTGACTAGCTAGGATTACATGCACACACCATCATTCCTGGCTAATTCTTAATTTTTTTTTTTTTTTTTTTTTGAGATGGGGATCTCGCTATGTTCTCCAGACTGGTAAACTCTTGGCCTCAAGCAACCCTCCTGCCTCAGCCTCCCAAGTACTGGGATTACAGGCAGACATGAGCTACCACATCCAGCCTGTTTTCTATTTTAACACAGATGACAGCGTGGCTTAGGAATGTATAAACGATTGCAATTTTAGAGCCAGGTTGTCAGAAGTTTTTCATTTTAAAAATAAAAGTGCTCCTACTTTAATACTGCTATTTTATTTTCTCAGCATTAATTCTAATATTTCCAGCATGCTTGCTACTAAATTAACAAAAATGTCAGCAGATCTTCTTTTCAGTATTTATCATATTTAATGGCTACTTGGATGGCAATGTTACAGAATAGAAAAAAGATTTAAAATTTAAGCAAAGTAAAAAACAACACCACATCCAAATTACTTGCAGAAATGCCCATGCATATAAACAATAGTATGGTTCATGGGCTATTAACAGATAACAGTTAATATTTCTGGTTACCAGCTGAGGCATCAGGATCAATGTGGCAACAGAGAAACAGAGTTTATAATTCAACATGTGGCAACAGAGAAACGGTTTATAATTCAGCAGGCCCAACAGCTTTGAAACTAAGTGATTCTTTAATGAACTTTTAAAAATTTTTGCCCAGCCTAGGCAACAAAGTGAGACACAAACTCTCTAAAAAATTAAAAAATTAGCCAGGCACAGTAGCATGTGCCTGCAGTCCTAGCTATTAGGAGGCTGAGACTGGGGAGTTGCTTGAGCCCAGGAGTTTGAGGCTCCAGAGAGCTATGACTGTGGCAATGCATTGAAGCCTAGGAGACAAAGCAAGACCTTGTCTCTAAAAACCAAAAAACCCAAAATGAAAACCTGGGATTTGTATTCAATTTAATATGAAATGCTATTTTACACTATTTTAAATTCATAAAAATCTACTTAAGTTTTGCTTAACACCAAACATAGTGTATTTTTAACTCCTTTATTGAAGTACAATTTACAAATCAAAAAATTCACCCCCTTTAAATGTGCAACATGTTTAAGTTTTAAATGTACAGAGCTGTGCAATGGTCACCATATCCAATGTTAGAACAATACTATATGCTTTTCAAAATCTATGTTATTAACTTTATCTACCAAAAGTAACCCCAAATAATTCATAATACTGATAACTCAAAAGTTTCTTGGATTTGCTATGAAAAAAAAAAAAAAGGAGAATAGACATCATTTATTTTGAATAAATATATTGTTATCTACAAAGAAAAATGCTGGAAGAATAATGCTAGGCCAGGCACGGTGGCTCATGCCTGTAATCCAGCACTTTGGGATTCGGAGGCTGAGGCTGAGGATCATGAGGTCAGGAGTTCAAGACCAGCCTGGTCAACATGGTGAAACCCCATCTTTACTAAAAAAACAAAAATTAGCTCCACATGGTGGTGCATGCCTATAATCCTAGCTACTCAAGAGGTTGAGGCAGGAGAATTGCTTGAACCTGGGAGGTGGAGGCTGCAGTAACTGAGATCACGCCACTGCACTCCAGCCTGGGTGACAGAGCAAGACTTTGTCTCGGAAAAGAAAAAAAAAATCATGCTGAAAGGATTTAAACAGCCCCCCTATAATCTCATCCCTAATGTTAAATTGGCAAACTACTCTTCCATAAATAGTACAAATGTATAATTAAGTAGAGTCTTTGTTTAAATTTTGAATTCCAAGTTAGTAAAATAAATTTTGCTGAGGTTCTTCTAAAGTAAATAAAATCTGACACATGAGCCTTCCAATACTAAAATGATTTGCAAGTGAGTGTAAAACCAGCTATGAACACTTGATGGCAAATCCCTACTTGCAAAATACTCAGCCTCAGCAATATTTCCAAATAAGCTAATTGATATTAGCCTCTTTTTCCAAAAGATTCTATGTTTTCCTAAATTTCCAGTTAACATTTTATTATGATATACAAAAAAGTATCACATAATCTCTCTCAGTCTTTTCTTCTTTAGAGACAGGATCTCACTCTGTCACCCAGGCTGGAGTGCATAGGCACAATCACAGCTCACTACAGCCTTGAACTTCTGAGCTCAAGTGAACCTCCTGCCTCAGCCTCCTGAGGAACTAGGACTACATGTGTGAGCTATTGTACTCGACCCCATGGTCTCTTTATAATCAAGATGAAAAAAATGTAAAAACAGAATAAGCTAAATTCATAGTTGTTGAACAAAATGTTCTTTAACAGCTTTATGAGATATCATTGACATACAAAACTGCATATATTTAAGGTGTATGATTGTTTTGTTATATGTATACAGTGTGAAATGATCACCACAATTGAGCTAATTAACATATCTACCACTTCTACATAGTGACTGTGTGTGTATATGTGTGTATGGTAAGATTTAAGATCTAGCCTTTTAGCAGACTTCAAACATGCAACACAGTATTATTAACTACTGTCACTATGCTATACATTAGATCTTCAGAATTTACTCATCTTGAATAACTGAAGATTACGAAGTATCTTAATAATTATTATTTGTGACCTAAGGAAATTTAACAGTGTCACGCTTCAGGTCTCTGACTCTAACTCTATCCATTTTAACAATTTTTATTAATGATTTCAATGACAGCACTGATTACCAACTATACAAAACTGACCAAACTAGAGAAGGATACAAAGCTGAGAGGAATAATTAATACATTAGATATCAAATAAAAATCTAAAACTATTCAACAATTCAGAATGATGACTCGGAACTAACAATTTAGTAAGAATAATAAATATAGCACCTATACCCTTGGGTCCAAAAAAACAACTGCACAGGAATAAATGAGGGAAGATGTGGTTTAACAGTATGAAAGCAACGATAACAAAGAACTTAGAAATTTTAGTTAACCATAAGTTCAACAAAAGCTAATGTAAACCTTAGACTCTATTATTATAATGTCCAGAATTTTTTTTTTTTTTTTTTTGGAGTCTCACTGTGTCGCCCATGTTGGAGCGCAATGGCGTGATCTTGGCTCACTGCAGTCTCTGCCTCCTGGGTTCAAGTGATTCTCCTGTCTCACTCTCCCAAGTGGCTGGGATTACAGGCACCTGCCACCATGCCCACCTAATTTTTATATTTTTAGTAGAGATAGGGTTTCATCATGTTGGCCAGGCTGGTCTTGAACTCCTGAACTCAGGTGATGCACCTACCTCAGGCTCCCAAAGTGTTGGGATTACAGGCGGGAGCCACCACGCCTGGCCTAATGTCCAGGGTGTATAGTTCAACATGGCAGGCAAATTACCTTCTACTTCAAGAAGGTACTTCTCCTTCTCCCCAAAGGCCCATTGAAAAGGACAGAAAAAAAATTTTTTTAATGGAGTAAAGTATAGCATCACTGGAAAAGATGAATAGGATATCAGTGGACCAGAAATTTTAAAGAACGTCTTGAAATTGGCAAATATAGGATCAGAAAGGTAGAACAAAAAGAACAACAACAAACAACAGCTTAAGATTCTAGAGGTAAAATGATGGTCTTCCTGAAAGTGGCCTTAGAGAAGTTCCAAATTCTGAGCCAATAAGCATAGTTACCCTGTTCTTAGAACTTTTATTTAATCTTCAAAATCAGTCTATAAAATTGGTACCCCATATGTCAACTTTTCAGAAGAGGAAGCCAAGGCTTAGACAGGTTTTATAATCACACAGATAAATGGAAATGCCAGAAGTTGAACCCAGTTAGTCTGAATCCGGAGTCCATACTTTTAGTTCTTATACAGATGTGGGGTAGACCATCAGAGTAACTCGTTAGCGCTATACTAAGTTAGGTCCTCTACCTCACACACCTTGCCTCTTTTGTTCTTAGATTAAACCTTGACAATTTCTTCCTACAAAATGTGTGAAATCTGCTTAGAAAAACTGAGAGAGGAAGAAACACGCATAAGTTAACTGTAGATCCCCACATGGGTATAGAGGAATAAAAATTTAAAAAGTAAAAAAGATCTACACAAAAGTATACCACTACCAGAAATAAAAGTCTTACTCTGGCAGCTGTGGAATTTCCAGGCTGCCTGCTCTAAGCCGACCTTTCCTACAGGGAATTTTGGGAATAAACATACTCTGTCCACAAAAAGTTCACAGTTAATTAACCCTCCCGTTCAAAGAAGACGTCTGTCTTTTAAGTGGTAAGACAATACAGCATGGTGTTTAAGAGAATGGACTTTGCGACTGGGCACAGTGGCTCATACCTGCAATCCTAGCACTATGGGAGGCCAAGACAGGTGGATCCTTTCAGCCCTGGAGTTTGAGACCAGCCTGGGCAACATGGCGAAATCTCATCTCTACCCAAAATAAAAATTAGCCAGGCATGGTGGCACGTGCCTGTGGTCCCAGCTACTCAGGAAGCTTAGGTGAGAGGACAGCTTGAGCCCAGGAGGTGGAGGTTGCAGTGAATCAAGATTGCACTACTGCACCCCAGCCTAGGCAACACAGCCAGACCCTCTCTCAGAAAAAAAAATAATAAACGGGCCAGGCGCAGTGATTTGTGCCTGTAATCCCTACACTTTGGGAGGCCGGGACGGGCAGATCACCTGAGGTCAGGAGTTGGAGACCAGCCTGGCCAATGTGGTGAAACTCTGTCCCTAATAAAAATACAAAAATTAGCCAGGTGTGGTGATAGGCACCCGTAATCACAGCTACTTGGGAGGCTGCGGCAGGAGAATCACTTGAACCTGGGAGGCGGAGACTGCAGTGAGCTGAGATGGCACCACTGCACTCCAGCCTGGGCGACAATAGTGAAACTTCATCTCAAAAACAATAAAAAGGAAAGAAAGGAAGGAAGGAAGAGGGGAAAGGAAAGGAAGAGGGGAGGGGAAAGGAAAGGGGAAAGGGGAAAGGAGAAAGGGGAAAGGAGAAGGGGAAAGGGGAAAGGAAGGACTATAAAGCTAGCTTGACTGGGTCCAAATCCGGGTTCCTCCACTTAATAGCTGTGTAACCCTGGGGAAGTTATTAACACCTCTGTACCTCACTTTCCCCATCTGAAAAATAGGGATGATAGTTTTATATATATACATATGCGCTAAAAGTTGTTGTGGGGATTAAGGTACTTTTCTTTTTTGTTGTTGATTTTTGTTTTTTTGAGATGGAGTTTCACTCTTGTCGCCCAGGCTGGAGTGCAATGGCATGGTCTTGGCTCACTGCAACCTCTGCCTCCTGGGTCCAAGAGATTTTCCTGCCTCAGCCTCCTGAGTAGCTAAGATTATAGGCACCCACCACCATGCCCAGATAATTTTTGTATTTTTGGAAGAGACAGGGTTTTACCATGTTGGCCAGGCTGCTCTCAAACTCCTGACCTCAGGTGATCCACCCGCCTCAGCCTCCCAAAGTGCTGGGATTACAGGTGTGAGCCACACCTGGCAGAGATAATTTTCATTCAGAATGTAACAGTATCTGACCCAGAGAAGACACAAGGATGCTAAGTGCTTAACAAAGGGCCTGGTACATGGTAAAAAACAATAGTAGATACTAGTTACCAGTTATTAGTAGCTACTACTGACTAGCTCCCCCTAGCTGTTACAGACAGGGGAGAAATGAAATTAGGTGATGGCTAAGAAGTCTTTCCTGGCTCAGCATGCTGGCTAACAACTGCAATTCCAGCATTTTGGGAGACCAATGTGGGAGGACTGCTTGAGCCCAAGAGTTCAAGACCAGCCTGTAAAGCTCGAGACAAGCCTTGTATAGAGAGACCTCATCTCTAGAGAAAAAATTTTTTTGACAGTAAGTCTTGTGTTGTCATCAGGCTGGAGTGCAGTGGCACAATCTTGGCCCACTGCAATCTCTACCTCATGGGTTCAGGCAATTCTCCTGCCTCAGCCTTCCGAGTAGCTGGGACTACAGGTGCATGCCACCACACCCAGCTAATTTTTGTATATATAATTTTTGTGTATGTATGTATGTATGTGTGTGTGTGTGTGTGTGTGTGTATATATATATATATATATATAAATATATATATATACACACACATATATATATATATATATTTTTTTTTTTTTAGTAGAGATGGGGTTTCACCATGTTGGCCAGGATGGTCTCGATCTCTTGACCTTATGATCCACCCACCTCGGCCTCCTAAAGTGCTGGGATTACAGGCGTGAGCCACCATGCCCAGCCAGAAAACTTTTTTAAAAATTAGCAGGGTGGGGCCGGGCGCGGTGGCTCAAGCCTGTAATCCCAGCACTTTGGGAGGCCGAGGTGGGTGGATCACGAGGTCAAGAGATCGAGACCATCCTGGTCAACATGGTGAAACCCTGTCTCTACTAAAAATACAAAAAATTAGCTGGGCATGGTGGCACGTGCCTGTAATCCCAACGACTCAGGAGGCTGGGGCAGGAGAATTGCCTGAACCCGGGAGACGGAGGTTGCGGTGAGCCGAGATCACGCCATTGCACTCCAGCCTTGGTAACAAGAGCGAAACTCCGTCTCAAAAAAAAAAAAAATTAGCAGGGTGTGGTGGCACCCACCTATAGTCCTAGCTACTTGGGAGGCTGACGTGAGAGGATGGCTTGAGCCCAGGAAGCAGAGGTTGCAGTGAGCTGAGTCACACTACTGCACTCTGGCCTGGGGGACACAGCATGACTGTTGCCAAAAAAAAAAAAAAAAAAAAAAAATGAAGGTCATCAAATTAGACAAAGCAGATTCAAAACAACGAAGAATTCACTAACATCAGATCAATACTTGGTTTAAATTCGCCCCTGGGCCTCTGAAGGCATCTGTTAGACTATCTTGATTTATGACTGTTAACTTTAAGTTGCCTTTCAATAATATAAGTTAAATGAATACAATTGTTTTAGATTTAAAGAATGAGAGTTAACTGACTTCTAGGCAATTTTTGTCAACGTTAAGTAACAGTTATAACAGAGCCGCTCCCTGAATCTTGGCCATACATTCAGCTCTTTCGATCCAGAAGTTCAAAAATGCAAACTTGCAATATCAAAACAATTCCCTACAACAAACAAAATATAACAGCTTCATGTCAACTGGAATCTCCAGGGCAACAGGGGGCCAACGAACTGGCAGGCTACAGGGAAAAGCACATCAGCCTGGTAGGCAGTGACAGCACAGGTTAAAACATGAGTGGGGTCAGGAACTTATTCCCAACCTAAGCTAACTAAATGCATGGACTGATTTATGGGTCCCACCCTAACCATTTAGAGTTCAAGATTAACAATAGTTGCCTCAGAAACAGCTTGAAGACTCCAGAAACTAAGCCACATGCCCAGAGGTCTTCTTGTCCAAAAGCAACAAGAATCTAAAGCAGACCTCTGAGACTGTACCCAAGGAATCTTTTTAACCTGAAGGAATGAGACAGACCCAGCCAACCTCTACAGAAGGCTATAGAAAAAATGTGCCAAGGCATGCCAAACAGAACCAAATCTGTGATACATATTACAAGACTAAAAGAACAAAAACTACGCATCCACGAGATCCTTATCATGAGGCTAAAAGAAACTGCTGAAGATTAGACAGCACAGACAAAGCCTCCATTCCTAGAGTAAGACATTAAAAGTCTCAGGATCCTCTTCTTCTTTCCGATTTATATTTATAATTTTTTCCTACTTACTTTTCTCTGTGGTGTTCCTTGCCACTTAACCACTTTTCTAACTTTTCTGGTTGTTCCATTCTCATTCTACATTTGAGGTTTTAAAAAAGTTCCTTTTCTGTGTTCTTTCTCCGACTTACTATCATAAATGACATTCTAACTAAAGTTACACAAGAAACTGTAGAAAAAATTAATATAAGGCTTTGACAAATTATATTTGTTGATATGAATACTGCCTACTTTTTTTCTAGACTAATCTCCTAGGTATGTCAAAACATTATGCCTATGCTAAGAGCAGAGAAGCTACTAAAACACACTCATCTAATAATGTTTGGTGGCAAGAATAGGATGACAAAGCAGAGACCAGAGAGTTCATATAACCTTATGACATATACACAGCAATTCATAATTCTAATACAAACAAAATCTTTTACCTAAATTCAAAATGCATAGAGATATAAATATCTCAAAATGCAGCTGCATTCAGTACTAATGTGGAAAAAGTTAAAACTCCTTAGCTTTTTTTTAAAATTGGAAAATGATTCTCTTCATACTAGAAAGACTTAAATTATTTTTGACAAAAAAAAAAAAAAAAAAAAAAAAAAAAAAANAAAAAAAAAAAAAAAAAAAAAAAAAAAACCCAAACATATAATTTGGTCTTCTTCTTTCTTTGGGGGCATTTATAGAAGCTGAATAAGCAACTTTAATCATTCCTTTCTTCCAAGACTTCATTCAAGAACTTTACCTTGGCCAGGCACAGTGGCTCACACCTGTAATTCCAGCACTTTGGGAGCACTTAAGGCCAGGAGGTTGAGACCAGCCTGGCCAACATGGTGAAACCTTGCCTCTACTAAAAATACAAAAATTAGCTGGGTACGGTGGCACATGCCTGTAATCCCAACTACTCGGGAGGCTGAGGCAGGAGAATTGCATGAACTCAGGAGGCAGAGGTTGCGGTGAGTCGAGATCACACCACTGCACCCAGGACTGGGTGACAGAGTGAGTGAAACTCTGTCTTGAAAAGAAAAAAAAAAAAAGAAGCTCACCCTGTCTCCACAAAAAAAATTTTAATTAGCCAGGCATGGTGGCACGTGTCTATAGTCCCAGCTACTTGGGAGGCAGAGGTAGGTCAATCACTTGAGCTCAAGGGGCCAAGGCTGCAGTGCACTGCGATCGTGTCACTGCACTCCCACCTGGGATACACACAACCTGTCTCAAAAAAATAAAAAATAAACAACTTTTTAAAACTCTTTTTTCTTTAAAGCAGGAAACAAAGGTAATGGCCCATAATGATGTATGTATTGACTACTTACATCAACAGATAGCCTGTGATTAAAGTGGGGCCCAAGACCTTTAATTCTTTAAAATATTTTCAGTAATATTACATGCACATTTCTGAAGTGGTGAGTCTCTGTCCCATTTGTATATTTTTGTTTATTCTTTTCTCCCTCCAACACTCTAGATTTTTTTTCACCCACAATATATTTTAAAATGTCACCGTCCTACCTATGATAAGTACTTGAATTTATATCCTAAGGGCATTAGTTCATTTAAAAATTAAAACTGAAATAAAAAAAGAAATATGATAGAATTTTTTTCTCTTGGCTATTTTTTAAGTAACCTATTAATACATAAGACAGACACGCAAATAATTTCAAGAATATAAAAGGAAAGCAAACATTTCATAAAAAACATATAAAATATCCATCTTACTAATATCATCAGCAAGGGAATTAGGATCAGATGCCCCAAGGGTAGCTTCAAACTCCTCTTGGAGACGATAGGCCCTCTGCAGCAGAGCTTCAAGTTTATGGATAAATTCAGTACTAATAATATCCTACGAGGAGAGAAAAAGCACATATAACAAATTAAATTCTAATGTTAAGATTCTAAATGTTTTTCCACTTTTAAATAAAAGGCAAAGAAAATGAATAATGTGAAAAACTACTCATAGATGGTGGAAAGAGTACAGCAGCAGCAGTCAAGAGGCCTGAGTTCTAGCTGTGTCTTTGGCAAAATTACCTTAGTTCTTAGTGATTCCGTTTCTTTACCTATAAAATTAAGGAGTTAGACTAGATCGGCAGTTCTCAAATAAGGTCCCTGAACTAGCAGCTTCATTATCACCCAAGAAATTGGTAGAAATGCAAATTCTTAGGATCCACCCCAGTCCTAGTCAATGAAAAATCCGTGGGGTGGGGCTTCCAAATCCGTGTTTTAACAAGTCCTCTAGGTCATTCTTATGCATTCTTAAGTTTGAGAATCACTAGCTTAACTAAATGATCAATAAGGGTCCAGCTCAATACCTCTGTGATTTTTATGAACATAATAACAATTAATCCCAAAGCACAAATCAAACTTTAAAAAACTCCAAGCCAGACAAGGTAGAATGTGCCTGCAGTCCCAACTGCTTGGGAGATTGGGGCAGAAGAATTGCTTGAGCTGAGGCAGGAGTTCTGGGGTACAGTGCACTATGATTTGTTCCTATGAACCACTGTACTACAGTCTCGGCAACATAGCAAGACCCCATTTCTTTAAAAAAAATCCTTTAGAAGCCAATCTGCTTATTTTGCATATCCTGGAAAAATTAATAAACTTGATGAATGGTAAATCTGGCATTTACCAACTAACTGAATAGAAAAAGACCAATAAGAAATACCCCATACAGTCCCAAGGAAGAAGACAAAAATAGTTCTATCAAATGCCATACAAAGCAAATACACTGAATCAACATTAAAAAATACCCTGGGCCAGGTACACCCTGGCTCATGCCTATAATCCCAGCACTCTGGGAGGTCAAAGTGGAAGGATCACCTGAGGCCTGGAGTTCAAGACCAGCCTGGGCAATACAGTGAGATGCCATCTTTACAAAAAATTTAAAAATTAGCCAGGCATGGTGGTGCATACCCATAGTCCTAACTACTCAAGAGGATAAGGTAGGAGGATCGCTTGAGCCCAAGAGTTCAAGACTCAGCTTGGGCAACATAGTAAGACTCCATCTCTATAAAAAAAAAAAAAAAAGTTAAATTCTTCTAATATTATGAAGACCACTCAAATAAATCACCCTTACATCTACATTTTCTTCAGCAATGGCATCTCCTGCACCCATCTTAATGGAACCACAGGCATCATCTTCAGCCTGTCTATTGCGAAAGGTTAGAGCTTGTTCCCATCGACGCAATGCCTCTTCAAACAATTCCATACCTAAAAATTAAGAACAGAACAATTTTAAGCGAGCGATACCAATGCCAATATAAAATTATATAGGGTTTGAAATACTTTCATACATTATCACCAATAGCACAGTCTAATTTTTGACACTAAAGAATCGCACATCATTTCATGGTAGAATCTTAATTTCCGAATATATTCTCAACCTATGGTTCCAGTTAACCAAAAATCAGGGACAAAATGGCCAATATGTTTTCATTTCTTTAAAAATACAACACAAATGTATATGTGGCTCAGAATTTTTCTAAAATAATATCATGAATTCATCAAAAGTTTGAGTAACAGTTATTTTTTATAGTCGCACAACTATGTTTCAAAATATCTCTGTAAGTTAAAAGGAAAACTAACAGGTAGAAGAAACCAGTTTACAAAAAACTACTGTTTTATAAATTCTCAGAAGAAGAAAGTAAAGCTGAAGATGGCCAGGTGAGGTGGCTCACACCTATAGTACCAGCACTTTGGGAGGCCGAGATAGGTAGATTACCTGAGGTCAGGAGATCGAGACCAGTCTGGCCAACATGGTGAAA
This sequence comes from Cebus imitator, assembly GCF_001604975.1. Lineage (NCBI taxonomy): Eukaryota > Metazoa > Chordata > Mammalia > Primates > Cebidae > Cebus > Cebus imitator. The sequence continues at coordinate 4,423,903 of NW_016107318.1, forward strand.
CCCCATCTCTACTAAAAATTTAAAAATCAGCCAGGTGTGGTGATATGCGCCTGTAATCATGGCTACTCGGGAGGCTAAGTCAGGAGAACTGACTTGATCCCAGGAGGCAGAGGTTGCAATAAGCCAAGACCATGCCACTGCACTCCAACCTGGGCAACAGAGCAAGACACTGTCTCAAAAAAAAAAAAAAGTAAAGCTGAAGAAAAGATAATAATATAGAAGTCTAAAATAAAGTCTTTTTCACCTTTTGTTCCCTAAAGGGTGTCCTGAACCACTATGATCCCAACAGACTGATTTGGATAAATTGATGGGCCAGAGTTAAAAATCTGCAAGATACTGAATGAACCTATCAAAAGTTAGTTATAGTCCAAGTAGGAATTTCATGTCCTTGCTGAGAGAAAGCTTTGTGGGAAAACAAATGAACATGTGCTTCTTTTTCTACAAATAAAAATTTTTTTAAAAAATGCTTAGAAAAATAATTAGGCACTTCAAACAAAACAAAAATAGTTTAAAACTTCACTTTTAAAGTATTTTTAAAATGTTAAATATTAAAGAAAATGATATGTAAAAGCTGCTTAAGAATCTGGATAAGTCATTCTCATGATGTTTTAAAAATATGGTAGCTAAAAAATACCTCTCAAGTCATTTCTTCAGTTACCACACTGTAGAACCTACAATCCTAAAAGAATAAAATTTTTCTTATTTCTTATTATTTTGAGAGAGAATCTCACTCTGTTGCCCAGGCTGGAGTACAGTGGCACCATCTCAGCTCACTGCAACCTCCTGCCTCAGCCTCCTGAGTAGCTGTGACTACAGGCATGTACCACCATGCCCACCTAATTTTTGTATTTTTAGTAGAGACAGGTTTTCACCATGTTTGGCCACGCTGGTCTCGAACTCCTGACCTCAGGTGATCCACTCACCTTTGCCTCCCAAAGTGCTGGGATTACAGGCATGAGCCACCAGGCCCAGCCTCTTTTATTTTTTTTTTTTAAATATATTTCTGTATTTGTAGAGATGAGGTTTCACTATGTTACCCAGGCTAGTCTCAAATTCCTGGGCTCAAGCAATCCTCCCACCAGCGCCTCCCTAAGTTCTGGGATTACAGGTGAGCCACCATATCTGGCCTAAAATTTCTGAAAATGATATGTAGGCCTTTCCTTCTTGTTCGATTTTCTGTAGCAAAGAATAGTTTTTGAATCTTCTCCTAAAACATTTATGAACACAAAAACCAATCATATCACTATCTACTCTCCTTTCTCCAAGTTACACAACTCTAATTCCTTCATCCTTTTCTTACACTATCCCTTCTAAACATTTATTATTTTGGCTGAACATATGAACACAGGAAGAATTTTTTTTTTTTTTTTTTTTTAGTTTTTTTGGTTTCTTTCTTTAGAGATAGGGGTATTATAACGTTGCCCAGGTTGGTCTTGTACTCCTGGGCTCAAGTGATTCTCCCACTTTAGCCTCTCAAGTAGCTGGAACTACAAGCATGTGCCTCCACACTTGGCTTCAGGAAGAACTATTTTACAGCACAGTTGTATAATACAAAGATAAAAGCTGTCTCCTCAAGAAGTACTATGTCCCACCTCACTATAGAATACAGCCCAGGCTACCAAATATCATCAGTTTTGTAACAGCAAGTCAAACATACGTCACCAATCTTTTTTTTTTTTTTTTGAGACGGAGTTTCGCTCTTGTTACCCAGGCTGGAGTGCAATGGCGCGATCTCCGCTCACCGCAACCTCTGCCTCCTGGGTTCAGGCAATTCTCCTGTCTCAGCCTCCTGAGTGGCTGAGATTACAGGCATGCGCCACCATGCCCAGCTAATTTTTTGTAGTTTTAGTAGAGACGGGGTTTCACCATGTTGACCAGGATGGTCTCGATCTCTTGACCTTGTGATCCACCCGCCTCGGCCTCCCAAAGTGCTGGGATTATAGGCGTGAGCCACCACGCCCGGCCTGTCACCAATCTTTTTTTTAATGTCATCAATTTTATAAAGAGAATTGAAACAGATGGGTGATGATACCAGGTGATCCACAGGGCTCCTACCAATCTTAATCCTATAACACAAAGATCCCCTGTGGTGTCTCTAGTTTTGCTCTATTTCACTTGAATTTGAATTTTTAATATTCTAGGTTTTTGTTTGTTTTTTGTTTTGCTTTGTTTTTTTGTTTTTTGTTTTTTGTTTTTTTAAGAAAAAGGGCCGCTTTGCAGATGCCGCTGCTGCTGGGACCCTGTACTATCAGCCATGCTCAACCCCATCGTGTTCCTCGACATTGCCATCGATGGTGTGCCCTTGGGCTGCATCTCCTTCAAGGTGTTTGCAGACAAAGTTCCAAAGACAGCAGAAAACTTTCTTGCTCTGAGCACTGGAGAGAAAGGATTTGGTGTTAAGGGTTCCTGCTTTCACAGAATTATTCCAGGGTTTATGTGTCAGGGGGGTGACTTCACATGCCATAATGGCACTGGTGGCAAGTCCACCTACGGGAAGAAATTTGATGACGAGAACTCATTCTAAAGCATACAGGTCCTGGCATCTTGTCCATGGCAAATGCTGGACCCAACACAAATGGTTCCAGTTTTTCATCTGCACTGCCAAGACTGAGTGGCTGGATGGCAAGCTTGTGGTCTTTGGCAAGGTGAAAGAAGGCATGAATATTGAGGAGGCCATGGAGTGTGTTGGGTCCAGGAATAGCAAGACCAGTAAGAAGATCACCATTGCAGACTGTGGGCATCTCATTAATAAGTTTAACTTGTGTTTTATCTTAACCACCAGACCATTCCTTCTGTAGCTCAGGAGAGCATCCCTCCACCCCATTTACTCATAGTATCATAGAATCTTTGTGCTATCGATGCAGTTCCCTTTGCGTTCCGTTTTCCTTGTTCCCTTCCATGCCTAGCTAGATTGCAGAGTTAAGTTTATGATTATGAAAGAAAAACTAAATAACAAAAAAAAAAGAAAAGAAAAGAAAAAGCTTGCTCTGTCACCCAGGCTGGAGTGCAGTAGCACAATTAGCTCACTATAACTCCTAGGCTCAAGTGATCCTCCTGCCTTAGCCTCCCAAGTAGCTAAGACTACAGGTACATGCCACCATACCCAGCCATGAACTTGCAATATTAACAGAAGCTGTGAGTATAAGTTTACTAGACATAATCTAGAAACATAGTGAATTTGACTTTCTGGAGACCTTTGGAATAGGTGGCAAAGGAACTACTCTTGCTTCTTTCCTCATAGGAGTACCCGCTGTGATGGTACCGGAGATGATATAGTCTAACTATCTAGAGAGTGGGAATGCATTCCGAGACACTCAGTCCTTCTTTACTAAGTCATCAGTCCCTTTACTGCTCACTGCCCAGGGCTACATCAGGTTTACTGGTTTTGTTTTTTATTTAGTATGCATTTCCATGAAAAGGAAGACAGCCTGAAACAGAATAGAGAACAGGGGAAACCATTTGAATCCTCTGATTCAACAACAGGTGCGTTTGGTTCTTCTCCAGGGCTTCAGTGTGGCTCTGTAGACATGTTCATGGTCAAGTCAAGAGAAATACTGAGAGGTGAAACACAGAACACCTTCCTTCTATTTAAATTTTTTTTTCTAGACATAACAATACACATGATAGCTAGATAAAACAGATTTAGTTAAGTGAATTCTGATAGATTTGTTACATAAGAGTCAACAGATTAGTTTAAGATAGTGTAGCAGGCTGAATAATGGTCACCCAAAGACATTAGATCCTAATTCCTAGAAGCTGTAAACTTATAAATAAAGGTAACATCTTACATCTTTGTAGATGTAATTAAGAATCCCAATACAGGGACATTATCCTAATTTATCTGCTGGGCCCTAAATCTAACCAAAAGTGTCCTTGTAAGACAGAGGTGGCTGGGCGCAGTGGCTTACACCCATAATCCAAGCACTTTATGAGGCTGAGGTGGGCAAATCACCTGAGCTTAGGAGGTTAAAACCAGACTGGCTACCAAGGTGAAACCATGTCTCTATTAAAAATACAAAAAATTAGCTGGGCGTGGTGGTACACACCTGTAAGCCCAACCACTTGGGAGGCTGAGGCTTGAGAATTGCTTGAACTCAGAGGTGGAGGCTGCAGTGAGCCGATGTTGCACCACTGCATTCCAGCCTGGGTGACAGAGTAAGACTCTGTCTCAAAAAAAGAGGCGGGGTGGGGATATAGGGAGAGATTTGATACACACAGAGGAGAATGTGACATGAAGACAAAGGTAGAGACTGGAATGATGTGGACACAAGCCAAACAATGCTGGAAGCCCACCAAAAGCTTCAAGAGGTCAGGAACAGATTCTCCCCTAAGCCTGAGAGAGAACATGGCTCTACTGACATCTTCATTTCAATCCGGTGATAATGAACTTCTGGTCTCCAAAACTCTGAGTGAATAAATTTCTGTTGTTTTAATTTTGTTGTATTAGTTTAAACTAATACAGTGTATGATGTTATGAAGATTAAATTCAACGGATGGAAGAATATTTAAAATTATATAGTTCCTTCTCTTAGAACAATTCACTGTTTTTAAATTTCAACTTACCACTGCCCATGGTGGCTAAGGCCTTAATCCCAATACTTTAGGAGGCAGAGGTGGGCAGACTGCTTGAGCTCAGGAGTTCAAGACCAAACTGGCAACACGACAAAACCCCACTTCTACAAAAATTTTTTTTTTAATTGGCCGGGCATGGTGGCTTATGCCTGTAATCCAAGCACTTTGGAGGCCAAGGCGGGTGGATCACCTGAGGTCAGGAATTCAAGACCAGCCTGACCAACATGGTGAAACCCCATCTTGAAAAAAGATAAAGAAAAAAAAAAATTAGCTGGGCATGGTGGCTTGCACCTGTGGTCCCAGCCATTCAGGAGGCTAAGGTGGGAGGATCACTTGGGCCCAGGAGGTTGAGGGTGCAATGAGCAGCGATCGCAGTGATACTCCAGCCTGGGCGACAGAGCAAGACCCTGTCTGTCTCAATAAATAAAAAACAAAAACAAAACAAATTAAATGTGAGCACAATATCTTAAAATATTATCATCTTATTCCTACCCATTAAGTATAAGTTCTCTGGAGTAGTCACAGGGATATTAACAAGTTTAATATCATCTTCATCTGCTTTGTCCCAGGAATTAGAATTGCCACAAGCGCAGCTATGACAAGAATTGACACTCTGGACCTAAAATTAAGATGGACAGAAGTTACTTCAAATCTCTCTCATTATAGTATGCTATGATCTTTTATATTTACAGATTATTTATATAAATCATATTAGTTAAGACAATCCATGTAATTTCCACATGAAGAAATACTGCTGATGATATTCAATCAAATTTAGAAGTCATATGACTCTATTCTAAGCCTCTTTGCTCAAAAATATACAAGTAGAATATTTTGAATGTAAATCACTTATTTCCATCAGAAATCAGGCAGTTATGTTTATATCATTTATTGTTTTAAGCATTTACTTATAAATTTTATCTATACCTACTTTGATTTCAGGTAGCTAGCTTATTTTTCTTTTAGAATGTTTTACAATGCTGACTCTCTGCTAAATGATACCTAAAATAAAAAAGCCACTATCGCCAGGCTTGGTGGCTCATGCCTATAATCCCAGCACTCTGGGAGGCTGAGGTGGTTGAATCACCTCAGGTCGGGAGTTTGAGACCAGCCTGACCAACATGGAGAAATCCTGTCTCTACTAAAAATACAAAATTAGCTGGGCATGCTGGCATATGCCTGTAATCCCAGCTACTTGAAAGGCTGAGGCAGGAGAATCACTTGAACTTGGGAGGTGGAGGTTGCAGGGAGCCAAGATCGGGCCATTGCACTCCAGCCTGGACAGTAAGAGCGAAACTCCATCTCAAAAAAAAAGCCACCATCATCTTTGTAAATGCCCTTTCCTAGCAAGGTCCACTGAACAAATCATTTCAATCATGTCTATGCAGATGACACTCAAACTCCTAACTCCAATTCTATCCTAATTCCAGTTCACTTTTGAGAAATCTAAACCAACATTTTCATTTGCCTTTTCGGCAACTCCATTTGGCTCTTTGGCTGGCATCGCAAACTAACTATAGACACTTTCAACATAACAACATCTGGGTCAACAACAGACCGCATATACAACAGTGGATCCTACCATAAGATTACAAAATTGTATTTTTACTGTACTTTTTCCATGTTCAGATATGTTTAAATACACAAATACCATCATGTTCCAATTGCCTACAGTATTCAGTACAGTCGCATGTGGTACAGGTTTGTAGCCTAGGAACAACAGGTTACAACATATAGCATACAGATTATGATGCTTCTGAAATAAAGAGTAAATTATTCACCTAACTAATTAGGGTCATATTTGAATAGTCTATTGTAATCAGTATGACAATACTGGCAACTACGCTAAATTTATATTTTTGTTAAATTGTAAATTTAATAAAATACAGGCACTTTCTTTTCTGTACACAGTATGGTATTCATACGATGAAATCATCTAATGACACATTTCTCAGAATGTAGCAAATGCAGCACCATCATTAAGCAACTCATGATTGTATGTCAAAAAAGGGGCTTAGCATCTCTCGCAACAAAACCTCTTCTTCCTCCCAAGCTCACTAACAGTGTTTCCATTCCCATAATTTCTCAAACTATAAAACAGGATGTCATCTTCAAAGTCTCTTCCCACACTTCTCATATTCAGTCACCAAATTTTGTGGACTCTGTCCCCTCCTTTCCACTTCTGACATCATGATCCCAATTTCAACACTTATTATCTACTGCCTAAGAGACAGAAAATCAAAGCAGTTAACAGCCCTGGCAGAGGAATGGCTAGTTCAGTTAGGCAAGTACAGTACAGTGATTCTAAAGACTTGTTACACCATTATCATGAAATTTAACTTATCTAGTTCTAGTCAACAAGGGCTTCAACTTTCAATTGAGGAAATTCACAGTAGGCACTTCTCAGACATTGAGGAAGTCCACATAACAGAAAAGCCACATTCTGGCCAGGCACAGTGGCTCACGCCTGTAATCCCATCACTTTGGAAGGCCGAAGCGGCAGATCACTTGAGGTCAGGAGTTTGAGACCAGCTTGGCCAACATGGTGAAATATTGTCTCTACTAACAATACAAAAATTAGCCAGGTGTGGTGGCACATGCCTGTAATCTCAGCTACTTGGGAGGCTGAGGCAGGAGAATCACTTGAACCAAGGAGGTGGAGGTTGCAGTGGGCCAAGATCACACCACTGCAGTCCAGCCTGGGCAACAGAGTGAGACTCAATCTCAAAAAAGAAAAAAAAAAGAGAAAAGAAAAGAAAGAAAAAAGAATAGGTATATTCCAGCAATACACTGCCAAAAAGACAAAAAAAAAAAAAAAAAAAAATAAGCATATTCTTCATTATGCTGCTCAGTTTCACAGAGGAATTGAAAGTCTGCAGGCCTTTGATCTAGCTGTTTCTATCCTAGAAGAGTCTTTAAAAATGTATTACATTTTTAGGCATTACAGAATAGGGCAGCTATATATTACAATGAAATATAGAAGCAAGGTACAGAACAGAATATGGTGTTCTATAAACCATGAAGAAAAAAATGAAAACAGCCCAGGTGCGGTGGCTCACGTCTGTTAATACCAGCACTTTGGGAAGCCAAGGTGGGTGGATCATGAGGTCAGGAGTTCGAGACCAGCCTGGCCAACGTGGTGAAACCTCTCTACTAAAAATATAACAATTAGCCAGGTGCGGTGGCACATGTCTGTAATTCCAGCTACTTGGGAACCTGAGGCAGGAGAATCGCTTGAACCTGGGAGGTGGTGGTTGCAGTGAGCAGAGATTGTGCCACTGAGCTCCAGTCTGGGCAAGAGAAAAAGACTCCCTCTCAAAAAAAAAAAAAAGAAATTGTTAATGTTGTTTAGTCTCCAGGGAGGGGAATTGAGTGGATCAGGAACACATTTATTTTTATTTTATTTTATTTTATTTTATTTTATTTTACGAGACAAGGTTTCACTGTGTTGCCCAGGCTGTCTTCAAACTCCTGGACTGAAGCGATCTTGCCTCAGTCTTCTGAATAGCTGAGACTATAGGCAACACTATAGCACCCAGCTCTCATTGTATATTCTTTTGCCTGTTCTGCATTCAATAACAGGTAGATATTCTACCTATTTTTTAAATTAATGTTTAAATCACATTAGATTTAAACAAATAGTAACTTCATTCCTCACTTGTCAATCAGCATTAATTTTAATGCTCAAAAAAGCCAGGCATGGTGGCTCACGCCTGTAATCCAAGCACTCTGGGAGGCCGAGGTGGGTGGATCACCTGAGGACAGGAGTTCGAGACCAGCCTGACCAACATGGTGAAACCCGTCTTTAAAAAAAATAATAATAATTAATGCTCAAAAAAAAGAAGGGCAGTCTCCTGCTTGTCAGTCAATACTGTATTAATGATCCAAAGGAGGTAAAGAACCTCACACTTGTCTTCACCAAGCCAAATACTTTCACCTAAGTAGGGTCATCAAGTGATTATGGTGACCCAGCACAAAGTCTGGCTATATCATCCAGCTTCTTGCAGAACAGCTAATTTTTTTTTAATTAATAACTTTTTAATTTCAATTTTTGATTTCTGTGGATATGTAATAGGTGTATATATGGGTTATATAAAACATTTTGATATATACAATGTATAAAGACCACATCAGGATAAATGGGGTATCCATCACCTTTATCTTTAAGCGTGTGTCCCTTCTTTGTGTTATAAACAATCCAGTTACACTTTTTAAATTATTTTTTAATCTATAATAAATTATGTCAAATGTAGTCACCCTATTGTGCTATCAAATACTAGATCTTATTTATTCTATCTGCATATATTTTTGTACCCATTAACCATTCCACTTCCCCTCCACCGCCACTTGCCTTTCCCAGCCTCTGGTAACTATTCTTGTACTTCCTAGCTCCATGAGTTCAATTGTTTTAATTTTTAGCTCCCACAAATAAGTGAAGACAAGAACATCTAATTTTGAAGTAATTCTTCCACATCAACACTATTTTCACAGGTCCCCATGTGACCAGATCACTTATTCAAAGAAATCTAGAACCAAATTGACTTAATAGTCAGTAGATACTTTACTTGCCTGATGAAAGCAGATTCAATCAGATGATTTCTTAAGACTCTTTCCATACTAAGAACTATAAGTATATGACACTTAAACTAACAGATCACAAAAGATATGTAAACAACAATTTTAAAAAGTAGTATTTTTTCTGTACTTACGGAGGCCAAACTCTGTGCAGAACCTGAGTATTTACTGAAAAGTCCTCCATTAGCATAGTTACAAGATTGAGATCCTTTGTCTTTGGTAGAACTTAAAGATAATGTCAAATTCTGTCTGCTACTGGAACAACTTGAACCTATCAAGTAAACATACTAATATTAAAAGTATCAAATCCAATGATAAGTTTCAGGTAAAAATTTCAGAGTTTATATATTCATTCAGAAAGCTTCTAATTTTAAAACACAGATCATTCGATTGTGTAAATTATTAAATGTACACCATTATTAAAATCTACACCTTTATATAATCTTTTTTTAACACTGCTAAAATCTGCTTCTGAAATGAAGAGTAGAATATTCACCTAATTAATTAGAGTGGTATTTGAATGATCTATTGCAATCAGTATAAAAATACTGGCAACTATGTTAAATTTACGATTTTGGTAAACTATAAATTTAACAAAATACAGGCATTTCCTTTTCTGAATTACATCTAAAGCTTACCCATATCTCATTGCATTATAATTAGTTATACTTCTGTCTCTTCTACCCAACTATCCATTCTTCTAAGGCAGACATTATATCTTAGTTTTTTTGGGTTTCCTTTTTCTTTTTTTGCGAAAATATCTCACTCTGTCACCCTGGCTGCAGTGCAGTGGTGCAATCATGGCTCACTGCAGCATTGACCTCCTGGGTCAAGCGATCCTCCCACTTCAGTCACCGAAGGAGCTGGGACCACAACAGACATGTTGCCACCACACCTAGCTAATTTTTTATTTTTATTTTTGTAGAGATGTGGTCCCACTATGTTGCCCAGGCTGTTTAAACCCCTGGGCTCAAGCCAGCCTCCTGCTTTGGCCTCCCAAAGTGCTGGGATTACAGGAATGAGCCACCATGCCCGGCCTTATAGTTTTTCTTAATGCAGCAGTTCCTATATTGAAATTCCAGCATGTACAAATTATATGACCGTGGGCAAGTCACTTAACTTTTGCATATCTCAGTTTTCTTTATGTAGAAAATAGAAATAACAAGGCTATCATCCAAATTCACAGGATTGCTGTAAGGTTAAATAAAGTACTGAATATATGGCACTTAGCTGAGACATAATAGAATCTCAGCAAGTGACAGCAATCATTACTGTCGGAATGTTCACTGCACTTGGTACAAAATACTCACTCATTAATTGTATACTGGACAGATGAATCACAAAAGCATACCACATACTCACTAAATAATAAAAAAGTAAGAAACTCAGTATGCTCAAGAAATTATTTTTACTGATACCATATCGTTAACAAAAATTAAAGATCCTTTAAAAGACAGCAATTTACTTCTTGAATTCTACATAATAAGGAAATAGGGATACGCAAAATAAAAAAAGAAACCACAGGCCGGGCGCGGTGGCTCA
>NW_016107318.1:4435062-4446742 GCF_001604975.1 Cebus imitator
AAGAGCGAAACTCCGTCTCAAAAAAAAAAAAAAAAAAGAAAAAAAAAAGGAAACCACAGATTCTAAAGTGAACAATGGGGAAATGATTAAATAAACTGGGGTACATTTGTGCAAATTAACACTAGTTATATATTAAAAATGATTGCAAAGAGGGATATTTATTGACTTAGACATTCTTACTGTCAAATATCTTAAAAGCAGGTTATAAAATGTCTGATTACAATTTTACTTACAATACATAATTGACTTGCATATAATATACAATTTTATGTCTCACTATAATATTTAAGTGGACACTGATATAAATGAAAGTATTATCAGTAGTTATTTTTGGGTAGCAGAATGTCAAGTGATTTTAATTTTTTCTGTTTGCTTACCTACATTTTCTAATCTTTCTAAAATAAATCTGTATTACTTTTGAGTTAAATAATATATTAGGAAAAATTTTGGAGACTAAAAGACCAAAATCACTGTATTCCAGTTATGATTTACACATAAAATTTCTTAATTCAACTATTTCCACATACCTTTGTCTGATGCTGCTCTTTTAGTGTGTTCAAGTATGAGATGCTCTGGTTCCCATGGTAATATTTTTCCTTTCCTCTTTCCACGTTTTCTTTTAAAGTGATGGGCCAGAAAAATTACAGATATAGCACTCACTGCAGTTACCACAAACAACTTTTTAGCCACTGGAGAAAATCTGATCTGGAAAAGATGCAGTTAAAACTGAAAAAAAAATCTTTAATTTTTCACTGAAAAGAAGGATCTAATAACTAAAGTTACTCTTAATCTATTTCTAAATACTGTCAAGAAAATATAATTTTACTCTTGCAATGACAAGCTACCCTATTATATTTTTTTATTTTTTTTTTTGAGACGGAGTTTCGCTCTTGTTACCCACACTGGAGTGCAATGGCACAATCTCAGCTCACTGCAACCTCCGCTTCCTGGGTTCAGGCAATTCTCCTGCCTCAGCCTCCTGAGTAGCTGGGATTACAGGCACGCACCACCATGCCCAGCTAATTTTTTGTATTTTTTGTAGAGACGGGGTTTCACCATGTTGACCAGGATGGTCTCGATCTCTTGACCTTGTGATCCACCTGCCTCGGCCTCCCAAAGTGCTGGGATTACAGGCTTGAGCCACCGCGCCCGGCCCCTACCCTATTTTATTTTTTAAAAATATTTTAAATGTAGTAATTTATTACTCACTGCTTTGGAGATCTCAGGTAAACAATATTATCCCAGAAGTTAATAGTAGAAAATAATTCAACCCCATTAACATTTTTTGAGCAATTAAGGATTAATTCACACAACTGAATCTTCTGTCTGAATCACAGCAAGATTTTTAATTACAGGGATGATTAGACTTAAACTGAGCTTTAAAAAAACTATCTGAAAATCTGTGGAAATAGAAGCTAAATCCATTTCTAAATACTTTCTAAATAAGCCATTTTATTCAAGAATTATTCAACAAGTATTTCTTCAGAATCTTAAAGTACCAGACTGTGTTATGAATTAAAATCTTACTGTAATTCTATTCTATGAGCACATAATAAGTGCCTACAACCAATCAGGAAGCACTAGGTATACAGAGGTCACAGATCTTGCATTTTGCATATACTTGTCTATTTCCCTCAAGCAGTGTGCTCATAGTGGAAATAGTTATGTTGGAAAATAATTACGGCATAATGTGATAAATACAGTTATACAAGTACTAAGTACTAACATGAGAACAATAAGTGATTAACTTTCTCTTGAGAGACAAACACTATTAAATACCTAAAAGCAGAAGAACTCTAAAATAAAGCCAAAGAGAGCTGGAAAGAATGTCACTTCCAACCTTCCAACAACAAAATAAAGTATTCTGACTCCACCAGAATAAGGAGATTACAGGGCAACCAACTGCCCCCTAAACTAATGAGACAGGTATTTGCAGACAGTTAAGACATTAGCTTTGGCCTACACGGACAAGACATAGCAGGGCATTGGTAAGAAAAGGTCAGTGAGCATGGTTTCAAAACTGGTGGAGAAAGAATACACTGTTGAGAGATGGGGGAGAGGTGCTGCAAATGTAGGTGAAATCGACACCATTTTTGCAGATTTTATCTTCATGAATCACTAGGCACTCACAGAAAATACGGAAAGAGTCCTAGGAAAGTCTCCCTAACGGTAGAGAGGGAAGGAAACAGCAGCTTCTGTGGAGGGCATGAACTGGCACCAGAACCTTTCTCCTCTATCCCCATAAAAGAACAAAAGCCTTAAACTGTGGATGCATCTTTAGAGAGAAATCTAAGCCATTAAATGCTTATATTAAAAAAGGAAATATATCAAGTCAGTAATCTAAGCTTTCAACTTAAGAATCTAGAAAAAGAAGTGCAAATTCAAACTAAAGCAGGCACAAGATAGGAAGCATTATAAAGATTAAAGCAGAAATCAGTAAGACCAACAGCTGGTTTTTTTGGAAGGAAAACTGATAAAACCTCTAGCCAGTCTCATTAAGAAAAAAAAGCAAGAATGACACAAATTACCAAAATCAGAAAAAAAAGAGGAGTCATCACTGCAGACCTCACAAAGATCTGTAAAAAGGATATTATAAACAATTCTACATCCATAAATTCAAATTCTTTGAAGGACAAAACCAAAACTCACTCAGGGAAAAAAAAAAAAAAAAAAAAAAAAAAAAAAAAAAAAAAAAAAAAAAAAAAAAAAAAAAAAAAACAGATAACATGGGCAGTTAAAAATCTATTAAAGAAATTGAATAGGTAGTTAAATGCTTTCAATAAAAAAAACTGAAGGTCAAATGATACCAAGTAGTTAAAGAAGAAACAGTATCACTTTCATATAATGAGGATACTTTCCAATCATGTTATCAAGCTAGTCCAGATGCTGTTAGACTTATGACAAGGTTATAGCCCAATAAACCCATCCTAAGTTGAAAACATAAGCCAAAAATGAATTCAATACACCCAATCTTTCAAACATCATGGCTTAAAGTAGCCTACCTTAAACATGCTCAGAACACTTATTAATACATTAGTCTACAGTTGGGTAAAATCATGTAACACAAAGCTTCTTTTATGATAAAGTCTTAAATATCTCATGTAATTTATTGAATACCATACATTATGTCAAATTTGCAATGGTCGTGCATAATCGTAAAGTCAAAAAATTATTAAGATGGGGACAATCTGTTATTAATAGCAAAGCCAGACAAAGATATCACAAAAAAATAAAACTATAGGTCAATACCCCTCATTGACAGATGCAAAAAACCCACAACAAAATATTAACAAATAAAATTCATCAATATGTTAAAAATATACCAACCAAGTGGCATACATTCTAGGAATGCAAACCTGGTTCAGCACTTAAAAAATCAATGTAATTTACCATAATATCAACTAAAGAAAAGCAATATTTCCAGGTGAAGTGTCCTACAAAAAAAAAAAAGAGAAAAAAAAAAAGCGATATTATCTCAACAGATGAGAAAAGAGCACTTTAAAATACTTAACATCCATTTATGATTACTTAAAAACTCCCAGCAAATTAGGAATAGAAGATGTGGTAGGTTGAATAGTGTCCCAGAAAGATTCATGTCCACCTGGAACATCAGAATGTCATCATATTTGAAAATGGGGTCTTTGCTGATATAATTAAGAATTCAGATGAGACCATACTGGATTAGGATGTGCCCTCAATCCAGTAAGAGTATCTTTGTAAACCATAAACACACAAAGGGGAAGGCCATGTAAAGAGACTGAAGTTATGCTGTGATATGGTTTGGCTGTGTCCCTACCCAAATCACATCTTGAATTATAGTTCCCATAATTCCCATGTGTTGTGGGATAAACCCGGTGAGAGATAATTGAATCATGGGGGCGGTTTCCCCCATACTGTTCTCGTGGTGGTGAGTAAGTCTCACAAGATCTGAAGCTTTTATAAGTGGAAACCCGTTTCGCTTGGCTCTCACTTCTCTCCTGTCTGAGCCATCAAAGACATGCATTTTGTCTTCTGCCATGATTGTGAGGCCTCCCCAGCCACGTGGAACTGTGAGTCCATTAAATCTCTTTTTCTTTGTAAATTACCCAGTCTCAGGTATGTCTGGAGTCACCAGAAGCTGGAAAAGGCAAGGACGGATTCTCCCCTAGAACCTTCAGAGCAAGTGTGGCTCTATTACACTGTGATTTCAGCCTCCATAACTAAAAAATTAAATTTCTATTGTTTTAAGTCACCAAGTTTGTGGTAATTTGTCATGGTAACCCTAGGGAACTAACACAAAAGGTAAATTCCTCAATCTGATAAAGGGTATTTATTTTAAAAACTTGTAGCTAAGATCATAATTCATGGTGAAAGACTAACTGCTTTCCCCATAAGATCATGAACAAGGTAAAGATGTCTTTTCACCAATGTCATGCCAGAAGTACTAGCCAGTACAAAAAAGTTAAGAAACAGGAATAAAAGGAATGCATATTAGAAAGGAAAAAGTAAAACTCTATTCACATATGATACAGCTGTCTATATAGAAAGTTCCAAACACTCCACAAAAAAGCTCCTATAACTAGTAGGTAAGTTTCACAAGATAACAGAATACAAATTCAATATACAATATCAACTGTATTTTTATAGAACAGGAATAAGCAACTGGAATTTAAATTTTAAAAAGTAATACTGTTTATAATAGCACCAAGAAAAAGGAAAATATTAGAGCTAAATCTAACAAAAATCTGTGCTACAGAACAAGGAAACACAAAAGATATCAAAGATAAAAGGAAAGAGACATCATATTCATGGATTATAGGATTTTTTTCTCTCTAACTTGATCTATATAAACAACATAAGCCTAATCAAAAACCCAGGAAAATTTTTTGTAAATACTGATAAACTTATTTTTTTTTAATTAAGAAAAAGCAAAGAAACTAGAAGAACCAAAACAATTTAAAAAAAAACAAAGTTATAGAACTCATACTAGCCGAATTCAAGACTTAACTATAAAACAACAAGCAAGACAGTGTGGATATATAGAGCAATACAACAGAATAGACAGCCTGCAAGAAACACACACAAACATATAGTCAACCTATTTTTGTCAAAGGTGAAAGAAAATTCAAAGAAGAAATTTCTAGAAGAAAATATAGGAAAAAATATGCATGACCTCATGATCACCTAAAGTCAGAAACAACCTGGATACCCTTCAACAGGTGAACAGATATACTGTGGTACACTCATACAACGGAACATTACTCATCAACAAAAAAGGACAAACTATTCAGACAACAATGTGGATGAATTCCAAATGCATTATGCTAACAGGAGGAAGTCAGTTTCAAAACATTACATATTGTATAATTCCATTTATAGGACATTTGTGGGTAAAAAAACTATAGGGACAGAAAACATCAATGGCAGCTAGGGGTTAGAGGATGAGGAGGTGACCACAAAGGGGCAGCACAGGGGAACTCTGGGGATGAAGAACTGTTCTGTTTGGTACAGTGATGAAGGACACATGACTGCACAGCTGTCCAAACACACAGAACTGGGCACAACAAAGAACAAATTGTGTTCCATGTCAATTGAAAAAAAATCAACCAGGATATAAGATCACAGATGGATCCCAAGATAAATCACAGGCTGCGAAAAGTAAATCAAACTTTGTTCCAAATGAAGTGCACTGAAGAGTGTGAGGAAGAAAGGCGCTGACCTAAGTGACAGGGTTTTGCCTGGATATTGTAAGGCTACAGAGACTAAACACTGTAATCTGTTGGTTAATTTGTTTCTCAAAGGAGTACTGGGGCCAAGTATAGTGGCACCCGCCTGTAGTCTCAGCTATTTGGGAGGCTAAGGCAGGAGGATAACTTGAGCCCAGGGGTTCAAGTGAGCTACTATCGTACCACTGCACTCCAGACTGGGTGACAAAGTGAGACTCCATCTCTTAAAAAAAAAAAATTAAGTTAAATTTTAAAATTTTAATACTTTGGGATGCCAATTCTGAAATTTCTTTATGCATACACTAGATCGCATGATAAGTAAATATATTATGAGTAATACACTATAGTTTACAAGAGCCAGGTCTCACTGTTGAATAAACACGTCACAAACGATCCAAGTAGGAATGCTAAAATGAAATCTCTGCTGTTGGATCAAAGTTAGAAGTATCAATATGCCCAGTACTTTTAGAGGCCAAGATGGGCGGATAGCTTGAGGTCAGGAGTTCCAGACCAGCCTGGCCAACATGGTGAAACCCCATCTCTACTAAAGATACAAAAATTAGCCAGGCATGGTGGCGCACACCTATAGTCCAAGCTACTCGGGAGGCTGAGGCAAGAGAATCACTTGAACCTGGGAGATGGAGGTTGCAGAGAGCCAAGATCGTGCCACTGCACTCCAGCCTGGGTGACAAAGCAAGACTCTGTCTCAAAAAAATTCTCAAAATGAAAAGTAATAAAAAGAAAGGAAATGCTGACATATGCTACGACATGGATGAGCCTTGAGGACATTATGCTAAGTAAAATAAGCTAGTCACAAAAAGAACGTAGGATTCTACTTGTGAGGTACCTAGTCAAATTCATAGAGACAGAAAATTAAGTGGTGGTGGGGACTGATAGGAGGGATGTATAGTAAGATGTTGATAAACAGCTGTAGAGTTTGAGTTTTGCAAGATGAAAAGACTTCTGGATATTGTCTGTACAACATTACTGTACTTCAGGCTAATGAACTAGACACTTAAAAATGATCAAAATGGTCAATTTTATGTTATTTGTACTTTACCACAATAAAATTAAAAGGATTGTTAATAGTGAGAACAGGCCTACTGGAATGACACAATTCACTGAAAGTAGTAATAATGGACTACTTAAGTTCACTTAAGATAGAAAAAAAATTTCAAGTAATGTGACCCCTGTTTAAGAGTTATGATAACCAAAAAGCAAAACCCCATAAAATAACCAAGTAGGTTTTTAAATTACTATAATAAATATTTTGACTGTACCATATAGAAACCTCAAAAAACTTCATGTTTGCTTCTTTTATTTACCTGGGAGAGAGAATAGTACCAAGACAGAGGAAGGTCAAACACTCTTAGTGCTGCCGTCTTCAAGGAAAACTGTGATTCATTTATGGTTTCTTCCGACATAGCTCCTCTTCTAATCTTCATTAAATGAAACATAAACACATATTAGCCACAGAGATTTCTGGTTACTTTAACAATGAAAGGTACAAACTGAAAATTTAATTCTATCAGCTTATTTTTACAGTCAATTATTGATGACACTACACTTAAGCTGATCCTTCCTGTAGGAGATAGCAGAAAGAAAGGAAAAGAGTGAGTGAGCGCGCGCGCGTGCGCGCACGCAGGCAGGCAGACAGGCAAGCAAGCGAGTGGGATTTAAACTTTGAGTCTAGGTAGCAAATTTTCCCTAGGAAATTGCAAGTTCTAGATTCTCTCTTTTCTGGTTACATAAAAATTTAACATCTTTTAGAGAGTAATTTAAAATTTACTTCTTCCCATTCATTTTGTTTCCTTCATATAACTTCAGACATGAGAGTGGGCGGCAGGCAGCTTGCTGAATGGAATCCGGAACAGAATCCTGGGGCTAGAACCTCAGGGTGCACTGACTGAACATCAGAACTCACACATTTATTCTCCTATTGTCTCATTTTTAAGATCTTCAAAGAAATGCCACATACATGCTATATGATTTTGGTATGGTTTTAATGTGTATTATTTCTCTTGACCAAAAAAAGAAAAGTCAGATGAGTACAGAGAAGCAGTCAGTGGTTCAGGGTCTGGGTGTCTGCTTTACAGAGCCAGAAACATAATTTTATCACTGTTATTATCACAAATTTACATGGTATTGATGCATAAATCAGTTTACAAGTTTATCTACTTATAATAAAGAAACACGCTATCTAGTGACCAGAATACTTATTCTATCAAAACATGCCCTCCTGGAAATCGAAGACTGTAGAAAGCTGAACTGATAAGTCAAAAATGTTGCCTGATGACTGCAAAAATCAAGAGTTCTGAGAAGTATTTCGCTCAGGCCAAGAAAACGCCTAAGCACTATCTCTAATGCACAAGAGAATGGGCATCTCCAATAACCAGAATGTTCATGCCTACCAAATTTATTATATTTTTTCTTTGAGTAGTGCTATATATTACATAACAGAATATAAAAATTATCAACAATCCCTCTATAAAAGTTTATTTGCAGCTGGGCACAGTGGCTCATGCCTGAGCCACTTTGGGAGTGGCTTTGGAAGGCCGAGGTGGGTGGATGGCTTGAGCCCATGAGCCCAGGAGTTCGAGACCAGCCTGGGCAACATGGTGAAACCCTGCCTATTCCAGAAAAAGAAAAAAATGATTTTGCTATGCTTTTTTAGGCCCTTCATTTCTGCATATATCTCTATGTTCTCTTTTTCTGTACTCCAGTAGACTATTCCCTTTTGTTAATACCTACCTGTTTTCAGACAAGTGTCAAAAACACTGGTTATGTAGTGGTTTCCTTTCAAATCAAACACAGCAATACCTCTTAGGGTGGGTTATTACCACTGATGCTTACTTAATTCCCCCTACCAGTGTTGTCAGTACAGCTTTTAGACTCAGTATAGTTAGTTCTAACTGACATACATTTATTTTGATCAACAATCTGTGACATAGATATATGATTAAAAAGTACAGAAGAAACCATGAACAGTTAAGCAAGTGAAAAATGATCCCCTGGGCCGGGTGCGGTGGCTCATGCCTGTAATCCCAGCACTTTGGGAGGCCGAGGCGGGTGGATCGCGAGGTCAAAAGATCGAGACCATCCTGGTCAACATGGTGAAACCCCGTCTCTACTAAAACTACAAAAAATTAGCTGGGCATGGTGGCACGTGCCCGTAATCCCAGCTACTCAGGAGGCCGAGGCAGGAGAACTGCCTGAACCCAGGAGGCGGAGGTTGCGGTGAGCCGAGATCGCGCCATTGCACTCCAGCCTGGGTAACAAGAGCGAAACTCCGCCTCAAAAAAAAAAAAAAGAAAGAAAGAAAAAAATGATCCCCTGGAGAATAAGACAAGGGGTATAGAGAAGCTGGGCAGAAAATAACTACGTTTCCTTATAAGTCTGTCTTTAATACTTGATTTTTAAAAACTTGCCTACATGCATTACTTTATATCACTACAGTAAAAAGGAGGTGAGGAGAAGCACATTTATTCTTCTCCCTCCCTAAAAATTAATAAATTTTATTTTGAGAAACATTTTTACTAATTAGATTCTGGATCATTAAGCAATCTAAACTACTGCATTAAAAAAAAAAAATACTGAGTAATTCACCCAAAGGAATTTTACCTATAATAGAGCATTCCAAATTTTAAGCATAAGAGAAGGAAAATAAAGCAAACACTTTAAGTGGCTGCAGAGATTTTCTTAAAAGATTATGACAAACCTCGGCCGGGTGCGATGGCCCATGCCTGTAATCCCAGCATTCTGGGAGGCTGAGGCAGGTGGATCACTTGAGGTCAAGAGTTCCAGACCAGCCTGACCAACATGGTGAAACCCCTCTCTACTACAACTACAAAAAAATTAGTTGGACGTGGTGGCACACGCCTGTAATCCCAGCTACTTGGGAGGCCGAGGCAGGGTAATTGCTAGAACCCTGGGGGCGGAGGTTGCAGTGAGCCCTGATGGCGCCACTGCACTCCAGCCTGGGCGACAGAGTGAGACTTTGTCTCAAAAAGAAAAAAAAAAAGGATTGTGACAAACCTCTATTTTTGCATTCTAACTACCTCATTCCCTTTCATTTAAAATTACTGAGGAAGTTGATTCCAAAGCTAATCATTATTAATTGAAAAACAAACAAACAAAAAAAACTAGTCATTTCATTTGCTTTCAGAAGTATACTAAAAAACAAACATGAAAGTGGTTTCATGATTATTCAAATTTGTAGAAGGAATCGATAAAACACAACCAAAAATACTGTCCTGTGTGATATTACTTGTTCCTCTCCATTCCAACTACATGGGAAGTAAAAATAAGTGTCATAAACAGCTGTATCTTACACATCTTAAAATTCTATCCTACAACTTTGACTTTATAATCCAACAGGAAGGAAAGTCTGAAATACCAAACAGAAAATTGACGTGAAGCACAGATCTATATAACCTAACTCTGAGAAGCCACTTTGAACAGAGCAAAAATGTTTACTTGCAACAACAACAATAACAAAGGTCTCAAAGTCTTGTGCAAAAACAAGCTGAGTCCTCCCTCCGGAAAATAGATATTTAACAACTAAGGACCTGACACCACAGCACACCCGTGCTAAATTATTCTCTGAAAGCACCTGCAGAGCAGCGCAATCTTTCACACTCAAAAGCCACTCCCTGCTCAAAACCACCCGCATCCAAGCCGAACCTGGGACCTCACCAGCTGCCCAACCTCCAGCGGGCTCTCCCCCGACCCCAGAGCAGCCCCTCGCCGAGCTCTCCTCTGCTGTCTTCCTTTTTCTGTACCAAGAGGACCAGAAAAGGGGCTCCCTCCAGCTCGGCCATCCAGACCCTTCTTCGGGCTCCGAGCGGTCCCATCCCAATTCCGCGCTTCCTTTACAGGCCTCCCTCCGGCGTGGGGACCCTCCGGCGTGGGGACCCTCCGGCGTGGGGACCTTCCTGCATTCCTAAGTACTAGCCGGGCCTGACCCTGCTTAGCTTCTGAGATGAGACGAGGTCGGGGTGTTCAGGCTGGCACGGCCGTCGACCCTTCGGCTTTCCGCCGCTCCACCTGGCTCGGAAGAGAGCTAACGCCAGCGATGGAGTCCGCGCCACCCCTGCCCCGGGGGCTCTGCCCCAACTGCGTGGTTACCCAACTCTCCCCTTCCTCCGCCCGCCTCGCCACCCCGCCCCACCCGTGCCTGTACCGGGAGCTCCAGACCAGGTACAGCTGGTCCGCCCACGCCTGCTTCCCAGCTGCAGCCTGGCGCTGAGCGGCAGCAGCCTGACGGGGGAAGGCGGAGTCCTTCCGGGGTCAGGAGTGGGAAGGTGGAGAGAAAGTGGAGCGGGCCTTCCAGGCTTTCTGCAAGAGGGGCTGCGTGTGAAGCACCTCCTGCCATTTTTGTTTGGGGTAGAAGCTCCTGTCTCCTCAAGTGGATATAAAAACTAGATTCGACGAATTGCATCCTTTTATATTACAAACCTGTGAAAAACCAGTATTGCAGTTCGTGAACTGTCGGGGATCTAGAACGGTTGTCAATCTGGTGAAAACGATGTAGCCTTTCCCCTGGGAAAAAAATGCATATACACATGCTCATTACATTAAAGAAAAAAAAAATATGTGTGTGAAAACAATCCATGGATCTAAGAACGTCTACCTCAGTCCTCAAATTAATGAGTGTCAAGAGGCATTCTAGTCCTGTATAGATGACACATTTATTATTGATTTCATTCCCTCTTTAGCTTTTTTCTGTGTTTCCCGCTGAATTAGAAAACTGAAGAATACTAAAAAATGCAAAAATTAGCTCGGCAGGGTGGCATGTACCTGTAGTCCCAGCTACTTGAGAGGCTACTACCGTGTCCAGCCTGACAGGCTTCTTTACTTAACATAATGTTTTTAAGATTCATCCATGTTGTAACATTTATCAGTTCATCATTTCTTTTTATGGCCAAATAATATTGTATGACTATATCACATTTTTTTCTTTTTTTTTTTTTTTT
>NW_016107318.1:4446877-4451991 GCF_001604975.1 Cebus imitator
CCTCCTGGGTTCAGGCAATTCTCCTGCCTCAGCCTCCTGAGTAGCTGGGCCTACAGGCACGCACCACCATGCCCAGCTAATTTTTTGTATTTTTAGTAGAGACGGGGTTTCACCAGGATGGTCTCTATCTCTTGACCTCGTGATCCACTCACCTCGGCCTCCCAAAGTGCTGGGATTACAGGCTTGAGCCACCGCGCCCGACGTATCACATTTTATTTATTCATCAGTTGGTGGACATTTGTTTCTACTTTTTGGCCATTAAGAATAATGCTGGGCCGGGAGCAGTGGCTGAAGCCTGTAATCCCAGCACTTTGGGAGGCCGAGATGGGAGGATCACGAGGTCAAGAGATCGAGACCATCCTGGCCAACACGGTGAAACCCCGTCTCTACTAAAAATACAAAAAAATTAGCTGGGCGTGGTGGCGTGTAGTCCTGTAGTCCCAGCTACCCTGGAGGCTGAGGTAGGAGAATTGCTTGAACCCGGGAGGCGGAGATTGCAGTGAGCCGAAATCATGCCACTGCACTCCAGCCTGGCAACAGAGTGAGACTCTGTCTCAAAAAAAAAAAAGAAGAAGAAGAATGCTATAGGCCAGGCAGGGTGGCTCACGCCTATAATCCCAGCACTTTGGGAGGCCCAGGCTGGAGGATCACTTGAGTTTAGGAGTTCGAAACCAGCCTGGCCAACATGGTGAAACCCAGTCCCTACTAAAAATACAAAAATTAGCTGGGCATGATGGTGGGTGCTTGTAATCCCAGCTACTGAGGAGGCCAAGGTGGGAGACTCATTTGAGCCTGGGAAACAGGGTGCAGTGAGCGGAGATCCTACCCTGCTCTCTAGTCAGGGTGATGGAGCAAGACTCCATCTCAAAAAAATAAAAATAAAAATAAATAAAAGAATAATGCTGCTATGCATATTCACGTATGAGTTTTTGTATGGATGTATGTTTTCAATTCTCTTGGGCATTACCTAGGAGTAGAATTGCTGGACCATATATCTTTATATTTAATGTTTTGAGGAACTGAATCTGTAGTATTTAGATATGTGTACAGACCACTGTACTCTGAATAGATGTTCTAAATTAGCATCTAGAACCATACCCTGAATTCTAGATGCCTTGGTTAGCTTAGTTCTGACTTATAGAAGGGTCCTGTAAAATACTTTTGGTGGGTAATGAGAGTAAAGATATAATGGCCAATATATGCCTATAGCATTCTATATATTTGAAAAGAGGCCCTGAGATATTTCCTGGGACTGCCAAGTGTTTGCAGTTAATAGGAGAAGTAATTGGAACTACGAATTACCTAAAAGTGTTAATTCACTTAGGATATATAATTGCTTTTAAATCCTCAATGTGCTAGACTTCTTCCATCAGGCTTAAAGCTTAATGTCGTCACTTGATAAACGCTGTTTC
Organism: Cebus imitator; assembly: GCF_001604975.1. Lineage (NCBI taxonomy): Eukaryota > Metazoa > Chordata > Mammalia > Primates > Cebidae > Cebus > Cebus imitator. The sequence goes on from NW_016107318.1 coordinate 4,448,290, forward strand.
CACTCATCAATCATTCATGAAGTGCATTGGCCACATATTGTTTCAGCTGGAATGAGCAGTGATCCTAACTATTCTAAATAAAATATCAGATATACCCAACCAATGCAGTTAAATCTGACTTTGGGGCTGGGCGAGGTAGCTCACACCTGTAATCCCAGCACTTTGGGAGGCTGAGGCCGGCAGATCATGAGGTCAGATGATCAAGACCATCCTGGCCAACATGGTGAAACCCCATCTCTACTAAAATACAAAAAATTAGCCAGGTGTGGGGACTGAGGCAGTGGAATTGCTTGAATCCAGGAGGCAGAGGTTGCAGTAAGCTGAGATCGTACCACTGCACTCCAGACTGGTAACAGAGCAAGACTCCATCTCAAACAAAACAAAGCCAAAAAACAAAAATTAGCCAGACACAGTGACATGTGCCTGTAGTCCCAGCAACTCGAGAGGCAGAGGAAGAGGCAGGAGAATCGCTCAAAGCAAGGAGGTGAAAGTTGCAGTGAGCCAAGATTGTGCCACTGCACTCCAGCCTGGGCGACAGAGTGAGACTCTGTCTAAATAAATAAATAAAAATGTTTGACTTTAGTACCTTCTTCATGTGGCTCACTACTCACTTCTTGGCCCTTTTGTATGTTCCTCAATGACTGTCTCCTTTGCTGGGGACCTCTTATTGTTTGATTCCCCAATCCTGGACCAAAAAAACCTGTGGCTGTCCATTTAGATGGTCAATTTAAACCTGGTTTGAAGATACAACCTTCTAAGATAATTCAAGTCTGGCTACATTCCATGACACTCATATGGCCCACAGGAGAATTTTTCTTGCAAAGTTGCAAGTACAGGCCCTTTCTGCTGTAGGTCTCTCTCTCTCTCTCTCTCTCTCTCTCTCTCTCTCTCTCTGTTCTGCCATCAAAGCCTTCTCTAGATAGTCTATTGCTTTTAGACTTTTCCAGGTGACATAAATTCCAGGGCACAGAGTCAACCAGAGTCAACTTGCCTAAAGTTCCTTTACTTGGCTTGAGGTGGAGATAGTGTGGGGTAAGCACTCTCTTCTTCCCACTCCTGGAAAGGGGAACAAAAATGGACAACACTCCAGAAAACTGTCTCTTACCCTTTTTTTTTTTTTTTTTTTTTTTTTGAGACAGGGTATGGCTCTGTCACCCAGGCTGGAGTACAGTAGCACAATGTTGGCTCACTGTGACCTCCATCTCTTGGGCTCAAGTTATCATCCTTCCACCTCAGCCTCCCAAGTAGCTAAGACTACAGGCATTTGCCACCACACCCAGCTAGTTTTTGTATATTTAGTAGAGACCGGGTTTCATCATGTTGCCCAGCTGGTTTTGAACTCCTGAGCTTAAAGTTATCCGCCTGCCTCAGCCTCCCAAAGTGCTGGGATTACAGGTGTGAGCCACCAAGCCTGGCCCTTCTAGGCATGTTTATTCTCCAGTCTTCTTTCATCAATCCTGATTTATCATTCCTGGGAGGTTCATGAGAACGGAGGATTGCTAAATGGTTTTCACATTCTACCAGCATGTCCTGTGGGGATGGTCTGGCATCCTCTTTTAGAATGCTTAGGGTACTTGACATTTATTTTTCTCAGCTTTGGAGCCTCTATTAAAAGACCCACTGAAGGGTCCCATTTAATATGCCATATATCTTAAAAATATGTGCCTGTATTGTTGTACGTTCTTCTTTTTTTTTTAATGTGTGCACTTTTATTCAACTGGTCTCAAGTCAGTGTACAGGTAAGTGCTGGCTGCCTCCACCCACTCCCAGGGAAACCAAAAGCCTTCATACATCTCAAAATGGGGGATAAGAAAGGAGGGCCACGAAGGCTGATCATTCAAAATAAAACAAAATTAAAAGTATTAAGGCGAAGATTTTTTTTTTTAATTGCATTACACAATTTACACGAAAGCAATGCTATCACGTCCCCAGTGTGGACTCAGGAGAGGACTGGGCCATTCTCCTTAGATAGAGGTAGGGTGGCTTTTAGGAGGGCAAGGGACTTTCTGTAACAATGCATCTCATGATATTTGGAATGACTATTAAAAAAAAGAACAACGTATTTAAAAAAAGAACAATGTACAAAGTCCTCACCCACACTGTAGAACTTTGGGGGATGCTCAGTCCAACTGACTGCTGTCACCTATACTGTTCCAGTTTTTAAGTCCTGAGTCAAGCCCCTGTTGCCCAAAAAACAAAACAAACACACACACACAAAATAAAACCAAATAAAGCCATGACAATCTCACAATGTTTTCTGGGCAAGTTAGGTTTTGTCAAGAAAGGGTGTAATATAAGTAATAGTCCACCTAGAAGCATTTGTAGTAGATGATGAAGAGACCGCAGGGGCTGGACTCAACGTATTCCTGCTTGCTGATCCACATCTGCTGGAAGGTGAACAGCGAGGCTGGGATGGAGCCATCGATCCACACGGAGTATTTGCGCTGGAATGGAGTAATGATCTTGATCTTCATCGTGCTGGGCGCCAGGGTGATGATCTCCTTCTGCATCCTGTCGGCGATGCCAGGGTACATGGTGGTGCCACCAGACAGCACTGTGTTGGCGTACAGGTCTTTGCAGATGTCCATGTCACACCTCATGATGGAGTTGAAGGTAGTTTCGTGGTTGCCACAGGATTCCATGCTCAGGAAGGAAGGCTAGAAGAGCGCCTTAGGGCAGTGGAACCACTCTTCGCTGATAGTGATGACCTGGCTGTTGGGCAGCTCGTAGTTCTTCTCCAGGGAGGAGCTGGAGGCCTCCACAGCCATCTCCTGATCCAAGTCCAGGATGATGTAGCACCGCTTCTCCTTGATGATGCTCAAGATTTCCGGCTCAGCCATGGAGGCAAAGCTGTAGAGGTGCTCCATGAAGATCTTCATGAGGTAGTCAGTCAGGTCCCAGCCAGCCAGGTCCAGACACAGGACGATGTGGGGGAGGGCATACCCCTGGTAGATGGGCACAGTGTGGGTGATGCCATCGCCAGAATCCATCACAATGTGACCAGATGCGTACAGGGACAGCACGGCCTGGATGGCCACTTATGTGGCTGGGGTGTTGAAGGTCTCAGATATAATCTGGGTCATCTTCTCGCAGTTGGCCTTGGGGTTCAGGGGGGTCCTCAGTCAGCAGCATGGGTGCTCCTGGGAGCCACATGCAACTCGTTGTAGATGTGGTGTCAGATCTTCTCCATATCATCCCAGTTGGTGATGATGCCGTGCTCGATGGGGATGCCTCTCTTGCTCTGGGCCTCGTCGCCCACGTAGGGGTCCTTTTGACCCATGCCCACCATCACACAGGTGTGGATGGGCAGCGGAGCTCCATGCTCACAGGGCAGAGCATGAGACATCAAAAGGGTAAGTCTCAGTGGTCTGTTCTATGTTCTCAACCTTTTTTTTTTTGTTCTTATGGAACTCTTGACTTTCTGGTAGAATCTGGGACCCCCTTTCCAAGTAATGTTTCTATGTGCATAAAACAAATACATGGGATTACAAAGGAAACCAATGATATTAAAACAGAATTGCACCCTTAGAGCCGATGGAGGTCCAAGTACTCAGGTTAAAAATTTACATAAAAATGTTAGTTCTGGCCGGGCACGGTGGCTCAAGCCTGTAATCCCAGCACTTTGGGAGGCCGAGGCGGGTGGATCACGAGGTCAAGAGATCGAGACCATCCTGGTCAACATGGTGAAACCCCGTCTCTACT
>NW_016107318.1:4452266-4461865 GCF_001604975.1 Cebus imitator
TTTTTTTTGAGACAGAGTCTTGCTCTGTCACCCAGGCTAGAGTGCAGTTGCGCCATCTCAGCTCGCTGCAATCTCCACCTCCTGGGTTCAAGTGAAAATCTTAGTTCTTTCTAAGCATTACTATATTTGTCTTTCTTTTTCCTTTCCTTTTTATCTTTTTCTTTCTTTCTTTCTTTCTTTTGAGATAGAGTCTTGCTCTGTCGCCCAGGCTGGCGTGCAGTGGCATGATCTTGGTTCACTGAAACATCTGCCTCCTAGATTCAAGCAATTCTCCTACCTCAGTCTTCAGAGTAGCTAGGATTACAGGCACGCACCACCATGCCTGGCTAATTTTTGTATTTTTAGTAGAGATGGGGTTTCACCATGTTGGCCAGGCTGGTCTCAAGCTCCTAACCTCAAATGAACTGCCCACCTCAGCCTCCAGGCGTGAGCCACAGCGCCAGGCCTATATTTGTCTTTCTAACATGCCAGGAGGAAACTGAGACATCAAAAGGATAAGTACCTTGCCTAAGACCATGTGACATAAAAGATGCATATTTAGATCGAGCATGGTGTCTCACACCTATAATCCCAACATTTTGGGAGGCTGAGGTGGGAGGACCCCTTGAGTCCAGGAGTTTGAGACCAGGCAAACTCCTGGGCAACATAGGGAGACATTGCTTCTAGTAAAATTTTTACAAGTAGCTGGGCATGGTGGCAAGTGCCTGCAGTCCTGGCTACTCAGAAGACTGAAGCAGGAAGATCACTTGAGCTCAGGAGTTCGAGCCTGCAGTGAACTATGATTGTACCACTGCACTGCAGCCTGGGCAATAGAGTGCTATCCTGATATCCCTGATATCTTCAGAGTAAAAGCATTCCTAATTTTGCTCTAAAGATAATCATATTGATTCTTGCAAAATATAGTAATTAAGAAAATTAATCCTTTATCACAAACCCTTGAAGCAGAGCACATCTCCCCATGATCTTTTTTTTTTTTTTATCCTATATAAATGAATATTGTACCTAAGTGGATGTGTTCCTTTTCTTCCTTTTGGGAATGCTTTACTCTGTCTATAGCGTAACTGTATGTTCACCACTTTACTGTCTTAATAAATTTGTTTTGCTTTGGACTGTGGACTCGCCCTGAATTCTTTCTTGTGCGAAATCCAGGAACCCTCTTGTGGGGTCTGGATTGGGACCCCGTTCTGGTAACAACATTATGAGGCCTCCATAGAAATCCCTGAAGTATGGGGTTCTAACAGCTTCTGAGTTGGTGAACATATCCATGTCCCAAAAAGATGGTGCACCTTGCTCCCATGGGGACAGAAGCTCCTGCACTCAGGATCCTTCCAGATCTTGTTTTATGTACCTCTTTATCTGGCTGTTCATCTGTATCCTTTGTAATATCTTTTGTAATAAATCAGTAAATTTGAGTAAATGTTTCACTGAGGTTTGTAAACCATTATAGCAAACTATCGCATGGGAGAAGAGGGTTCTGGGAATCCCTGATTTATAGCTGGTTAGTCAGAAGTACAAGTGACAACCTGGGACTTGCAATTGGCATCTGAAGTGGGGGAGTCTTGTAGGGCTGAGACCTTAACGGATCTGGGTGCACTCCAGGTAGATAGTATTGAATTGAATTGAACTGTACAACACCCAGTTGATAGACACTAAATAACAAGTGGATTTATAATGAGCCATAATTGGAGACTTGTTTGGTGGGGAAAAAAACCTCTACACATTTGTTGTCAGATGTGTTGAAAGTATGGAAAAATAGTTGTGTTTCTTTCCTTTAACCATGCATCTAGTAAGTGGCCAAGAAAGGATTCAAACCCAGGCAGTCTGACTTCACAGCTTTGGTTTGATATTATGCAGATAGGATCCCCTAAATTTGCTAATGGTTGCTATAGCATTTATTGGAGCATTCGTACAGAAGAAACAAGTGATAGTACTCCATGAACTCCATTCACTGGTTTAGTGAGCAATACACTATGGCCTGGTTATCTGGGGAAGGTATGGGCCTTTAGAATTGATCCAGGCTCCAATTTGTTTTTCCTGGTCCCTGATATCAAAAGACATTGAGTCCCCTGTCCTGGTTTAAGCCACTACTTGTTTGGTTTTCTTTTACTTGCAGCTAATACAATGTTAACTAATATATCCAATAATGGCTAAGATTGGGTGCAGTACTCTGCCAAACCCAAAGAAAGGAGGCTTGGAGCAAATTGCATTTGGTATATAGACATAAATTAAATGTGATATTGCTTTCTATTTTACTTATTTATTTTATCTTATTGTTATTTTATAGAAATGGGTCTTGCTATTGCCCAGGCTAGTTTTAAACTTCTTGCCTCAAGGGATCCTCCTTCATCGGCCCCCCAAAGTGTTGGGATTACAGACATGAGCCACCTCACTTGGCCTAAATGTGACATATTTTATTCTCATGCTAAAGAATAAAATCTGTACCAACTGTGTAATAATATTTCTCTTGGAATTAAGGAGATACTATTCTCAGGAAAGTTGCGTTGAGTGGTAGTCATCATCGTGACTGCTCTTCCCATTTGGCTGAATGTTTGGAAGCTGTGGGAAATGGGAAAGAGGAGGAAATTGGGAAAATAAATGAAAATAGCCTTACAAATTTCAGGTTCTTCAAATCTCAAGAGATCCATTTACCTTATAAGTGCAAAATGCTTTCACATAAAACCCAGTCTGTGCAGCATTAGTTATTATTAATCTAATAATATCATAGATTGGTACTGCCATTCTTTCTATTTTCCATTTCATTAAATAGGAATTTTGAAAACAGAATTATTTTGGCTTTTCACCACAAACACGCTCAGCAACTAGAATTTTTAAATCTGAAGTTTTTTTTTTTTTTTTTTTGGACACAGCCTGGCTCCGTCACCCAGGCTGGAGTGCAGTGGTGGGGTCTCGGCTCACCACAACCTCCGCCTCCTGGATTCAAGCAATTCTCCTGCCTCAGCTTCCTGAGTAGCTGGGACTACAGGCATGTGCCACCATGCCTGGCTAATTTTTTTTTTTTTGTATTTTTAGTAGAGATGGGGTTTCACCATGTTAGCCAGGATGGTCTCAATCTCCTGACCTCATGATCTGCCTGTCTCGGCCTCCCAAAGTGCTGGGATTACAGGCATGAGCCATCATGCTCAACATTTTTTTTTTTTTTTAGATGGAGTCTCCCTCTTGTTGCCCAGGCTGGAGTGCAGTAGCATGATCTGGGATCACCACAAACTCCGCCTCCCAGGCTCAAGCGATTCTCCTGCCTCAGCCTCCCGAGTAGCTGGGATTACAGGTGGGTGCCTGGTTAATTTTTGTATTTGTAGTAGAGATGGGGTTTCATCATGTTGGCCAGGCTGGTCTCGAACTCCTGACCTCAAATGATCCTCCCACTTTGGCCCTTTTTCAAAAAGAGATAGAGAGAGAGAGAGAGGGAGGGAGAGACAGGGAGAGAGAGACCCCTGTGTTCTATTGGAAGGTATTTACGTCAAAATGTAAAATAACTAATAGACATCACAGAGATGTTTCTAGTAAGAGTTTAGGCAAATAGGTTTACTCTAAAGTTGCTTTAACATAAAGAAAAATAAAATTTAGATTATACTATAGGAAAACAAGAGTTTATATTTTTCATTTCTAAAAAATCTTATGACTTCAAAACTAGAAAACCATGTGCCATTTCTAAATTTATTTTTTAAAAAGAGCCGCATCTGCTGTGTATATATTTAAATGACGAAAATTCGGAGAACTACAAGAAAATTACTGCCTCTCCAAGTTAAAAAATATACCTTAAAATTCTTTCATATTTCCCATTTATTTATCTTTTTCAGTAATAGGTTTATTCATTTGTTCATTTTCTACATTGTGCCTTGTAGTGTGCTGAAGGCTGGAAATACTAGAATGAATGTGTAAGAAAAATTCCTGCCCACAGCGTGGTTCAAGAAATGGAAAAGTGAACAAATCATTGCTAAGTGTAATAATGACGTTACAATGCATAGTGTATAATCAAGCAGCAGTAATAATATCACTAAGGAACAAGCTATAGGATATAAGGAAAGGCCCACACAGCATAGAAAAGTCAGAAGAGGCTTCCCCTAGGACACGCGTATCCAACCCTTTGGCTTCCTTGGGCCACACTGGAAGAATTGTCTTGGGCCATACATAAAATATACTAACAATAACGATAGCTGATGAGCTAAAAAAGAAAATGTTCTGTGCATAATTTTCATGATATCCACCACCGTGGATATGCAAAAAATTTGTCACATTCAAAGGGTTGGACATGGCTTCCCTAGAAGGTGTCCCTTAAAGGATGAACAGAGTTCACTTTTGAAAGAAAGGACATTCCATGTATAAGTAAAGTAGCCCTAAGTCGGAGAGGCACGAGCAAATGTTTTGCTTTTCGGAAAAATGAAATGTAGGTGAGAGTAGCTTGAGGACAGGTGTTTGATTGGGTCTAGCAAAAGGCTAGGGAGGTGGAGTAAATTTGGGTCAAACAAAGGCCATGAGGGTCTAGGAAGCAAGCAAGGTGCCTAGGGCTCACAGAAGTATTTGCCGGTTCCTGCAAATATAGGGTTCTTAGATATTGCATTCTAGGCAACTTATTTGCCTCATCCTAGGACCTTGATAAGAAAAAAACTCTTTGAGGCAGGGAAAAGTTATTGAAGAGGTACATGACCGGAAGTAAATTTTAAAAAGTTATGTTTAGAAGTATGGCATTGGACTAAAAGAGACTAAAATAGAGTCAGAAAGACATGTGAGGAAGCTATTAAAATAACCCAGGTAAGAATTAAGAGGATCTGTACAGAGGAGCCCTCCTAGGTTCCATCTCCTGTGCAGTCAATTTAGACTGCTCTGGCTGAATGCTCTTGGACAGGCACTGGACACAGGTGAAGACAGTAAATCCATTCTTGGGGATTTTTTTTTTTTTTAAGACAGAGTCTTGCTCTGTCACCCAGGCTGTGGTGCAGTGACACAATCTCATCGTGTTGCAACTTCTGCCTCCCAGGTTCAAGTGATTCTCCTGCCTCAGCCTCCTGAGTAGCTGGGATTATAGGCATCCACCACCATGCCTGGCTGATTTTTGTATTTTTAGTAGAGATGGGGTTTCATCATGTTGGTCAGGCTGTTCTGAAACTCCTGACCTCGTGATCCACCCACCTCAGCCTCCCAAAGTGCTGGGATTACAGGCATGAGCCACTGCACCCAGCCATTTTGGGAATTTTTTTAAACCAGGAATTCTGCTTTTGGAGAAAACTGTAAGACAGCAAATTAGGAAGTGAGTGATGGGCCAGGTACGGTGGCTCACACCTGTAATCCCAGCACTTTGGGAGGCCACAGCAGGCAGATCACTTGAGCCCAGGAGTATGAGACCAGCCAATGCAACATAGCAAAACCTCATCTCTCCAAAATTACAAAAATTAGCCAGGTGTGGTGGAGTGCACTTGTAGTCCAAACTTCTCGGGGGGCTGAGACGAGAAGATTGCTTGAGCCCAGAGGATCACTTGAACCCAGGAGGTCAAGGCTGCAGTGAGCCATCACTGTGCTGCTGTACTCCAGTTTGGGTGACAGAGCAAGACCCTATCTCAAAAANGGAGTTTGCTCTGTTGCCCAGGCTGGATGCAATGGTGTGATTTAGGCTCACCACAACCTCTGCCTCCCAGGTTCAAGCAACTCTCCTGCCTCAGCCTCCTGAGTAGCTGGGATTACAGGCATGTGCCACTACACCCGACTCATTTTGTATTTTAGTGGAAACGGGGTTTCTCCTTGTTAGTCAGGCTGGTTTTGAACTTTTGACCTTAGGTGAAATGCCTGCCTTGGCCTCCCAAAGTGCTGGAATTTCAGGCGTGAGCCACTGCACCTGGCCAATTATTGTGTCTTATAACATTAGTGGCATATTGGGAATAAAACCTGTAAGACTGATTTTTTGAGCCTGGCGTGGTTGCTCACGCGTGTAATCTCAGCACTTTGGGAGGCCAAGGTGGGTGGATCACTTGAGGTTCAAAGTTTGAGATCAGCTTGGCCAACATGGTGAAACCCCATCTCTACTAAAAATTGAAAAATTAACCAGGTGTGGTGGCAAGCACCTGTAGTCCCAGCTACTCAGGAGGCTGAGGTAGGAGAGTCACTTGACCCTGACAGGCAGAGGCTGCAGTGAGTCAAGATTGCACTACTCCACTCTAGCCTGGATGACAGAGCCAGACTCCATCTCAGAAAAAAAAAGATGGATTTTTTTCAGTTTTCACTTCTAACTAGTCAGTCATCAGATATTTTTTGAGTTCATGCTTTATAAGAGACACAGAAAGCCAGCTTGTTTTTTTGTTACATCCTTCATTTTCTTAATGATATTTAGCATAGGTCTTGGTAATATAATGAGTCTTAATTCAAAATAGTATTGATTTTTATTATGGTTTTTAAAGAATGCTATTCTAGATAGTTTCCATCTATAAAATAAGTAAAAACTATTCTAGAATATGTACTGATATGTTGGCTGAAAAAGTGGAAGAGATCTTTTTTAATTAATAAACTTTATTTATTTAGAGCATTTGTTTGTTTTGAGATGGAGCCTTGCTCTGTTGCCTAGGCTGGAGTGCAGAGGTTTGATCTCAGCTCACTGCAACCTCTGCCTCCCAGGTTCAAGCAATTCTCCTGCCTCAGCCTCTGGAGTAGCTGGGATTACAGGTGCCTGCTACTGTGCCTGGCTAATTTTTGTTTTTTTGTTTTTTTTTTTTTTAGATGGAGTCTTGCTATGTCGCCTAGGCTAGAGTGCAGTGGCACAATCTCAGCTCACTGCAACCTCTGCCTCCCAAGTTCAAGTGATTCTCCTGCCTCAGCCTCCTGAGTAGCTAGGACTACAGGCACGCATCACCATGCCCAGCTAATTTTTTGAATTTTTAGTAGACATGGGGTTTCACCATATTAGCTAGGATGGTCTTGATCGCCTGACCTCGTGATCCACCCGCCTTGGCCTCCCAAAGTACTGGGATCACAGGTGTGAGCCACCACACCCAGCCTAATTTTTTGTATTTTTAGGAGAGACAGGTTTCATCATCTTGGTCAGGCTGGTCTTGAACTCCTGACCTTGTGACCCACCCACCTCTGCCTCCCAAAGTGCTGGAATTACAGGCGTGAGCCACCTCGCCTGGCCTACTTAGAGCATTTTTAGGTTCACAGCAAAAATGAGCAGAAGGTAGAGAGAGTTCTCATACACGCCCTGTATCCACATGCACACAACCTTTCCCATTATCCACCTCCACACCAGGGTGGTACATTTCTTATTTCTTATAACTGGTGAATCTTCACAGATACATTATTGTCACCTAAAGGTTACAGTTAACATTTGGGGTCACTCCCTGTGTTTATATTCTATGGGGTTTTGACAAATGTGTAATGACATATTATCCTCTACAGAATAGTTTCACTGTCTTAAAAATCCTCCGTGATGTGCCCTTCAGCCCTTCCTCCACCTCACCCCTGGTCACACGAATCTTTTTACTGCCTCCATAGTTTTGCCTTTTCCACAGTGTCATATACTTGGAATCCTGTAGTATTAGCCTTTTCAGATTGCCTTTTTTCACTTAGTAATATGCATTTAAATTTCCTCCTGAAGGTATCTTTTTAAAAGTCTGATTAGGCTGGTGCAGTGGCTGACGCCTGTAATCCCAGCACTTTGGGAGGCCAAGGTGGGAGGATCACTTAAGACCAAGAGTTTAAGACCAGCCTGGGCAACATAGTGAGACCCTGTCTCTACAAAAATACAAACATAAAAATTAACTGGACATAGTGGTGAGCACCTGTAGTCCTAGTTACATGAGATGCTGAGGTGGGAGGATCACTTAAGCCCAGGAGTTCAGGTTACAATGAGCTGTGACTGCACTGCAGAACTCCAGTCTGGGTGACAGAGTGAGATCCTGTCTCAAAAAAAAAAAAAAAAAAAAAAAGAGAAAAAGAAAAAAAGCGAGTGATAAAGAGATCATTAGGAAGCCACAGCAATGTTTGAGTCCCTGGTTCTAGCTATCATTCCTTGGATTCTATAAGTCAATATATCTCCTTTTTGCAAAGATAGAGCATCCAAATTCTGTGTCCCAGCTCACTTATGGGCTTCAAGTGGCTTACAGGTATGCCAAGACAGTGATTCCTACTGGAAACCTCTAATAGCAAGCATTCTTGTCTATTGATCCCAGTGCATTATACTTTTCTGAATGACTTGATCTGAGAGCCTAAGAAGAAAACTCTGAGAAGCAGTAGTCTAAACCAGAGCAGCAATTCTCAGCTGAGGGTGATTTTGGCCCTTGGGTGACTTTTGGCAATGTTTGGAGACATTTTTGTTTGTTATCACTGGAGAAGGTGCTACTGCAATCTCGTAAGTAAAGACTAAAGATGCTGCTAAACATCCTACAGTGCACAAGAACCACCCTCCACATCAAAGAATTATTTAATCCAAAATGTCAATGTCATGTCATTTTTTAGAAACTTTGAGCTAGGGTAACCTGAATCATTACTCTGAGAATGAACAGATGATAACAGATTTTTGGCAGAGTCGTCAAACGTCAGTACAAAATTACACATCTAAGTTAAGATACCACCATGATGGGTGGGGAAATACGTGCTTCCCTGTCATCTCAAGCCAACTCTGAGGGGCTTCAAGAGGACCATTGGGAAAGATGATATGTGTCCCCTGACTCTTACAGAGATAATATCTGATAACTGATGTATATTTGAAAAGTCCTAAATCAAGAGACTGAGGCTGCTTCTGAGCAGAAGATGCGTATAGGGGCTGGGTGTGGTGGCTCATGCCTGTAATCCCAGCACTTTGGGAGGCTGAGGCGGACAGATCACTTGAGGTCAGGAATTCAAGACCAGCCTGGCCAACAATGAAGAAACCCTGTCTCTGCTAAAAAAAAAAAAAAAAAAAAAAATTAGGTGGGAATAGTGGTGCCCACCTGTAGTCCCAGCTACTTGGGAGCCTGAGGCAGAAGAATCACTTGAACCTGGAAGCAGAGGTTGCAGTGAGCCAGGATTGCACCACTGCTCTGCAGTCTGGGCGACGGAGCAAGACTTTAAAAAAAAAAAAAATCATATAGGACGGATTTGGAACAGTTCACACTTCTGCACAAGATGCTTGTATGCTTTTTGTGAACTAAGTGAGAACCTCATGTAAGAGAGTTGGATTGTGTCATTTTGAAAGTGGCTGTCCAATAGGAATGCCAGTTTGGGTGAGAGGATCTCTGGAAATCAGGGGACTGAGGAGTGGGTCATAGATGGCCATCCCAAAGATACATTGCTGAGCCAGGAAACTGCAGGTGAGGGTTCCAGTGATGCACTCCATGACAGAAGGGGTCAGTTTCAGACCTGAAAGGCATTGACTGCTAAAACTATGTCAGTTCAGAAATATCCTTTCTATTCTTGTCTTCTCCAACTGTGGAGGGGCCCAAAACAAAAAGCTAATAAGCCAGGGAGAAGGGAGAACAGGTAGAGAAAGTGGCAGATAATTTTTCAACTGTGAATTTTTGATATTGCACTGGACAGGATTTTTTTTAATACGGGGGGGAAAGGCCATTTTTTAAATTATCACTAAAAAATGACTGGAGGACTTTTTTTTTTTTTTTTTT
>NW_016107318.1:4462205-4478231 GCF_001604975.1 Cebus imitator
TTTGAAATGGAGTTTTGCTCTTGTTGCCCAGGCTGGAGTGCAATGGCATGATCTTGGCTCACTGCGACCTCCACATCCTGGGTTCAAGTGATTTTCCTGCCTCAGCTTCCCGAGTAGCTGGGATTAGAGGCATGTGCCACCATGCCCAGCTAATTTTGTATTTTTAGTAGAGATGTGGTTTCTCCATGTTGGTCAGGCTGGTCTCAAACTCCCAACCTCAGGTGATCTGCCTGGTTTGGCCTCCCAAAGTGCTGGGATTACAGTGTGAGCCACCAAGCCTGGCCAGGCTTTCACTTTGTTAACCAGGCCAGTCTCGAACTCCTGTGCTCAATTGATCCTCCCACCCTGGCTTTGAAAAGTGCTGGATTATCGGCATGAGCCACCACACCTGGCCTGGTAGACTTTTTAACTACGTGAAAGTGACTGGAAAAGCAAAATGTTTTGCCTAAGATTTCTTTTAAAATATAATTTTCTTTTTTTTGTTTTGTTTTGTTTTGTTTTTTGAGAAACAGGGTCTCACTCTATTGACCAGCTGGAGCCGGGTGGTGCAATCATGGCTCATAGCAGTCTTTATTTCCTGGGCTCTGGTAATTCTCCCACCTTACCCTCCATAGTAGCTGGTACTACAGGCATGACCCACCATGCCTGGCTAATTGTTTCATTTTTTGTGGAGACAGGGTTTCACCATGTTGCCCAGGCTGGTCTTGAACTCTGAGCTCAAGCAGTTGAGGCCTTCCAAAGTGTTGGGATTACAGGCATGAGCCACCGCACCTGGCCCAAAAACATATTTTATTTTATTATGTTATGTTATACACATTTTTTGAGACAGAGTTTCGCTGTTGTCACCCAGGCTGAAGTGCAGTGGCACAATCTCGGCTCACTGCAACCTCCACCCTGTGGTTTCAAGTGATTCTCCTGCCTCAGCCTCCAAGAGCTGGGATTACAGGCACCTGCCACCATGCCCAGCTAATTTTTGTATTTTTGGTAGAGATGGGGTTTCACCATGTTGGCCAGAATGGTCTCGAACCCCTGACCTAGGTGACCTGCCCACCTCCCAAAGTGCTGGGATTACAGGCGTGAACCAATGCGCCTGGCCCAAAAACATATTTTAAAGCATCAGTTTAAATCAGCATTTCTCGATAGTGGCACTAATGATGTTTTGGACTCTCTCGTAACATCAATGCAAAGGAATGTGACTAATTATTTTTCCCACCAGTCCTCCTCAGAAATATTGCCAACTATCCACTCAGGGGACAAAACCACCCCCAGTTAATGCCAACAAGTTTTTGAGTTCTTCAGTGCTAGGCTCTGGGAATATTATGAATAAGACAAACACTGTTCCCATTGCAGAGTTCAGTAGAGACAGGCAAAAAATTCAGTATACCAAAAAATTTAAGATAATTACAAATTATAATACATCTCTAAAGGAAATAAGCAGGATGCTGAAATGGGAAATAATGGAGCGAAGAGCGCTGTGTTAAACAGACAATATCTAGGTAGGAGTTAGCCAGGTGAATGAAGGATAGAGGTTGGGAGTATCTGTAAAATTGTCTCTAAGGAAACAGCATTTCCAAAGCTTTATTTAGTCTCAGGTACATAAGCACCAAAATGTATATTTTTTACATTGCTATTTTTTTACTTGCCATTACTTAGTTACAAAAATGAGAAGGTATTTGTTTTTTATATGACCATTCAATTGTCTTCTTCTCTCCCTGTTTTTACCCCTCCTTTTCTTTTCTTTGTTTTCTTCCTACTCTTCATTTCTTCTTTTTACTCCCTTTCATTAGAAGAGATTTCAGTACCTGGCCTAATGCACAACTCTAAGTCATATATTTACATTATATTCTCCATGAATGGTACCTCTAGAATTCAGCTCTAGAATCAGTGTGACTCAGCTGGATGTCCAGATACCCTCTAGAATTCCACTCCAGAATCAGTGACTCAGCTGGGTTTCCACATTTTGAAATGTATAATCTCTTCTCTCTGGGGAAAGTTGATTGATTTATTTCCTAATGATAGTGTTCTTCCTTATAAACCATTATAAGCCATAAGGAGATACTGTTTGGGGAAAAGTAAAAGATAAGCAATCTGGACTATGGGATAAAGGATAAAAATAAACACCCAAGGGTGGGAGGCAGGAATCCATGGAAGTTAAAAGTGGGAGAGGTTAAAAAAAAAAAAAAGAAAAGTGGGAGAGGTATTGCACTGTATTCTATCAGAGCGCATTTGTCTCCTGAGAACTGGTCCATTGCAAGGACTTCACCTGGTGTCCACACGAGAAGTACTTGCCTACTATTATCTAGGCACTAGTCTTGAACTCCCAGCCTCAGGTGATCTGCCCGCCTCGGCCTCCTGAAGTGCTGGGATTACAGGCATGAGCCACTGCACCTGGCGATCTAGGCACTAGTCATACCTGCTTTGAACAGCCTTATCAGTTGTCTTCCTTGCATTGACACTGCCCTATAACTCCTCCAGGACAGGTAAGCCCAGAGAGGATCCTGATTACTAAGCAGGATGGTGGTAGGACTCGGAGGTTGAATTGAATTTGCTATAACACTATTAGAACAGAATACCCTGATACATTTTTAATATATGAATTTCTGTGCCAGGCGTGGTGGTTTACGCCTGTAATCCCAGCACTGTGGAAGCCAAAGTGGCAGATCATGAGGTCAAGAGTTCCAGACCATCCTGGCCAACATGGTAAAACCCTGTTTCTACTAAAAATACTAAAATTAGCTGGGCGTGGTGGTGCATGCCTGATGTCATCTATTCAAGAGGCTGAGGCAGGAGAATCACTTGAACCTGGGAGGCGGAGGTTGCAATGAGCTGAGATCACTGCACTCTAGCCTATTCTCAAAAAAAAAAAAAAAGGAATTTCTGGAAAGTGACTTTTGCCTATTTTTCTATTTGGTCGCTGTTTTTTTTTTCTTTTAAATTGATTTCTGGAAATATGTATGTAGATGGACCCCTTATCAATTATATGTATTTCAAATATCTTCTATATGCTGGCCTAACTTGTCTTCTCTCTCTCTTTTCTATTTTCTTCTTCTGTAGACCTACTCTGTGGACAACTTTTCTTTTCTCTTTCTTCTCTCTCTCTCTCTCTGTTTCTCTCTCTCTTTCTTTCTTTTAGATGAAGTCCCACTCTGTTGCCTAGGCTGGAGTGCAGTGGCGCAATCTTGGCTCACTGCAACCTCTGCCTCCTGGGTTCAAGTGATTCTCTTGCCTCAGCCTCCTGAGTAGCTGGGATTACAGGTGTGCACCACAACACCAGGCTAATTTTTGTATTTTTAGTAGAGATGGGGTTTCACCATGTTGGCTAGGCTGGTCTTGAACTCCTGACCTCAGGAGATCCGCCTGCCTTGCCTCCCAAAGTTCTGGGATTACAGGTGTGAGCCTCTGCACCTGGCCGTAGACAACTTTACATCTCTCCCTTTTTTTTTTAAGATGGGGTTTCACCATGCTGGTCAGGCTGGTCTTGAACTCCCCACCTGAGGTGATCCACCCACCTTGGCCTCCAAAGTGCTTGGATTACAGGCGTGTGCCACCACGCCCAGCCAACTTTACATCGCTTAATGGTGTTTCTTTTTTTCTTTCTTTTCTTTTCTTTTTTTTTTTTTTTTAACTAATGGGGTTTCACCATGATGGCCAGGCTGGTCTTGAACTCCTGACCTCAGGTGATCCACCCACCTCGGCCTCCCAAAGTGCTAGGATTATAGGCGTGAGCAACCGTGCCCGGCCATGGTGTTTTTTTTTCTAGAGAAGGTCTCACTTTGTCCCCTAGGCTTAAGTGAAGAGGCACAATCATGGCTCACTGCAACCTCAAACTGGGCACAAGTGATCCTCCACCCCTCAGCCTCTTAGCCAGGATTACAGGCGCCTGTCACCACGCCTGACTAAGTTTTGTATTTTTAGTAGAGATAGGGTTGTCACCATATTGGCCAGGCTAGTCTGGAACTACTGACCTTGTGGTCCGCCCACCTCGGCCTCCCAAAGTGCTGGGATTACAGGTGTGAGCTTCCACGCCTGGCAAAAATTTTTATGTTATTTTATTTTATTCTGAGACAGAGTCTCCTCTGTTGCCCAGGCTGCAATGCACGGACGCGATTCCGGCCCACTGCAACCTCTGCCTCCCCTGTTCAAGCGATTCTCCTGTATTAAGCCTCCCAGAGTAGCTGGGACTACAGGTGTGCGCCACCACGCTCAGCTGTTTTTGTATTTTTAATAGAGACGGGGTTTCACTATGTTGGCTAGACTGGTCTCAAACTCCTGACCTTGTGATCCGCCTCCCAAAGTGCTGGGATCACAGGCGTGAGCCACTACATACGGCCAACAATTTTTATTAATTTAACCTTTTTATTCACAGATTTGAACCTCAATAGAGTGCATTTTAACAGTTACATTAATTAGAAAGCAAGACTCCTTGAATGCTCCAGGCATTAAGCAGATACTAAGGTTTCAATAAATATTTTATTTGATCTTCTTGATTTTGGCCTAAGGGGGAAATGGTGAGATAAATTTCTTCTTTGTATAGGTGGAAAAGGGAAACATAATTGCTTTCAGAGAATCTAGGTCCTAAGAAGTTAAGGGAAGAAAGGTGAGAGGAGGAAATACAATGTTGAATTGAGATTTTTTTTGCACAAGATTGGAAACCTGAGGCCCTTCAGTGGCCAGCCTTATTTCTGTAACGCATCGAGACCAAGACCTTAAAATGGTCGTAGTGTGTGACTGTGGAAGAGGAGGAGGACACAAGTGAAAAACGAAAAAAAAAAAAAATCATAGCCTCAAAGTGCTGCACTTACCCGGTACAGTTAGTTTGCAGTCAGAGCAGGGAGACAGCCCAAGTCGCCGCACCTGGGCCTGGCCCCGTGGCCCCGCCCCTGGGGCGGGTTCTTTTCGAGGCTCCGCCCCCACCTCCCCTGACGCCCGAGGCGCCTGCGGCGGACCCGGAGACACCGGAAGGAGCCGCGGCTGCTGCGGGAAGTAGCCGGTTTGGGAGCCTGACACCTCACGGGCAACGCTGCAGGGCAGCCCTCCTGACGCGACACTGCCCCTCTCCGAGGGCTGAGAAGGAAAAGAGGAGCTTGCGGAGGTGCGGCTGCAGGCCGCTGTTGGTCGCGCTGGCGGGTCCGGCGGGCAAGGCCGTGGAGGTGAGCGCGGCGCGGCTGGGAGGGGCGCGGGGCCGAAGGGCGTTTCGCTCTCCTCCCGGGTCCGGTCTCGGTTCTCGCTCCTGCGCGCAGGGGCTGCGGCCGCTGCAGCGGCCTGTTTTTCTTGATCCTAGGTGGCGGTGGGTGCGCGAGCGGGAAGAAGGCCTCGGCCCCTCGGTGCTTTGCGTTGCAGAGATAATCTGGTGGTCGCCCTGTCAGGGGTCGGCGGAGGACGGGAACCGGTCGTTGATTTGAGGAAGGGCCCTCAGGAGTTCTTCCCTGGAAGCGGGAGGGGCAGGCTCCGCTCCCTTCTTTCGGTCTCCCCATTCAGGCGTGACAGTCCCTCTCGGTGGGCGACTGAAAGCCCCGCAGCGCGCCGGCTCCTGCGTTCTGGTTTCGCTTTGCGGCGCTGTTGAGGGGGACCGCCCCGTTATTTATTACTGTGAACGGAAAAACCGAGGTGTCATCGTCCTTGGAATTTTTTTCGACCAATGTTTGATCCTGACTGACAGGTTACCCTTTATCTTCTGTCCATCTGTAGCTTTTGTTTGGATGAAAGATCCATAGTGTGTGGTTTCCCAGGCCTTTACATTTGCATATTTACAGGGTGCAAGTTGAGCTGTTGGACTATGAGATTTTCTTAGGTGTTTTGCACTCAAGTACCGTTGGAGTTTACATTCTCATAGAATCAGTGTTAGGCCTGGAAAATTGAGCCAGAGAGCGTGAAATACTGGAAGGAACATAGACTTAATTGAGGATGAATTTTACCCTAACGATCTCTAGACCTTTTGCTTAATAGATATTTGGAATTAGAGATTTTTAAGTTTAATCAGATTATTTTTCCTTTAAGAAAAACGTGTTACAAAAAGTAACGAGGTCGTCCTAGTTCCGTTTCTGGTTGAGACAGAATGTATCATCTGGAAAGGTCTGACCATATATTATCACCATAGGCTATTTGATTTGAACATAATACAAATATTGTTAGTGAATTCATACTATTATAAATAAGGGAGAAAATTGGAATCTTACCGAAAGACAATGCTAGTTTTAAGATAAGGTAATAGTAATAGTTACACAATGCTAGGAGCGTTGTATTTCATTACTTTGGCAGGATTGAAAGAAAGGACAGTACAAAAAATATTCTTGGAATAAAATATTTGACCTGATATATGCAAGAGAGATAGTCTACTTAAGACTGCTTCTTATTTGTGATCTGGTTTATTGCCAACTTTCACTTTTTTCTGTCTTTTCTGAACTTTTTATAATAATAAGCAAATCTTTTTATATAACTGCAGTTTAATGACATTAGATTGTAGTAAATAGGTGATTTTAAATATTTGAAATTCAGAATTAAGGAGATAATTCTTACATTTATGTAGTACTATTAGAATTTTCAGTGACCTTTCACTTCCACAATCTTATTTGATCCTCATGCCAGTCCTCTGAGTTCGGAATGCCAAGAAATAAAGTCTTTCCCCATAACAGAAACATTTCAAGATTGTGTAAGGATCAGAATTTCCTAAAGCCTGAAAAAATGTTGCCAAAGCAGCTTTTGATACAAATTGGGAATTCAGATAGTTTAAGATTGGAGCACTGTGAACTATAACATATGACAGACTGTGGATTCTTCACAAGAAAATGAAGTACCTAAAATGCTGAAAAATTTTTGGTGAGAAATGTGAAATGTAACCCTTTCTAAAAAGAAAAGGAATAAGTAACAGCTCTATTTAGTTCAGTTTTTAAACTTTAAAAATCTACATGTGACTGCAGGAGCATTTTGATAAGTGGGAAAACTCTAGAGTGTGAGATGAGTAGAGTTGCTCATAACTGTTTATAGAAAGACACATGAATTAAGTGCTATATCATATACTGAGAACTAGCATTTAAGAAACAATAGGTATATCAAAATAAATGTTGCTCAAATGTTCAGAAGGCTAAGTAGGTCAATATTTTGACTCTACCAGGGCAAGGCCCTTTGGAAAAGAAAAAGAATGAAATGTGGTTTCTGCCTTCAAAGAATTTGTAGTCAAGTGAAGCAACTTTTTACACAGCAATAGTAGATGCCTTAGGAGTTTTATACAAGTTGTTTAGGAATTTAGGTGAAGTAGACATTACTTGTGATTGGGGCTTGGTGAAGATTAGTATTTGAGATCAGAGAGCTTTGAAAGGTAAATATTGGAGGATATTTATAATATAACAGATTAATGAGCTCCTTGAAGGGTACAACTTAAATTCGTGAAAACATTGGTAGAACAAGTTGGCTGATATTCATAGTTTATGTAAGTTAGTAATAAGAGATAAAGAAGACAAATTACGAAAGACTTCACTGAAGGTGTTTGATCAGAAGAGGTATGTGATCCACATGAAAGGAGAATGAGCTGTAATTGTTAGAAGATTGAGACTGGAAGACCGCTGGTGTGGCTTTATGTTAAGCTAGATTGTGACCATCATTTTTGTAGCCCTTATGGTTTTTCTGAAATGCATCTCGAACTCGGACCTGAAATGACATGGGTACAGGTGAGATGCTACCAAGCACAAGTCAGAGAATGAGGAAAAGTCAGTAATGGAAGGCCAACTGGAGGCTGCTTAAGCCTGTGGAGATTTTCGTACAACTGCTTCAGAGTTTTGTATAACTGCCCCAAATGAAGGGGAGCTGGGTGGTTTTCCACCCCGAGTCAGTCCTCACTGATTAAGATTGCCCCTGAAAGGCTGCCAGAATTTCCCAGGTGCACTGGTTAGGTAGGGCTCGGCAAGCTCCTGAGGTGCTGGAGAACTGAGGAGAGAAGTGGTTGAGATGGGAAGCTGTCAGTGTGTTTGGAAACTGCCCATACCAGCTACAAGTTAACATTGAAGTGAGCTGAAGGAAGATGGTTCAGGTATCAACTCTATGTCTTAACTGACATTCTAATTGAAGAATCCAGATGTGAAATAAAAGCCTCAGTTTAGATGGAGACCTAGAAGGAATGTAAGTTGAAAAGTGGTTAAAAAAGCAGAATTTAGAAACTGATAGAAAGTAAGGAGGGGAGCCACGTGCTGTGGTTTGAGCCTGTAGTCTCAATCACTTGGGAGACTGAAATAGGAGATTCACTTGAGCCCAGAAGTTCAAGTCCAACCTGGGCAACATAGAGACTCCTGTCTCTAAAAATGTAAATGAAAAAAGTAAGGCGGGATCTAAGATGGTACTGAAAGTTAGGTAACTTGTGAAAAAGAAGGATTGACAGAAGGACACTGACTTTCAAATTAGTTTTTTAAGGAAAGTAAAAGAATTGCACAGTATTTAGGAGAGTGATGATGGAGTGTTAATGACCAGTCATTCAAAAAGGAAAGCAGGGTAGAGACTTGAACAATGCTGCCATCCCCACTAACTTATAATGTCTGGCCCATACTTGATCATAAGCATTTGTTATATTAATTTCTGTTCCCCAGGGCTTAGCACAGTCCTGAAATACAGTAATGTGGTGAAAATGTAGGGCTACATGTAACCTAAGATAAGACCATTTCCTACAGTTTTAACTCTTTATAAAATCCTAGAAGAGGAATTTCTTACCTACTTTATTTTTTTGAGAAAGGGTCTCATTCTGTTGCCCAGGCTGGAGTGCAGTGGTGTGATCTAGGCTCACTGCAACCTCCGTCTCCTGCGTTCAAGCAGTTCTCCCCACTCAGCCTCCAGAGTAGTTGGGATTACAGGTGGATGCAACACAGCCCAGCTAATTTTTGTATTTTTTGGTACAGATGGGGGTTTCACCATGTTGGCCAGGTTGGTCTTGAACTACCCCTTTGGACTCCCAAAATGCTGGGATTACAGGCATGAGCTACCATATGTGGCTGGAATTTTTTATATTTTTTGTGGAAGCATTACTGTGTTTAGATCAGTCAGTTTTGATTAGTTTTTAAATCAATATTAGTCTGGTAAACAATTTAAAAAATTGATAATTTCTCTTGTGATGGTACTCATTTGACTATAGTGATAACATTTGTTTTCTCATGTTCTTTCTTTTTTTTTCTTTTTGCTAACCAGCTGAATTAAAAATTCACATTTTTCGGCCGGGCGTGGTGGCTCACGCCTGTAATCCAAGCACTTTGGAGGCCAAGGCTGGCAGATCACCTAAGGTCGGGAGTTCAAGACCAGCCTGACCAACATGGTGAAACCCCGTTTAAAAAAAAAAAAAAAAAACATGTTTTTCCAAGTTTTCATGTGGTTTACATGAATATTTTGAATGACTATTCCATTATGCCAGTATATTGTTATTTAACTCTTCATCTTGCTCAAAAGTGAGACTTAGAGTGAAAATTATCATCAGTTTGTTTGAGCCTCTATTAGAACTGTATCATATTCATTAATTCATTTCTGTTTCCTCTATCTCTTTCCAATATTTCTCAAAATTATTTCAATAAGATAAGGCTAGAATTGACCATATTTTGCCACTCATTATTGGACAGATTTTTAAAAAATCTTTGTAGGAAATGCTAATTAATATTTACAAATCTCATTTAGAGGATATTTGGAATGAAGATTGCCACATTGGAGCTATACTTTAGTATTATTAATTGTGGAAATGTTAAGAATAGATTCTATTTTTCTTTCCTTCTAAATATAAAAAATAAAAAAAGAATAGATTCTAGAATACTTAGGTTGTAGCTAGAGAAATCAGTTAGGG
Organism: Cebus imitator; assembly: GCF_001604975.1. NCBI lineage: Eukaryota > Metazoa > Chordata > Mammalia > Primates > Cebidae > Cebus > Cebus imitator. The sequence continues at coordinate 4,472,011 of NW_016107318.1, forward strand.
GATTTCTCTTAATAGACTTAAGAGAAAGTCTTAAATCTAAGACTTTTTCTCTTAATAGACTTAAGGTTCTCATTAATTAGACTCGTAAGGAGCAATGAGACAGATTTTCTAGTAAAAGATAAATAAAAAGATTAGCACTAAATTTCTTTTTCTGTGTTGTGGTTTTGCATGAAAATTAAGAATGATTAGATAAGTATTATAGGACTTTGTGAAATCTTCAAATCCTCACAGAGGTTTGAATGATTTTATTCTCATAATATTTGTTTAAAGGGCAAGAAGCAGTTATTTAAAATGCCTGTCAGCAGGTTTCATTTATGAAAAGTCTCCCTGAATGCTTACTTTGGATTGAGAATAAAATAAAGTTTTCTGCTTGTTATTGTACTCTTCATCAATAGTTCCTTCCATTTGTCAATTTTTTTGGCTTGCGTTTATTGGGTAGCAATTTTCTTCCATGATAAATATGGAAAGATAAGCCATAAGCTTATTATTTCATTGTATTTTTGCTATTAAGTAATTCTTAAGTATAATATTTAAAATGGTACTGCTGGATTAGCACTGGTGGAACCATAGTCTAGATTGAAACTGTTGAAAGACAAATCAATTTTCCTGTTATCATAGACTCTCAATTCTGTGTTTTTAGTGCAAAGTGCTTGCTATCCTTTGAAACACCTGTGACAGTTATTCACCTTCTTTGTAACAATTATGAAGAACATGCTCCATACATGAAATACTTGAACCAAAGTCTTCACCATTGATTGGATATGCTGTTCTGACTTTCTCAAGTTGCATAGAAAAGAAAAGATCCCGGCTGGGCATGGTGGCTCACACCTGTAATCCTAGAACTTGGGGAGGCTGAGGCGCACGGATCACGAGGTCAGGATATCAAGACTATCCTGGCCATGGTGAAACCCCATCTCTACTAAAAATACAAAAAATTAGCCAAGTGTGGTGGCATGTGCCTGTAGTCCCACTACTCAGGAGGCTGAGGCAGGGGAATCGCTTGAACCCTGGAGACAGAGGTTGCAGCGAGATGAGATCAAGCCACTATGCTCCAGCCTGGGGACAGAGCAAGACTCTGTCTCAAAAAAGGAAAAGAAAAGAAAGGATCCCTTTGGTCATCATGTTCAAGTAATTGGAACATGTGTGTCAAGTCCTGCAACTTTTGCCTTCTGCTTTGTAAACATCCATGCTTTCAGTTTGTAATGGTTGACATTTACTGAGTACTTACTATATCACTCTCTTCTGAGTACCTTATTTATGCTAATATATAATATGTAATTATAGATTAACGTATTTATTATGTATAATTATATAATTAGTTATGTATATTATTTATTAATCTCCAAAACTCTATGAAGTAGATATTTGTAATTATATCAGTTTTTTAGATGAGGGAACTAAGGCAAAGAGAAGAAACTTACTACTGGCTCCAAATCTAGGAGACAGTAGACTCTTGCTCCAGAAACTTTACTCTTAGCACAGTGCTATCTTATAAGATACCGTTTTCAAATTATTTCTTTTAAGGTTTTCTAAGAGAGGCACTCTTATTCTGTAGCTGTTAGTATTCTTCTTGACACTCTTATTCTGTAGCTTTTAGTATTCTTCTTAAATAAAATACTGTATTCCAGATATAATCTACTTAGTGTACTCATTAAGACTGGCTACTCTTCTTTTTTAAAAAAATATTTTTCTTTTTCTCTTTTTAACCACTCTATTCAATTTAATATATATATATATATATATATATATATATTTTTTTTTTTTTTTTTTTTTGGTAAAGACTGGGGGCGCGTATCACTCTGTTGCCCAGGCTGGTCTTGAACTCTTGGCCTCAAGCCATCCTCATGACCCTGCCTTCCAAAGTGCTCAGCTTACAGGTGTAAGCCACCATGCCTAGCAAGACTGGCTACTCTTTTTATTCTGAAACCTATTGTTCTGTTGATTAATTGAGTAGGAATCGCATTGTTTTATACTTCTTCAAGGGTCTAGAATCTAAATGCCTGACCCCTTTTTTTTGGTCTCAGTTTATATGATAGATTCTTTGAACCCCAATGTTGAATATTATATCCATCATTATTAAATTTCATCCTGTTAATTTTAGCTTATTTATTTATTTTTTGAGACAAGAGTTTTGCTCGTCACCCAGGCTGGAGTACAATGGTACAATTATGGCTCACTGCAACCTCCTTTTCCTGGGTTCAAGTGATTCTTCTGCCTCAACCTCCTGAGTAGCTGGGATTACAGGCTCCTGCCACCATGCCTGGCTAATTTTTGTATTTTTAGTAGAGATGGGAGTTTCACTGTTTCAGTCAGGCTGGTCTCGAACTCCTGACCTCAGGTGATCCACCCGCCTCAGCCCCCCCAAAATGCTGGGATTACAGGCATGAGCCACTCTGCCTGGCCAGTTTTAGCTTATTTTAAAAAATAGTTTAATTTTCCTTTAAAAACTTATTTTTATAATTTTTTTTTTTTTTTTTTTTTTGAGATGGATTCTCACCCTTGCCCAGGCTGGAGTGCAGTGGCGCAACCTCAGCTCACTGCAACCTCCGCCTCCCGGGTTCAAGCAGTTTTCTGCCTCAGCCTCCCAAGTAGCTGGGATTACAGGTGCCTGCCACCACACCTGGCTAATTTTTGTATTTTTAGTAGAGACGGTGTTTCACCATATTGGCCAGGCCGGTCTTGAGCTCCTGACCTCGTCATCCACTGCGCCTGGTCACTTATTTTTATAATTTTAAGTTTATATTTTACTAGCCTGCCTTCTGTAGCTTTATCCAGGTTATTGTTTAACATATTGAACTGTTATGCCAGGCGTGGTGGCTCATGACTGTAATCCCAGCACTTTGGGAGGCTGAGGCGGGCAGATCACAAGGTCAGAGAGTTCAAGACAGCCAGGCCAACATGGTGAAAGCCTGTCTACTAAAAATACAATAGTTAGCTGGGCTTGGTGGCATGCTCTTATAGTCCCAGCTACTCTGAAGTGGGCGGAGGTTGCAGTGGTGCACACTGCGCCACGGCACTCCTGCCCGGGTGTGAGACTGTCTCAAAAAAAAAAAAAAAAAATTAAACTGTTCTGACACCTGCTACTGAAGATGTCCTGCATTCGTATTAACCTTATGTGTAACTATTAAATAGCTACCTATCCTTCTGATATAAATTTTTTTTTCTGTAATGCGAATCTGACTTTTTATTTGGAATAGCCTAGGCAATGGAATTCAGGCAGTTTCACATTAAAAGCTCCTCCTCAAGTTACCAACTATGTTCTGATGTATAATTATTATATTAAGTCCAGGCACAGTGGCTTACTACGCCTGTAATCCCAGCACTTCGGGAGGCCGAGTTGGGTGGGTCACTTGAGGTCAGGAGTTTGAGATCAGCCTGGCTGACATGGTGAAACCCCATCTCTACTAAAAATACAAAACTTAGCTGGATGTGGTGACACATGCCTGTAATCTCAGCTACTCAGGTGGCTGAAGGATGAGAATTGCTCAAACCTGGGAGGCAGAGGTTGCCAGTGAGCTGAGATTGTGCCACTGCACTCCAGCCTGGGCGACAGAGTGAGAACCTGTCTCAAAAAAAAAAAAAAAAATTAATAACATGGTTCCCTATGTTTTTTCTCATATTAAAATTTGAATAGCTGATTGATGATCTTCTATTAGGATAACAGGGTCACAGTTTTGACCTGAAATAGGGAGATTGTACTACTAAAATATTCCCCCCTTAAAAGTAGTATCTTCAGAAGCAGTTTTGTTTTGTTTTTGAGACAGGACCTAGCTCTGTCACTTAGGGTGGAGTGCAGTGGTGAGATCACTGCTCACTGAATGCAACCTCTGCCTCCTGGGCTCAGGTGATTCTCCCACCTCAGCCTCCTGAATAGGTGGAACTACAGGTGTATACCACCAAGCCTGGCTAATTTTTGTTTTTTTTTAGGGGGGGGGTAGAGACAGGGTTTTGCCATGTTGCCCAGGCTGGCCTTGAACTTGTGGGCTCAAGCAGTCCTCCCACCTCAGCCTCCTAAAGTGCTGGGATTACAGGTCTGAGCCATTATGCCCAGTCCAGAAGCAGTTTGGATCTACTTTAATGCAGATGAGCAGTTGAGCCACTGGAGGTATATATCATAGAGCATGAGTACAGTAGTTTTCATCTGGAAACATTTTCATTTGGTGTTACTGCCATCATTACGGCTGAGAAAACTTCCAGTACAGTTAGTGTGGCAGATAGAGGAAAAAGCTGCCAGATATAAGATTACAAAGATAAGGACAAACAGAGATAAAATCTTGTGCACTCTTTGTGATTTTCAGGTTGTAAGTCACAAGCTTCTATAGGCATACATGCCTTTTTTCTTGTGGTGTACAATCTGAGAAGAAATTGAAGTAGCTAAGAACTCCCTTTGTCTTACCCTACTATATCTGAATACCCTATCCTCAATAAATCTTTGTCAAAGGATTAAAAGAATGATTTTGTTGTCTTAGTGAATAAACTGAAAAAACTATGTAATGAGAATACTAAGGGCTTTCTATTTTGATAGCATTGTATTTATACGGGATACTAAATATTCTTGGAACAAATTGTTAGCCTTTGTGTTTACATGCACCAATTGTTTTTCTTTTCTTTTTTATTTGAGTCAGGGTTTTGCTGTGTTGTACAGGCCCGGAATGCAGTGACAAAATCTTGGCTCACTGCAAGCTTTGTCTTCTGGGTTCAAGAGATTCTCTTGCCTTGGTGGAAGTACAGGTGTGCACCACCATACTGGGCAAATTTTTCTATTTTCTCTAGAGAGGTGGAGTTTTGCCATGTTGCCCAGGCTGGTCTTGAACTCATGAGTTCAAATGATCTTCCCTCCTTGGCATCCAAAAGTGCTGGGTTTACAGACCTGAGCCACTATGCCCAGCAGCCCAGCTGGTTCTTTCTTTCTTTTTTTTTTTTTTTTTTTTTGAGACAGTCTCTTGCTGTGTTGCCCAGGCTGGAGTGCAATGGTGTGATCAAGGCTCACTGTAACCTTTGCCTGCTGGGTTCAAGCGATTCCCCTGCTTCAGCCTCCTGAGTAGTTGGGATTACAGGCACCCATCACTATGCACAGGTAATTTTTGTATTTTTAGTAAAGAAGGGGTTTCGCCATGTTGGCCAGGCTAGTCTCAAACTCCTGACCTCAGGTGATCCTATTTCAGCCTCCCAAAGTGCTGGAATTACAGGTGTGAGCTATTGCACCCAGCCCTGCCCAGCCAATTCTTAGTAAATTGTTTAAATACTACAAAATTAATAGCAGAAGGGAGAGAATTTATTTATTTATGTTTTATTCTTTTTTTCATCTCAACTGTCAGCAGAGAGAATTTATTTTAATCTTATTTTTTTGCTTGAGATTTTAGAAAAAATTTATTTTGGAAGTTTCTTTTCAATCCTCTGATCCCATTTCTTTCTTGTGAGGCAATATAATATTGCCTAGAAAGCAATAAGAAGGAGAACATCTCGATTTCATTGACAAACAGCGGAAGTTTTACTTTAGAGGAAAATGCATAGTTTAAATCGTTTCAATAAACAAAGCACTCAATACTCATCTTTAGAGATGAAGAAAATAAAACTAGGCTGGGTGCGGTGGCACATTCCTGTAATCCCAGCACTTCGGGAGGTGGAGGTGGGTGGATCACCTGAGGTCGGGAGTTCGAGACCATCCTGGTCAACATGTTAATTAAAACCCAGTCTCTACTAAAAATACAAAAATTAGTTGGGTGTGGTGGCACATGCCTGTAGTTCCAGCTACTTGGGAGGCTGAGGCAAGAGAATCACGTGAACCTGGGAGGTGGAGGTTGCAGTGAGCTGAGATTGCACCACTGCATTCCAGCCTGGTCGCCAGAGCGAGCCTCCGTCTCCAAAAAAATTAGTAAAGGAAAAAGAAAACCAAAGGCAAGTAGGATATGGATATTAATGGAATTGGAAAAAGTTCAGAACAAAAATAGTAGAGAAGATAAATAAGTCCCAAAGCTGGTTCTTTGCAAAGACCAATGACCTAAACATCTTGTAGAAGAAAAAAATATGGAATAAAAATGTACAAGATCAGGAATGAGTAACCACCATAGACCCCAAATACAGTAGAGATTAATGGAATCGGCCGGGCGCGGTGGCTCAAGCCTGTAATCCCAGCACTTTGGGAGGCCAAGGCGGGTGGATCACGAGGTCAAGAGATCGAGACCATCCTGGTCAACATGGTGAAACCCCGTCTCTACTAA
>NW_016107318.1:4478866-4484574 GCF_001604975.1 Cebus imitator
AGAGTTCATGAAGACCATTTTTTTTTTTTTTTTTTTTTTAAGACAGAGTCTTGCTCTGTCGCCAGGCGCCAGACTTGAGTGCGGTGGTGCGATCTCGGCTCACTGCAACCTCTGCCTCCTGGGTTCAAGCAATTCTCTTGCCTTAGCGTCCCGAGTAGCTGGGACTACAGATGCGCGCCACCATGCCCAGCTAATTTTTTTATATTTTGGTAGAGACGGGGTTTCACTATGTTTGCCAGGATTGTCTCCATCTCTTGACCTCGTGATCCACCCACCTCGGCCTCCCAAAGTGCTGGGATTACAGGCATAAACTACCACACCTGGCTCATCAAGACCATTTCTAATAAAATAAGTAAATTAAGAATAGAGGGAAATTACAGCAAATACCCTAAATATTAAGACCATTAAAATTAGGAACTTGATGGGGTTGTGGGGATGCCCATTATCAAATTTGTATTCAGTATTGTCTTAAAGGTTCTGGTAAATGTGTTAAAACAGTAAAAGTGAATAATTGTGTTAATATCAGAAAACAAGAACTAAAAACTCCTCCCCCAAAAAAGAAGTAAAACTTTTTCAAAAGTTGAAACAAACATTTTTTTTTAAAAGACCAAAAAAAAGAGTAAACTTGTGTTTTTCACTATTGCCAGTGAGTAGCCAATAAAACTGAAAAGGATTAGTGAGGAGGTGTGTCTTTTAGTTATCAAAATATTGTATCTAGCCTCTATAATCAGATTAATATGATACGCTCATAGATTAGTGGAACAAAATGGAGAATCCAGAAACCATTATATGTGCAGATTTAATGAAAAATAAAGATAGTATTACAGTTCAATGGGAAATGGGGAGATTATTTAATAAGTGGTGCTGGTACAACTGTCTGCCCATGTGGAAGAAAATAAAATTGGGTTCCTGTCTTAGGATAAATTCCAGATGGATCAAAGCCTTATAGAAATATTTAAAGATATTCTACAGATTTAGTTATGCAAACTAGGATGAAGGAAATGTGAAGATTAGAAACTCAGAAGATATTGTAAGAGGCATATTTAATTTTATAAAAATTAAAACCTTTTAATGGTAAAGGATACCATAAGAAAGTTAACAATATTGGCATTAAGACAGACATATTGACCAATGAAATAGATTAGAAATAGACTTGGTGCAGTGGCTCACGCCTGTAACCCCAGCACTTTGGGAGTTCGAGGTTAGGAGGATTGCTTGAGACCAGGAGTTTGAGACCATCCTGGTCAACATCACAAGACTTGTCTCCACAAAAAAAGTAAAATATTAGCCAGGTGGAGTCCTAGCTGCTCAGAAGGTTGAGGCAGCAGAATTATTAGAGTCCAGGAGTTGGAGGTTGTAGTGAGCTATGATCATGCCACTGTAAACTCTAGCCTGAGTGACAGAGCAAGATACCATCTCTTAAAAAAAAAAAAAAAAAAGCCCAAAAGCCCAGAAATAAAACCTCATGTACTGTATATGATCAAATGATTTTTGACAGTGATGCCAAGACCATTCAATGGGGAGAGGACAATCTTTTCAGCATGGTGTTTACCATGTTTAATTAAAAAGGTGGATAGGTAAGTTTGAAAAAAATATTTTGCAATATAGAGGATAGGGGATGAATTTTTTTTTTTTAAGAGCAGTTGCCTGAAAAGGGGATTAATTTTAAAAGAAGAGCTTGTGAACCCAATAGTAAAATGGGCAAAAGATTTAAAGAAGCAGTTAATAAAAGAGCAAATCCAGAAGACTATAACATTTATGAAAAGACATTCAAACTTACTGGCTGTCAGGGTAACACAAATTAAAGTACTAGTGAATATTGTAATGTGCCCCTTAAATGACAATTAAAAAAAAATGCCTTTTACTTATAAAGAATAGTGTTGCTGTGCAGAAAAATGATATTCCCTTACCTTGTTAGTGAAATATAAGTTGGTATAGGCCTTTTGGTTTTTGTTGTTGTTGTTGTTTTCAGACAGCGTCTTACTTTTTTGTACAAGCAAGAGTGCAGTGGCACAATCTTGGCCCACTGCAACCTCTACCTCCCAGGTTCAAGCAATTCTTGTGCCCCAGCCTCCCTAGTAGCTGGGATTACAGGTGAGCTCCACCATGCCTGGCTAATTGTGTTTTTAGTAGAGATGGTGTTTCACTGTGTTGACCAGGCTGTTCTCGAACTTCTGACCTCAAGTGATCTGCCCGCCTTGGCCTCCTAAAGTGCTGGGATTACAGGCGTGAGCCACCGTGCCTGGCCAGGTATAGCCCCTTTGGAAAGTAAACTTACAAAACCTATTTTTCAAAACCAGCCCATATAAAGTAATATTCATAATATTTATAAGGAGGTGTGTGTGTGGGGGGTGTGTGTGTGTGTGTATTTTTTTTTTGAAGACAGGGTCTTGCCCTATCACCCAGGCTGAAATGTAGTAGCATGAACACAGCTAGCTGCAGCCTTGACCTCTTGGGCTGAAGGGATTATCCTGCCTCTGCCTCCCGTGTAGCTGACATTACAGGCATGCATTACCATGTCTGGCTTTAACTTTTTTGTAGAGGTGAGGTCTTCTTTGTTAACCAGGGTTTTCTGGAACTCGGGCTCAAGTAGTCCGCCTGCCTCAGCCTCCCAAAGTGTTGGGATTACAGGTGTGAGCCACTGTGCCTGTCCTATAAGGTTTTTTTTTTTCTTTTTTTCTTGTTTTGAGACAGAGTGTCACTCTGTTGCCCAGGCTGGAGTGAATGCCCAGGCTGGAGTGGTGCCATCTCCACTCACTGCAACCTCCACCTCCCTGATTCAAGCGATTCTCCTGGCTTAGCCTCCCAAGTATCTAGAATTACAGGTGTGTGCCTCCATGCCTGGCTAATTTTTATATTTTTATTAGGAACAGGGTTTTACCATGTTGGCCAGGCTGGTCTTGAACTCTTGACTTCAAGTGATCCACCTGCTTCAGCTTCCCAAAGTGCTGGGATTACAGGTGTGAGCCACTGTGCCTGGTCTATAAGGAAGTTTTTACTGGCAGAATGTGGAAACAAAGTGAATGTCCATCAAAGGGAGAATTGATTGAATAATTTTATACAGTGCATGCATCATGAAGTATTGTGTATCCATGAAAATGTTGTAGAAGAATGTTCATTAAATCCATCTTTATTCTAAATAAGAAAAGGATTCAGAAAAGTGGTAAATGATTACATGTTGAAGAAATGATGATAGAAGAAGGCTGCATGTGTCTGTGTTTTTGTATGATTATGTGAGCATGGAAAAATATTGAAGGATACATACAGATTTTAATTTTATAGTGCAGGTATGCTGGTGATAAATTCTTTCTGCCTGTATATCTAAGGAAGTCTTTCTTTTCTGTAAGATGTTTGTCAGGTATGGAATTGTAGGTTGACAGTGTTTTTTCAAGACTTTAAAGATGCTGCCCTAGTGCTTTCTGGCTTGTATTATCTCCAGTGAGAGGTCTCTGTCCTTCATTCCTCTGAATATTATGGGTCTTTGTTGGCTGTGTTTTTGTTCTTGTTTTTGAGACAGGGTTTGGCTGTGTTTTTGTTTTTGTTTTTGAGACAGGGTCTTGCTATGTCACTCAGGCTGGAATGCAGTGGTGTGATCATGGTTCACTGTAGCCTCTATCTCCTGGGCTCAGGTAATCCTCCTACCTCAGCCTCCAGACTGGCTGGGACTACAGGCACATGCCACCATGCCTGGATGATTTTTAAAATTTTTAGTAGGTATCGGTATGTTGCCCAGGTTGGTCTCTAATTCCTGAGCTCAAGGAATCCTCCTGCCTTGGCCTCCCAATGCTCTGGGATTATAGGTATTAGCCACTTTGCCCACCCTGTTGGCTATTTTTTAAGATTTTATTACTAGTTTTAAGCAACTTGTTTTTGATGTTCGTGGTATGGTTTGTTTGTGGTGTTTTTTGTTTGTTTGTTTTGAGTGGAGTTTTGTTCTTTTTGCCCAGGCTGGAGTGCAATGGCTCCATCTTGTCTCACTGCAACCTCCGCCTCCTGGGTTCAAGTGAGTCTCCTGCCTCAGCCTCCCAAGCAGCTGGGATTATAGGCACCCACCACCATGCCCAGCTAATTTTTGCATTATTACTAGTGACAGGGTTTCACCATGTTGGCCAGATTGGTCTCGAACTCCTGACCTCAGGTGATCCGCCCACCTCAGCCTCTCAAAATGCTGGGATTATAGGTGTGAGCCACTGTGCCCGGCTTTTTTTTTTTGAGACAGAGTTTCGCTCTTGTTGTCCAGGCTGGATTGCAATGGCGTGATCTTCGCTCACTGTGACCTCCATCTCCTGGGTTCAAGCTATTCTCCGCCTCAGACTCCCAAGTAGCTGGGATTACAGGTGCCCGCCACCATGCCCATCTAATTTTTTCATATTTTTAGTAGAGAAGGAGTTTCACCATGTTAAACAGGCTGGTCTTGAACTCCTGGCCTCAAATGATCCGCCCGCCTCGGCTCCTAAAATGCTGGGATTACAAGCCTGAGCACGCCCGGCCTGTTTGTCTGTTTAGTGCTGAGTTAAAATTGATTGCGGATCTATAAGGCTCTAGTTTTCATCAAATTTGAACATTTCCCCCCATATCACTGATGTTCTGATTTAATTTTTAAGATTAAAATTCATTCTGTCTTGGTTTTGTCATCTGTGCTATTTCTTGTTTCTTCTTTTTCTCTTCACTGTGGATCAGATTTTCCTTCTTTGAATGCCTGTCAGCCAGTCACTGTGATTTTTACCTTGTTGGATACTGAATTTTTTCAATCCTTCAAATGTCCTTAAGCTTTGGTCTGGGACACAATTCCTTGGAAACAGTTTGATCATTTTAAGACTTCTTTTTGAACTTATTTTTTTGAGACGGAGTCTTGCTCTGTCCCCAGGCTGGAGTGCAGTGGTGCAATCTCAGCTCACTGCAACTTCTGCCTCTGGGTTCAAGTGATTCTCCTGCGTCAGCCTCTTGAGTAGCTGGGACTATAGGCTCATACCACCACGCCCAGCTAATTTTTGTATTTTTAGTAGAGATGGGGTTTCACTATGTTGGCTGGGATGGTCTCAATCTCCTGAACTTGCGATCCGCCCACCTTGGCCTCCCAAAGTGCTGGGATTACAAGTGTGAACCACCTTGCTTGGTCCTTTTTAAACTTTTTAAAGGCAGAACCAAAGTAGTCTTTAGACCAAGGATATTTTTTTTCCATTATTGAGGCAATGCCATTCTGAGTACTTTATTACCTCTATTATGACGCCTTTCACCTTTCTTTTTCTTTTTCTTTTTTTTTTTTTACAGCGTTCTTCTTTAGAATATTATGACGCCTTTCAAATCTGGCTGATGGGAACACAAACAGCCTTTATAGGCTTTGAGAATTTTTTTTTTTTTTTTTTCACCATGTTGGTCAGCCTGGTCTTGAACTCCCAACCTCAGGTGATCTGCCCACCTTGGCCTCCAAAGTGCTTGGATTACAGGCGTGAGCCACCACACCCGGCCGAGAATTGTTTTACCTAATCCTTTCCCTTGTTTTTTTTCTCTGGCTGGGGTAATCACATGTATGCGTGCATCAGTGCTCAGCAGTATGGATATTTACTGGTAGCCCTCTGCAGATCTCCATAGCTCATTTGCTGTCTATGTAGTTCTTTCCTCTCTGTTACTTTACCCTGTGAGTTCTAGCCACCCTGTTCTCCTTAAATTCCCTCCCTTCCCCTCCCTTCCCTTCCCCTCCCTTCCCT
>NW_016107318.1:4485049-4494004 GCF_001604975.1 Cebus imitator
CCTCCTCCCCTCACTTCCCCTCCCCTCCCCTCCCTTCCTCTCTGCTCCCTTTTTTTTTTAATATTTATGTGCTTTAATGATGTTAGAAGTGAGTTACAAAAGCTTGAAACTGTATGATCAGTCATGAGAGTGTTAAAGATGATAGTATAATGAATCTAAAAATAAAAGTAAAATAATTATAGTTTGTAAAATATAATATTATTTCAAACTAAACTGAGAAGACCAATATGATTCCTTGGATATACTTCATTCTACTCATTCCCTCCCTTTTTTAAGAGACAGAGTCTGGCTGTTTCCAAGGCTGCAGTGAGTGGTTAGTTCACTGTACCCTCAAACTCCTGGGCTCAAGTGATCCTCCCACCTCAGCTTTCCAAGTAGCTGGGATACAGGCATGCACCCCTGCACCTAGCGAATTTAATTTTTTTGTATGGACAAGTCTTGGCTGTGTTGAGCAGACTGGTCCTGAGCCCCTGGCCTCAAACGATCTTCTTGCCTTGGCCTCCCAAAGTGCTGGGACTACAGGTGTGAGCCACCGTGCCTACCATATTCTTTCCCTTTAACTCATGTAATTTTAATTCCAGATTCTGTTTGAGTTTTCTTCTATCTACTTTGTGGCCTAAAAATTCTCTCCAGGCAATAAGCTGGGTCAGTCATAGGCTCACCTTGTTTTCTTCTTCTTAGGATCAGTGTCCTACACTGCCTATTGTCTGATGTCTGAAAAACAATGTTTTATATATTCTGTCTGATTTTTTAGTTATTTAAGGTGAAAGAGTAAATCTGGACTCTGTTACTCCATCTTGGCTAGCAGTGAAAATAATGGGATAAAGGAGCAGAGAGAGCTAATAAAAGAAAGAGAGGGGTGGGAAATATTGTCAAACCTTCCCCTAAACGTAAATAAGAAATAGGAAATATTAGTAAATATTTTAAATTTAACTTCATCCTCTGAAAGTCTGGAGCTTGGCTTATTTTAATATGTAGTTATATTCAGAAAAGGGCAGGACACAGTGGCTCATGCTTGTAATCCCAGCACTTTCGGAGGTCAAGTTGGGAGGATTGCTTGAGCCCAGGAGTTCAAGACCAGCTTAGGCCACATGGCAAGACCCTGTCCCTAGCAAAACTTAAAAAATTAGCCAGGCATGATGGCACACACCTGTAGTTGTAGCTACTCAGGAGGCTGACCCAGGAGAATGGTTTGAGACCAGGAGGTTGAGGCTGCAGTGAGTTGTGTTTGTCCTGCGTACTCCAGTGTGGGAGACAGAATGAGGCCCTGTCTCCAAAGAAAAAAGAAATGTTTACACTATTAATCCTAGAGTGGTTCCTGGTGAATTTTGTGTGTTGCAGTGTAATAGTAATTGATTATTTCATTTGATTTTGTTCAACTTTTTTTTAACTTTAAAAAAGTTGTTTACTAATATGTTAATATTTCAGCAAATTTATTGCAATGGTTTTAAGAGGCAGACAGACACTTATAAGCTATCAGGTAACAAACGAGTTGTATATCGTTATAAACTATTACATAGACCTGCAGGTTTATTGAATAACTTATAAACCACCAAAGATACTAAATTTATAGTATTTCTGAATGTCAAACTTTTAAACTGTTTCATTCTGTCCTAGTAAGTTCTTAACTTTTTTTTTGTCAAGTGTTCTCAAACCTCAAAGTTGAATTAACAGCATGAAAAGCCCTGTTAGCAAAAATATAAAATATACAACCAAAAGAAGATCTAGAAATACTGAATTAGACTTGAGACCTTTGGAGCTCACTCACTTTGCTTGAGCCAAACACTGCAAACTCAGGAAAGTTTGCATATCTTATCCTCATATGCAAATGAAGCTAATAATGGTACCTACTTCAGGGTTGTAAAGATCATGAAAATGGGGTTCTCAAGCCTGGAGAGATTTTGTCCCCCAGAGGATATAATTTAATACTATCTAGAGACATTTGTCGTCAGAGCTCAGAATGGTGGTAAGGGTGGAAGGTTGTGGGTAGAAGCAGGAATGTTGCCAGATAACCTGCAATGCACAGGATAATTCCTCACAGCAAAGAATTATCTGGCCCTGAGTGTCAATAGTGCCTGACAAACCCTGATGTAAAGTGCCTACCCTGATATAGGGTCAGGATACTAGATGACTTAGCTTCTGTCATCAGTAGGGGCTCCTGTTAGTAGAAAAATGAAGCTTTCCACTTGAAGGTTTTTTTTTTTTTTTNAAGGTTTTTTTTTTTTTTTTCAATTCCTAGTCCAGCCTAGGAATTGAATTTTTTTTTTTTTTAAGAGAAAGGATAAAAATGTTAAAAAATTAATTTTTTTTAAGAAGAAGGATAAAAATGCTTCATAATTGAATAACTTGAATATTCCCCCCTTTTATTCATCTATAAAAAGTGAAATGTGAGAGAGGGGAAAAGCAGTAAAAGTCATGAAGAAACAAACTTACATTTGTTTATAGATGTCAATTTTAATAAAATGTTTATGTAGTGGAGAAATTTCCAATGTTCAAATTAACTTCAATTCTGAAAACTCATCTATGTTTGAAAATATACTTTTTTTTTTTAAAGTTGGGGTTTTACCATGTTGGCCAGGCTGGTCTCAAACTCCTGACCTCAAGTGATCCACCCACCTCGGCCTCCCAAAGTGCTGGGATTATAGGCGTGAGCCACCACGCCTGACCGAAAATACACTCTTACAGGGCAAACTCATGAACCTATCATTATTATGTTATCTTTTATCTTAATCATTTTTAATATGTTAGCATTTTTATTTTTCCCTTTGGAACCTTTGCAGACATTGTAAACATTTCTTAATTTTTTTGTGTGTGTTACTTCTTCTATAGGTGTTACCTCATTTTGAAAGTCTTGGGAAACAGGAAAAAATTCTTAACAAAATGTCAGCTTTTCAGAATCATTGTCCACATTTGGATTCAGTTGGTGAAATAACAAAAGAAGATTTGATACAAAAATCTCATGTAAGAAACAGGTTTTTTTTTTCCTTAAAAAACTATTCACTTTTCTCTTGAATATGTAATTTTCATAAATTGCTATAATACTCTATGTTTATGAGCCCTATTTAAAAAATATGTATGATGTCATTAGTGAATTGTATGTGTTTGTGTCAATATATCCAATGTTGTGTTTTTTATTTCTTTTTATAGGGTACTTGTCAGGATTGTAAAGTCAGAGGACCAAATCTTTGGGCATGTCTGGAGGTGTGTATATGTTTTTTACTGAAAAGATTACTATACTAATCATAAATTTAGATCTGAATAATGATAACCAGAAAATTTTTTGACACTTTAAGTGATTTTTGTAAATTAAACTTAAGGTCATTATTGAGAACCAAATATTAAACTTTGGAAAGATCTTAATTTATAGTGCTTTTGAAGTTTTTAGTAAATCACTCAGATATTTTATGCTTGCCTTTTATTAGAAATGACATAGCTTTTAGCTTAAAAATATATCTTCTGTTTTTATTTTGTGCCTGGAAACATTTGGTTAAATTTACTGACTGGAAAGTCATTTACTCATTGAGTTTAAAGCATGTAATACAAACTTAATTGTAAATATTATTTTAATGCTCTTATAAATTTACATGTATATTGTAAAGTACCTTATTTTTATTTCTATATAATTATTTATAGAATAGATGTTCATATGTTGGTTGTGGTGAATCACAAGTAGATCACAGCACCATACATTCTCAGGTATGTATATAAAAAATTTAATGGAAGACTTTTTTAAAAAGTGCCTGAAGGAAAGGGAAAGCCAGTATAGCATTATTAATTCAAGTTGTAATTCAAATTTGTGCTCTAAGTTAAAACTTCACTTACATTTTCTGTGAAAGGTGGGGAAGGGAATTGCTAAGAGGATGAACTTTAGAATGAGGTTGTGATTAAGAAAGCAGTGAATTAAAAAGTGTACATCCGGCCGGGTGTGGTGGCTCACACCTGTAATCCCAGCACTTTGGGTGGTTGAGGTGGGTGGATTACCTGAGTTCAGGAGTTCAAGACCAGCCTGGCCAACATGGGTGAAACCCCGTCTCTACTAAAACTACAAAAAAAATTAGCTGGGCGTGGTTATGGGCACCAGTAGTCCCAGCTACTTGGGAGGCTGAGGCAGGAGAATCGTTTGAACCCGGGAGGTGGAGGTTGCAGTGAACTGAGATCGTACCATTGCACTCCAGCCTGGGCAACAATAGCGAAACTGTCTCAAAAAAAAATAAAGTATACATCCAAATGTATGGAGGTGATACCTGGCATATTAGGAGGTTCAAGCCTGAGAGTGGGTACTTAAGCTTATGACATGTCCTGGCTAACATCTTTCAGCTTCAGTTCAGGTAATATTGCCTTTTTCTGCACATCATCCTAACTGGAGTCAGCTTTCTACTTGCTCTGGTTGTTTGGTACTTCCCATGTAACTCTGGCATGCCTCTTCTACAGTGTTAGGTAGAGCTCCCATTCTAAACAGAAAGTTTCTTGAATGACTGTGTTTTAAGATGCACATTGATACCTCTGCAGCATCAGCTATTCTCAACCAGGATTCCTCTAGAGAATTAATTCAGCCCGAATACCCAAGCTCTGAGGCATCATTGTGTATCATTTACTTCTTTTCTCTGCATCTAGAATGGTACTTGCTGTGTACCACCCTTGGGAGAGTTGAGAAATTAGTCACTCAAATCATTTTCTGTAGGGCTTAATTCTTCAGCATAACTCTGGTTGAGAAAGTCTAGACTTTTATCTTTCCAAGATTATATGTTTTGTATTGCTAAAGCTGTTTTATGCTTCTGACTCATGTCATTTGTGTTCTTTTGCCATTTTGATTTCTTAGAATAGGTACTTGGTATTGTTAATTATTTTCTTGTGTTATGCTTACTTGCAGACTGCAAAGCAGGGTCTTAAATTCTTGAATTTCTTTTTGTATAATGAATAGTAAGGGGAAAATGACAGGGTAACTTTTAGAGTAGGCTTAGATATTGTTACTATTCATTATACCTTAGAAGTTTATCTGAATAATTTTTTTGGTGTTCTAAATTAGCTTTTGAGTATGTTGTTATTCATCAAAGGTCAGCAGTTTATCTTCTGTTGTCTTTTGAAGAAGTGTTTTCAAGTATATGTAATTTTGGTTCTTCTTCTCCCTCTACTGTGAAATTATATAGGAGACAAAGCATTATCTAACCGTGAACCTTACCACTCTTCGAGTATGGTGTTATGCTTGCAGCAAAGAAGTATTTTTGGATAGGAAATTAGGAACTCAGCCTTCATTGCCTCATGTAAGACAACCTCACCAAGTACAAGAAAACAATGTCCAGGTAATAATCTAGATCCATTTAGGTTAAGCTGTAAAACTTCAGGTAATAATTTCAGAATTTGTCATGTAGCTGAAATTTTAAAAAGGAATCCTGCCTAACCTGTACTTTAAAAATTTCTGGGCCGGGCATGGTGGCTCACGCCTGTAATCCAAGCACTTTGGAGGCCAAGGCGGGCGGATCACCTGAGGTCGGGAGTTCAAGACCAGCCTGACCAACATGGTAAAACCCCGTCTTTAAAAAAAAAAAAAATTTCTGTAATGTGCCTTTTTTCTCTCAAAGTGCTCATGCTCCCCTTTCTTGTATTGCATAGAGTGGTAGATTAGGGTGAGATTGAAGCCCACCTGTCTGAAGATGGAAAAGCACCTAATGAAATTTTAAAGTTTTTTTAAAAAAAAAATGACTCAAGTAGCCTTTATCTTTTTCTGGTAAATCTGATTCCGAGAGAGGTGGTAGGCCTTCTTCGATAGGGAATGGCAGTTACTAATTCATCTGTCTTCCCCATTCCCTCCCCACCTCCATCCCCTTTGTATTACTGCAAACATTTTACTTATTATTGAAAACAAGGTAGAATATGATAAAGCTTAGCATCAGGTCTTTGGTTAAAGATTTTTTGTCCTTTGGATCAAGAGACTTATAAAACGTATAGATTTGCTTGCAGAATTGATCACTCAATTTTCAGAATTCTCAAGTCATAAAAATAGGAAAAAGGAAATGAACTTAGAGTAGTTGGCTTCTAACTTACTCTGATCGTCGTTTGGTCAGAATTTGATCAGATTTGATTAACAACAAGTTTTTTTCCTCATGTATATTACAGAAATCACATAGTTCTATACTTGTTCATTGATACCAACTCTCAGGTTTTTCCGTTGTTATGTTTATCACATTCTTATGGTAGACATATGTGATAATAAATTTGCTTTCCTTACCCATGATATAACTTAAGGTGTCTAGATTTTAGTCAAAGAATAATTTATTGCATTTTCAATTTCTCAGTTAAATGGCTCTAGTTAATCATAACCATTACTATTTCTCCCGCTGATACATATTTATCATTCACAAACATGTTTAGTCTTTTTCAAAAGTCCAGATAGTATGGAAATAGCAGTTTTGTTGAATCCTCTTACATTATTAACGGAAGTGTTCCGCTGAAGATATCTGAATGGTAATAAGTAGAAAAAATTTAAAAAAGGAAAAAGATGTGATGTTATGATTAAAATTTAATCACAAGGAACTAATAATCTATAAAGGCAAAATTATCAGTATCACTTACTGGAGAAGTAAAATAAGCTATCTGTTTCCATTTCTGCCAGAAAAGATCAACATTACAAACTTTATTGAATGGTGAATCTGATAGAATAAATATACTAATACTTTCCTGATGGCTTATTAGTAATTTTCTGGTGACTTATAAATATGATAACACATAAAAGACATTAACTTAATTTCATGCAGCTTGCTTATTCCATTGTTGAAGAAATTACTCAGAAGAGAAAAGTTGTTCAGATAGATTTCTTTAGTAGTCCAAAACTTATGTGCTGTTTGAATGCAGTTTACCACAAGATTATTTGCAAAATAGTGAAAATATTTGAAGACATACAGATATTAATAAGATTTTTTAAATAGACATTTTTTCTAGATAGTAAAATTTCAAGTGATTTCTTTTAAGCCTCTGTACTTCTGTGTATTTAAATATTTTGTAGTGAGCATGTATCTTTCTGAAAGCAATTATTTTATAAACACAAAGTGGGAATATGAGGCCTACTCAAATGTCCAGTATCTATAGGTGTCAGGAAAGTAAAATGGTTGGGAATTAGTGCATATGTCTGTGTTGGACAGGTAAAGTAAGGCTGTAGTAACTTGGAGAACCAGAGTACATGCTAAATTCATGCTGCTATTCAGTTTCCTTTTCTGTTTGATTGTTGCTGAATGTTGGCTTGTTGTAGTTCAATCTTCTGATATTACAAGAGAACTTTCAAATTTTGATTTTGATTTGCCATCTTTCCAATTTTTAAAACTTTAGCTGAAAGTTTTTTTTTGTTTGTTTTTTTAAGTGTTGGCCAGCATTTGGCTAACAGGTTATCAGTTGCAACCTGTGAGTGAAGCCAATTCTTAGAAATTAATATTAGAATATTTTATTATTTAAAGTAAGTGCTTGAACTATTTAATATGCATAAAAGTGTGGAAAGTAAATGTAGTAATAAGTATCAGGAGAGATTGTAGAAGTCTACAGATAATGTGTTATGATGAAAAACTTTTGCCTTCTTCTCCATAGAAAATTAGATTTGGAGAAGACAGTGTAGGATAGTATCCTTCAGAGGTCTTTTTAGCTGTGGTTTAATGTCACATAATTGCCGTTATTGTGGAGTTTTAATTCAGAAAATTCAGTTATAAAATGCCTTTTTTACTCAAAACCTATGTTAATAAAGCTGGGCTGACATGCTATTACCCATGGTAGGTCCTTATTTCCTTCAAAATATAAATATAAGTGTTACCTTAATTGCTAATACCACGAATTCGTATGGTTCCACTATTAAAATAACAATAATTTTTATGGTATAGATGTTATATGTTAAAATTAAAACTTTATTTAAATTTAAGGATTTGTTCAAATGTGCTATCTTTTTTTGTTATCAAGGATTTTAAAATACCGAGTAATACAACATTAAAAACTCCTCTTGTTGCCGTATTTGATGATCTGGATATAGAAGTGGACGAAGAAGATGAACTTAGGGCAAGAGGTAAAATAATGATCCTGTGTAACACTTCTTTGTATGGCACTGCCCTTTTCTTTAGAAAACTATATAATGTAAAAGTTTCAACATCTGGAGGTAAAAGGGGCTTGATAATTACAAAAAAGGAATCTGAAATTTGGCCTAGTAAAACTTTATTTGCAAAAAAATCTTTTGGTTTCTCTGGTATCAGTTTGTCAAAACTGCGATCCTACTTACTCTTTTGTTGCAGTTAAGCCTTATGATCTTTTATGCCTAACTTGCCTTTTGAGATCTGTTTGAACAGTATTTCTCAACTCATTTCTCTATTGTCAGTGATGGGGAGGTATTAGGTATTAAGGTATTCCCTTAGCAGAATTTCCAGGAGAAAACATCGGAAAAAGAATCAGATCATACACTTCTTCCCCTAAATTGAGAACCAGCCTATTCGGATTTTCCATATTTTAGGCCCACTGTTCTTAGTGTAAACTTAACATTGTCTGTTTTATAATTGATACTAGTGGTATATTGAATGTATGTTTAGATAATTATCTGGAAATTAACACTTTGGCCTAAGTTTAATATGACTAGAGATAATTTATAAATATTTTATGTATTTCCCAGTTTTAACCCATTTAGTCCACACTACTAATTTTACTGGATACTTATCAATAAGTGGTAATTCAGTCTAGTTTTAGAGATTTTTAGAAGTCTAAATTTTCTTCATTTCGCTCCAAATCCCAGTAGCATTTATACTTTTTTTGTAGTATTATTTCATTTTATAATAATGAAAGTAAAGTGATGAAAGTGAACTTGAATATATATGGAAGAGATAATAGTCATTCCCTCATTTTGAACCATATGAAATTACCATTTTTGTAGATTGTCAGCAGTTTTCTATGGCTCAACCTAATAAATACTGCTTTTTTTTTTTTTTTTTTTTTTTT
>NW_016107318.1:4494019-4515751 GCF_001604975.1 Cebus imitator
TGAGATGGTATCTTGCACTGCCGCCTGGGCTAGAGTGCAGTGGCGCCATCTCAGCACACTGCAACCTCTGCCTCCTGGTTTCACAAGATTCTCCTGCCTCAGCCTTCCAAGTAGGTGGGGTTACAGGCTCATACCACCACACCTGGCTAATTTTTTTTTGTATTTGTAGTTGATGTGGGGTTTCACTATGTTGGCCAGACTGGTCTCAAACTCCTGACCTGACCTTGTGATCCGCCTGCCTTGGCCTTCCAAAGTGCTGGGATTACAGGGTGATCCACCACGCCCAGCAATAAAAACAAAAAAAAAAAAAAAAAAAAAAAAAAAAAAAGAAATGGGAAGGAAAAGGATGCTTGTTTATCAATGTATCATGACATTAGTTTTCTTGCATTGTCATTAAACTATTTTCTCAAAATAATTAAGCTTTAGTTATAATAGGAAATGTAAACGTCTCAATGAATGCTTTATAAAAATGTCTAGTCTTACTTATATATTAATGGAAAAGCTATTCTTCCTGTGCAAATTCCAGAGCTTAAAGTGTCTAATCCTTGAATTTATGTAAAACTAAAAATTTTGGTGATTGTGAGGCTTCCAAAAGTGTGACTTCTCTGAATTGTTCAAGTTGCTATTTTGTATTTCTATGAACCTTAGTATAGTTTGGGAAACATACTAATGACCCCCAAAATTGAGTCATTTTGCATTATTGAATGATGACTTCATGTATATTTTTTCTTAATAGGTCTTACAGGTTTGAAAAATATTGGAAATACTTGTTACATGAATGCAGCTTTGCAGGCTCTTTCTAATTGGTAAGTGGAGAAATTAATTTTGTTTTGTTGTATGATTTTTTAAAATTAGTTTTTGAGCAGAAAACCATTCAGCTATAGTATCTGACTAACTTTCAAGGTAGAGTAGGCAAGAATCTGGTTTGGGACATAACCCATTGTTGTCCCAATGGTGTTGCTCTATGTATGCCTGTCGTTTCTTGAGGCTGCTGGTTCTTGTGTAAACCCTGGGTAGTTGTGTGTCTTTGAGCAAATTAATTGTTTCTTACATCTAGAAAATGAAGGGCTTGAACTAATTATTCTGATCACTTTAGTTCAGAGATCTTATGAAAAATTTTATATTTTTCTGTAGGGGGAAAGCCTTTAATAAAGCAGTCAGTCAGATGTTTTTTCTTAATCATAGGCTTAAAAAATGGAAGTGCCCCGGTGGTGTTACTCTTAGGTTTGGATGCATTGAGTCTGGACCAAAATTCAAAAGTCACTGACTTTGACATTACCCTTGTTTCTGGATTGAATTATAAAGCAGTGATTGGAGATTGAACATATGTCTACAGGTTGAGTATCCCTCATGTGAAATGCTGGGAATCAGAAGTGTTTCAGATTTTTTTTGATTTTGGAGTATTTGTTTGCATTATACTTACTGGTTGAGCATTGCTTATCCAAAAATCCAATATTTGAAATGCTCTAGTGAGCATTGGAGTTTTGGATTTTGGAGCATTTTGAATTTCGTATTTTGAATTAGGGATATTAAACTTGTACTTCTTACCAAAATAATCTAATGTTTATGTAGATATAACCCTCTATAAATATTTTGCCTTCAGTTGTCTTATGTTTCATAACCTTGTGATATAAAGATAACCCAGGTTTTATTAAGTGATCAGAGAACACATCTTTGAAGAAGAGACTTTTTTTTTTTTTTTTTTTTTTTTTTTAATAAGGTTGGATCTCACTCTGTTGCCCAGGCTGGAGTGCAATGGCGTGATTTTGGCTTACTGCAACTCCGCAGGGTTCAATATGATCCTCTCACTTCAGCCTCCCAAGTAGCTGAGGCTATTTTTAAAATTTTTTGTAGAGATGGGGTTTCGCTATGTTGCTCAGGCTGGTTTCCAACTTCTAGGCTGAAGTGATCCGCTTGCCTCAGCCTCCCAAAGTGCTGGGATTATAGGCGTGGGCCACTGTGCTCAGACATTAAAGAAGAGACATTTAATCTGAAACTTGAGGAATGAGTATGAGCTGATTGTTCAAAAGGATGGGTAGAGCATTCCTAGCAGAGTGCCCCTTGTAAGCAGCCTTGGGATGAGAAAGAGCTTGACACATTTGAGGAACTGGAAGAAAATCTGTGTGACAGGGTACAGTAATCACAGGGCTGAATGATCTGGGTCTAGGTTATGTAGGCCACATTAAAGATGTAGGTCTTTATTCTCATGGTAGTAAGACACCATTGAAGCGTTTGAATAGTAGGGTAGCTAATAATCTATCTTATGTTTTTAAAATATTACTGTGGTTGCCATGTGGACAGTGAATTGGTGGGGGAAGAGAGTGGAATTTGAAAGACCAGCTAGGAGACTATTATAATGATTTATGTAAGAAGTAGTGGTAGTTTAATCATCTGGAGTGGTAGGAAAAGAGTGAAGAAATTGGAGATAAACATTTTTAGGAGGATGATTGATTGATAGGATGTGGGTAGAGTAAGTAGAGAAAGGGAGAGGAGATTCAAAGTTTAACAGTTTTCTTATGATGAGAGAACTGTAGGTTGATGCTGTTGTTATTTTTATACACATAAGAAAACCAAGGCCGGGCACGGTGGCTCACGCCTGTAATCCCAAGCACTTTGGGAAGCCAAGGCAGAGGATCATGATGTCAGGAGTTCAAGACCAGCCTGACCAACATGGTGAAACTCCATCTCTACTAAAAATACAAAAAAAAAAAAAAAAAATTAGCCGGGTGTGGTGGCTCGCACCTGTAATCCCAGCTACTCAGGAGACCGAGGCAGGAGAATCGCTTGAACCCGGGAGGTGGAGGTTGCAATGAGCCGATAGTGCCACTCCAGTCTAGGTGACAGAGCAAGACTCCATCTCAAAAAAAAAAAAAAGAAAAAGAAAACCAGACACAGAAGTTTAAATAACTTTACCAACCTAACCACATAGTAAATACTAGCAGAATTCTGTTTTGTTTTTTTTTTAAGTTGGAGACAGGATCTTACTCTGTCACCTAGGCTATAGTGCAGTGGAGCAATTGTGGCTCACTGCAGCGTTGAACTCCTGGGTTCAAGGGATATTCCTGCTTCAGCCTGCCAATTAACTAGGACTACAGGTGCATGCCAGTGCTCCCAGATAATGTTTTAAAAGTTTTGCAGAGATGGATTTTTGCTATGTTGCCCAGGCTGGTCTTGAACTCTTGTCCTTTAGTGATGTCCCACCTTGGCCTCCCAAAGTATTGGAATTATAGGCATGACCCACTATGACTGGCAGGGACAAAATTCTGAATCTTAGATTTTTATGTATATGTTTGTTTTTCTGGATCTTTTGTTGTTGATTACTGTACAATACTGCTTCTACAGATTTACTTTGTAATTCTTCTGATTTTTGTTGAAAAAGATGTGGCTGATACGATTACACTATTGGTGGCTGGGTGTGGTGGCTCATGCCTATAATTCCAGCACTTTGAGAGGCTAAGGTGGGAGGATTGCTTGAGTCCAGGAGATCTGGAACCAGCCTGGACAACGTAACAAGACCCTGTCTGAATCCCTCCTCCCAAAAAAATTGCACTTGGTAAAGAGATGGCTTAGTAGTTATCTAATGCCTTCATAAGAGGTTTAGTTTATTGTACGTCAGGATTTGGTCCTTTGCCCAGTCAGTTTCCTATAAATAGATTCTGTTTCCTATAAATAGATTTATGGAGGGTCCCTCAAACTAATACATTCTTTATAAATTGCTTCCTTATAAATTGCTAACCTGAGCCACCAACAAATAAATACTAGTGCCATATAATGGAATGTAGAAGCCTGGAGGAAGTGCAGGTTTACTTGAAAGTTAAATTTTGATCCTGTTCAATTTGAAATGCCATGACAGCCATCAGTTTGCCCATTTGATATAAATCTGAAATTTAGATGACGTAGTTGACTTTATGTAAATTTGGCCATCATTGGAATATGGTTGAAAATTTTAGATCACCCAGGGAAAAAAGGTATATAGGGAAAAATCATAGAATCAAGTCCTGAGGAATCCTTGTATTTATATGTAAAGGGCAAAAACAGCAATAAAGAGGGAAAAGGAGTTTAGAAATGCAAAGAAGAAAAGTAGGAAAATGCATTATAGTAGTCCAGAGAAGTTTTGTTCAACAATGAGGGCATGGCCGTCTGTGGCAGATATTAGTGAGTGGGGACTGAAAAGTGTATCTGGCAGCATGGAGGACTCTGACATGGTGGGGCCAAATCTGATTTGAAAGGATTGAGCTCTTTAAGAATATGAAGGAATAGGCCGGGCGCGGTGGCTCAAGCCTGTAATCCCAGCACTTTGGGAGGCCGAGGCGGGTGGATCATGAGGTCAAGAGATCGAGACCATCCTGGTCAACATGGTGAAACCCCGTCTCTACTAAAAATACAAAAAATTAGCTGGGCATGGTGGCGCGTGCCTGTAATCCAAGCTACTCAGGAGGCTGAGGCAGAAGAATTGCCTGAACCCAGGAAGCAGAGGTTGCAGTGAGCCGAGATCGCGCCATTGCACTCCAGCCTGGGTAACATGAGTGAAACTCCGTCTCAAAAAAAAAAAAATAATAATAATATGAAGGAATAAAGGTGAAGCTGTAAAAGGAATCAAAGAAAGAACAGCTACAGGGATATATATGTTGTCAGTTAATTGAATGACTAGAAATAATCAGTATTAGCTTTGACTCCACTCTAAGGTTTTTCTCTTTTTAAAATTAGCCCACCTTTGACACAGTTTTTTCTTGATTGTGGAGGACTAGCTCGAACAGATAAGAAACCAGCCATTTGTAAAAGTTATCTCAAACTAATGACAGAACTGTGGCATAAAAGCAGGTATGGAACTTACTATATTTTTCTTCTTTATTAAACTTTTAAATGAATATTATAAATATTGAAAGGATGCAGGTCTATTTATGGAGCCAGAAAAAAAGTAGAAGAGAGACATATTTGAGACAGCTTTGTTTCAGGCATGTAACATTTGAAGTTGAATATAAGGTGATATAGAAGTTTAGAAGCAGATGAAGGTATCATAGAAGTCTAGAAGTATTTGGTTTAGTGGGATAGTGTTGGAATGTTAAAGCTGCTATTACTGGAACTTTATAGAGTTTTATATTCAAGAGTAGGCATTCTCACACAATGATAAAATCAGCCCCTAAATATCTATATGAATGTTTTTCTGCTTATGTTTATTTGTTCTAAAGTTTAGCATTGGGATCATAGTTTGCTGTAATATGTTAATAATTTTGTTTTAGAGAACTATTCAGGAAATTTGCATTTTTGCAAAGTCATAGAGTGAGGCATAATCATTTAATTGAGGGAAGACAGCATAAAACATCACTTAAAATATCAGGGATAAGATATTTTGATGTGCCTGTGAAATATAGTATTAGGCAGTTTTCAATGATTTTTTTTTTCAACATAATTTTCAATTTAACACTTTGAATTATTGGTTGTTAATTTTTAAAATAAAAATTTTAAATCACAAAAATTACTCTTTAAAAATGTTTTCTTGCTCAGGCCAGGATCTGTTGTGCCTACTAACCTGTTTCAAGGAATTAAAACTGTAAATCCAACATTTCGGGGGTATTCTCAGCAGGTTAGTTTATTGCTTTTTATTCGTAATTTTAATAATCTAAATACATTTGGAAAATGGCACTATGCTTTTTTTGGTCTACTTATCTTTTGGGGTCATCACTCCTTGTGTCTTTCTCTTGCCATGTTTATTGTTTATATTTTTTCAACTTTTCTTTATTTTTTTTGAGATGGAGTCTCGCTCTATCACCCAGGCTAGAGTGCAGTGGTTCAGTCTTGGCTCACTGCAACCTCCACCTCCTGGGTTCAAGTGATTCTCCTGCCTCAGCCTACTGAATAACTGGGATTACAGGTGTGTGCCACCACACCCGGCTAATTTTTGTGTTTTTAGTAGAGATGGGGTTTTGCCGTGTTGGCCAGGCTGGGCTTGAACTCCTGACCTCAGGTGATCCACCCTCCTTGGCCTTCCAAAGTGTTGGATTACAGGCGTAAGCCACCACACCTGGCTTTTTAAATTAAATTAAATTTTTTTTAGAGAGATAATGTCTCATTATGTTGCTCTGGGTGTTCTTGAATTCCTGACTCAAACGATCCTCCCTCCTTGGTCTCCCAAAATGTTAGAATTACAAGCATGAGCCCCCGAATCCAGCAGAAATTGACCTTTAGATCATCTTTAGTTTATTAAAACTTGTATCTGGCTGGGCATGATGGCTCATGCCTATAATCCCAGCACTTTAGGAGGCTGAGGTGGGCAGATTGCTTGAGCCCAGGAGTTTGAGACCAGCCTGGGTAACATAGGGAGACCTCATTTCTAAAAATAATTTTAAAATATGTATCAAGCAGGTGTGATGGCACATGCATGTGGTCCCATCTACTCAGGAGACTGAGGTGGGAGAATTGCTTGAGCCTGGAGGATCAAGGCTACAGTGAGCTGTGGTCATGCCCTAGCACTCCAGCTTGGACAACAGAATGAGACTCCATCTCAAAAAAAGAAAACTTTCATTTACGTAATGTTTTGGAGTTAATGCATCTCATTACTCTAGTACCTTATGTTCTACAAACTGGTATTTTCTCAATATAGTGCTGTACATTTATAAAACAGTTGATAATGATATTTTGTGTATTTTCCTTTACATTTCTTTATACACATGTAATGAAGTGGTAACATTATGTTGCTGATATATTAGGATGCTCAAGAATTCCTTCGATGTTTAATGGATCTGCTTCATGAAGAACTGAAAGAGCAAGTCATGGAAGTAGAAGAAGATCCTCAAGCCATAACGACTGAGGAGACAATGGAAGAAGACAAGAGCCAGTCGGATGTAGATTTTCAGTCTTGTGAATCTTGTAGCAACAGTGATAAAGCAGAAAATGAAACTAGCTCTAGAGGCTTTTCTGAAGATAATAATGAAACAACAATGTTAATTCAGGATGATGAGAACAATTCAGAAATGTCAAAAGATTGGCAAAAAGAGAAGATGTGCAATAAGATTAATAAATTAAATTCTGAAGGTGAATTAGATAAAGATAGAGACTCTGTATCTGAAACAGTTGACTTGAACAACCAGGAAACCGTCAAAGTGCAAATACACAGCAGAGCTTCAGGTGACAATTTAGTAGTTTGTTCATGAAAATGATAATATTTCATTTGTAGACATGGGTGTTTAAATAATTGTTACTTTGGGTATTTTTTTTTTTTTTTTAAGCCAGTGTCTTGCTCTGTCACTCAGGCTGGAGTGCAGTGGTGTAATTTTGGCTCACTGCAGCCTTCAACTCCCTGATTTAAGTGATTCTCCTGCCTCAGCCTCCCGAGTAGCTGGGACTGCAGGGGCACGCTGCCATGCCTGGCTAATTTTTTGTATTTTAGTAGAGATGGGGTTTCACTGTGTTGCCTGGGCGGGTCTCAAAGTACTGAGCTCATGCAACCCACCCACCTTGGCCTCCCAAAGTGTTGGGATTACAGGCGTGAGCCACTGCGCCCGGCCTATTTTGGGTATTTCTGATTAGAATTATAATTTTGCAGTATTCGTGTGTGTAAGTCATAAAATTATAGAACCTGAGGATAAAAGGAATGTAGGGGTCATTTAATTATATAAGAAATTCATCTTCCTTTTGAAGTAAACATTTCATCAGATGTCTTTTGTATACTTATGCAGTAATCTAAAAAATTGGTGTCCTCAGAATTTTCCGTTTTAAGCAAATTATGTTGAGACCCTGGAAGAAAGCAAAATAACCCAAATTGCAATTTTCTAATTATTATTCACTAGTAGATTTAGATTGTTGTCATTGGAGTCACATCAGATGTGTTTCAGTGTAGAAGTTTAATTAACTATAGTGAGCCCTGTTGTGATAGATTATGCTATGATACTAGTCAGTGTCCCTTTGAGGAAGAGTATGTGGCCAAATGAAAGTTGAATTAAATTTCTTTGTAGTTTATCTCTTCAAGAGTTAACTTATCTTGGCTTAATGTGGTATTTAGTTTTCCAAAGCACACAAGATTGGGCCATTAGAGGTTCAAATTATGTGACCTTAAAATAAGTTGCAGACATGTAATGTAAAAAAGTTTATTTTCTCTAATGACTCAAGAGTGAGAGTAACTAAATTATTTATTTAGGTATTTTAATGAATCCAAAATTTCTTCTTGAGAAATACTCTTAACTATAGGAAGACTTGTGGTTCACTTGCGTAAAGTGCATAGGTGCTTTCTAGTCAGGAAGACTAGGAGTGTTAGGCTCCTTAATTATACTGATCTTATGTAGAAGTTGTTAGTGAATAAATATGTCAAATATTAGTATTGAAAGACTTAGTTTTAACTGCTGTCCAGGCTTTTCTTGTCAAAAGCCCAGTTAAGCTTCATTAGGGACATACTGTCTTTTGTTGCTCTGTAACAGGTTTGTTCTTATATGTGGTAACTAGGGGATGACCTAAATCAGGAGTCTGAGCTATTAGTGTTTTAAGGGCTTGATGAAAAAAATCTGGCAAAGTCCATAAGGCACACAAAGCTAATATATTTGCTCTCTGGCCCATTATAGGAAAAAGTTGCCAACCCCTGACCTAAATTTCATTAACTTTATTCCCTTCAGAAAGTCCTAGAGTGAGTCTTTTTTTTTACTCCCAATATTATGCAGTCTGATTTAGTCATGGTTGAAATATTGAGAAATACCTGTGTGAAAAATGATTTTGCATTATCTGGAAAAATTTCTGAGTACATCCCCTGTCAAGGTCTCTTATTAACAATTCTCTTTTCTTCATTCAAATATTTACTGTTGCCCTGGAATATGTTAGGCACTAGGAATCCAACAGCATACTATCGAGATAGCTCTTACATTTTCTTGATTCATCTTATAATTTAATTCTAAAAAAAGGTTCTTTCCTGATTAAGTGGTATGTTTTTTCTTTTTCTTTTTTCTTTCGTCTTTTATTTTTTTAATTCTCTTTTCCTTTTTCTTTTTGAGTTGAAGTCTCACTCTGTTGCCCAGGCTAGAGTGCGATCTTGGCTCACTGCAACCTCCGCCTCCCAGGTTCAAGCAATTCTGCCTCAGCTTCCCGAGTAGCTGGGATTACAGGCGTGTGCCACCAAGCTAATTTTTGCATTTTTAGTAGGGACAGGGTTTCACCGTGTTAGTCAGCCTGGTCTCAAACTCCTGACCTCAGGTGATCTGCCCACCTTGGGCAGAGTGCTGGGGTTACAGGAGTGAGCCACTGCACCTGGCCCATTTTTTTTTTTCTTTTCATTAAAGTAAGAATAAAATAACTTATGATTATACCTACATTTCCTGATTTTGATTATGTTAGTTTGAGAATAATCTATTTTTCTCCCACATGGTTTTAGAACTTCTAAAAAAAACCTGTCCTGAATTTTTTTTTTTTTTTTTAAGACAGGGTCTCATTCTGTCACCCAGGCTAGGGTGCAGTGGCATGATCACATCTCACCATGGCCTCAACCTCTTGGGCTCAAGTGATCCTCCCACTTCAGTTTCCTGAGTAGCTGGCACACAGGCACACACCACCATGCCCAGCTAATTTTTAGATTTTTTTTGTAGAGTTGGGGGGTGGGTCTCATCATGTTGCTCAGGTTGGTCTTGAACTGCTGGGCTCAAGCAGTCTTCCCATCTTGGCCTCCCAGTGTTGTGATTATAGACTTTAGCCACTGGGCCCAGCCTCTTTTTTTTTTTTTTTTTTTTTTTTTTTTTTTAAATGAGCTGTGTGGACAAACAAGATCCTCTTTGGCTTCGTGTTTCCACTGCTCACTTCCTAAACTGACTGTAATAGTAGTGTGTTATAAATATTAGTTGGGGCCAGGCATGGTGGCTGACGCCTGTAATCCCAACACTTTGGGAGGCCGAAGTGGGTGGATCACTTGAGGCTAGGAGTTCAAGACCAATGTGGCCAACATGGTGAAACCCCATCTCTACTAAAAATATAAAAATTAGCCAGGCCTGGTGGCAAACACTTGTAATTTCAGCTACTTGGGAGGCTGAGGCAGGAGAATTGCTTGAACCCCTGAGGCAGAGGTTGAGATGAATCGAGATCACACCACTGTACTCCAGCCTGGGGGACAGAGGGAGACTGTCTGTAAATAAATAAACAAACAAATATATATTAGTTGCATTTCTGGGTAGAAGATTACTGTTATTTTGCTTAGTAAATACCTTGTTAAGTATTTAACTTGACATTTGTTAATAAGAATTGTGTGCAAAATATCAAACCAAGAAACCTTTAACATTATTGGACAGGTGGAGTAATTTTACTATTTAAGGTAATAATACAAATTTTAAATCTTATAGAATATATCACTGATGTCCATTCAAATGACCTGTCTACACCACAAATTCTTCCATCAAATGAAGGTGTTAACCCACGTTTATCAGCAAGCCCTCCTAAATCAGGCAATTTGTGGCCAGGATTGGCACCACCACACAAAAAAGGTAAAAAGTTTCTCTTATTCAGTCTCTTTTGCTTTGGGTTTTAGTTTAAAATGATGGTTTTGATATTTGATAATTTAAAGTGTTAATTAGGAAATATGATTTGATATTTTAAAACGGATAGCATAATTTTACACAGACATGATTAAAAGTTTTGTGTGTTGGTCCTATTTTTAGCATTTTACATACAGTTGAATTCACTTTTTCTTGTGTAGAGCTTTATGAATTTTAACACTTGCAGCATAGATTCTTGTTACCACCATCACAAATAGAA
Organism: Cebus imitator; assembly: GCF_001604975.1. NCBI lineage: Eukaryota > Metazoa > Chordata > Mammalia > Primates > Cebidae > Cebus > Cebus imitator. The sequence goes on from NW_016107318.1 coordinate 4,504,739, forward strand.
TACAGAACAGCTCTTAACACCCCAAATAATTTCCGAATACTACTACTTTGTAATCAGATCATCTCCCTACCCCTATGCTCTGGCACTCTTGATCCTCTTTTCTTATTGTTTTGCCTTTTCCCAGAAAGGCAAAATACCTTGTTAAGTATTTAACTTGACATATAAATGGAATCATATACTATGTTGTCTTTTGATTTTTAAAAAATCTTTGTAGTATTTGAAACAGGTTTGCCTCTCAGCAAAATGCATTTGAGATTCAGTCACACTACTTACTGCATGTCTGAATAGTTTGTTCCTTTTTATTACTGAGGAATGTTTCTTTTTCTTTTCTTTTTTTTTGTTTTTTGTTTTTTGTTTTTTGTTTTTTTGAGACAGTCTCGCTCCGTCTCCCAGGCTGGGGTGCAGTGGTGCAATCTCGGTTCACTGCAGTCTCCACTTGCTTGGTTCAAGCAGTTCTTGTGCTTCAACCTTCTAAGTAGCTGGGTCTGCAGGTGCATGCCACCTTGCCTGGCTAATTTTGTGTATTTTTAGTAGCGATAGGGTTTCACCATGCTGGCCAAGCTGGTTTCAAACTCCTGATCTTGTGATCGCCCACCTTGGCCTCCCAAAGTGTTGAGATTACAGGAGTGAGCCACTGCACTTGGCCTAATGTTTCATTTTTTATGGGTATACTACTATTTATTCACTTATTCATTGGTGGACTTTTGAATTGTTTCCAGTTTTTGGCAATTGTGAATAATGTTGGTCTAAAATTTAGGTACAGGTTTTTATAAGAACATATTTTCATTTGTCTAGGACAAATACCTGGAAGTGGAATACTGGGTTTTATGTTTGTTTAATGCTTATAGTTGTATTAAACTGCTAGACTTTTTACCAGAGTGTCTGCCATTTCATATTCTTTCCAGGTATATATGAGAGCTCCAGTATTACATTTTCTTAGAATAAAACATAGGAGAAAGTCTTCATGGCCTTGGTTTAGACAAGGGGTTCTTAAAGACATCAAAAGCATGATTCATTAAAGAAAAAATTAAAAGTTTTTCTTGACAAAGGACATTAATAGAATGGAAAGATAAGGTTTGGAGGAAGTAGTTATAAATCATATAGCTAGCAAAGGACTTGTATCCAGAAATATATAAAGAGTTCTTAAAAACTTTAAATAATAGAATCTTTTCTTCAAATAAAGCCTTACTTGGAACAAAAACAAAGATGGGGAGACCAAATCCCTCCTATTTTATCTTTAGCTTGATGATGACTTTCATCTTTCCCTCACTTTCTAACCTCTTTCCCTCTTTTTTTTTGCCTTGTAGAACATTTAAGTAGACATCTCAATGATGAAGCATTTCCACCATCTTGCATATGGAGAAAAATGCCTTGAATATTGTACTAATTTAGAATTTTTTCGTTTTCTCATATGTACTTTTATGGTGGCCAAGGATCATTTATACTTTTATAAAAAACAGCAAACATCTGAAGCCTTGTCTGCTTGGTTTCTTTTTAATGCTCTTTTGAAAAGTATTTTGAAATTTCCTTTTTAGCACAGTAATTTTTACAGTTTGAAGATTCTAGAGATCATGTACAAGTAAGATTGACAAAACAGTAAAAAAATTCTAGAGAAAAATTTTAAAGGAGCTGCTTTGATTTTTTTTTTTTTTTAATGTTTTTCAATCCTAGCTCAGTCTGCATCTCCAAAGAGGAAAAAACAGCACAAGAAATACAGAAGTGTTATTTCAGACATATTTGATGGAACAATCATTAGTTCAGTACAGTGTCTGACTTGTGACAGGGTGAGTATGAAGGCATTAGAATACACAGAAAATTCCTGACAGTGCTCTTGAAAAATGTGACAAGATGATGTGAAAAGTTTAATTCCTTTTCTTTGCTATTGATGATCATGTATGCATTTATTGTGTTTACATCAATACAAATTGATTCTAGGTGTGGAATTTACTTTTTTGGAAATAGCAGCAACATCCTATTTAAAGGATTGTGACCCATCATTAGACAGGCATGTATTAGGAAAAATTATTAAATTTGTCATTTATTTTGGTTACATGTAAAGGTGAGAAGTTGTTCAGCAACAAGAATTGGTAACACATGCATATTCTCCCAAGACTGATGAAATTTGTATACTGAGAATCTGTTGACATTCACAGGCACGAAGCTGTGAATGTATCTCTTACATTTAGTTATAATATGGTTTGTAAATATTTTTCCATGTTTAGGCTGGGGCTCAGATACTAAAGTTCATATCAAATTCATAGACAGTAGCAAAGGCATAAATTAAAATTATCATACATTTTTAAAATAACACTTCAAATCTTCAAAGTTTCTTTGAGCTTTTCTTAAAAACAATTCTAATTTGGGGCAATGATGAATATGAAATAACATATCAAAAACAAAAATCAATTATTGTGTTAGAACCTAAAGTCAAATCTAAGGACTTTCAGTAGGGTAATTTTAATGTAGGTTATTTTGGTACTAAATATTTAAGTGGAATTATCAGACATGTTTTTAGCTATTTAAAGTTAGATGCCAGGTTTTGCCTTACCCTTTTTAAAAAACATTTTAAAACTACCATCAAAGGTCAGTTTTCAAAAATAAATACAATAGTGTTTAAGAATTTGGACCTCAAGATGCAGCATCCAAGATGCTGGATTTGGGGTCTTTAATGCTGCAATGTCTGTGATTGTAATGGGGATGCTAACAGCTACTGCACAGGGCTTATGTGAAGATTAAATTTGGAATAGCACCTGATACAGAGCAAGTGTTTGTTTTTTGCTATTATGACTATAAAAGCAGTTTAATTTTTTTTTCTTATTTAAACTTGCTTTGATCTTTGGAGCCTAAAATCTAACCTTGTAAATGTTTTGCTGGATTATGTTCATCTTGTTTTTAAAACACAAACAATTGTAGGTGTCTGTAACCCTCGAGACCTTTCAAGATCTGTCCTTGCCAATTCCTGGCAAGGAAGACCTTGCTAAGCTGCATTCATCAAGTCATCCAACTTCTATAGTCAAAGCAGGATCATGTGGCGAAGCATATGCTCCACAAGGGTGGATAGCATTTTTCATGGAATATGTGAAGAGGTATGTATTTATTTTCTTTGTATTACATGATTGTTAAAACTGCGTTTCTGCTCTACTGGCAGAACACTTCCTTTTTTTTCTATCAATGGTGTTTCAGGTTTGTTGTCTCATGTGTCCCTAGCTGGTTTTGGGGTCCAGTGGTAACCTTGCAAGATTGTCTTGCTGCGTTCTTCGCCAGAGATGAACTAAAAGGTAAGAAATGTAATCATATCTATGGCTAAATTGTTGTAGGTGAATCTAAAATACTAGTGGGAAAATATACTCATAAAAGTTAAGTTTTAAGACATCTTAATAGTACTTTCACATATTGGCATAGTGTTAGTGTCCTCCTTGACGATATAAATATAACAAGAAAAATCACATCCTGAAGGAATTCATGTGAATTCCTGTAGTGTAAGACAAATGAGAGGTGAAATATTTTATAGCTGTTCTGAGATTCATAGAAGGGCAAACTCAACCAAAATAATGGACTTACTTATGTATCTGTACTTGTGAGCTACTCCATATTATTTAACGTCATTCACTATTTTTGGGTATCTAGCACCTTGCTTGGACATATGACAGGCAGTAAGTATTGTTGAATGAGTAAATGGAAAAGATATTATTTGAGGCAGGATTTCAGTGTTGGCAGGAGTTAAGGGAGGGGAAGGTAAACAGTAATCTGATTCATGAGCATAGACTGAAAAAAAGGAACCTTGTTTTACTGTGCTGGGACGTCAGCATGGAGCAAAATCAAAGAATTACAGGACCATAATAAGCAGTTTGCTGTTAATTTGAAAGCAGTGACCAGATCTGTTTTATTTGCAGGTGACAATATGTACAGTTGTGAAAAGTGCAAAAAGTAAGTGACATTGACAGTGCTTTTAATTGCATGTTGTGTATTTTTCTTGGTTTTTAGAACTGGGTATGTGGAGTTAAGTTTGCCACTGTATTTAGAAGAATATAGACCAGAAAGCTTTATTCTAGTAATAATAGAGATTAGCTGTTTTGTGAAACAGATGTAAGGTAAAAACTTGACAAATACAGATTTGATTATTAATAATCAAATCCTTTATCTTTTTTACCACATTACCACATGTAAGAATAAAGTTGTTTTTTTGTTTGTTTTTTTTGGGGGGGGAGGAGACATAGTCTCACTCTGTCGCCAAGGCTGAAGGTGCAGTGGCGTGATTGCAGCTCTTTGCATCCTCAACCTCCTGGGCACAGGTGATCCTCCTGCCGTAGCCTCTCAGGTAGTTGGGACTACAGGTGCACACCACCATGTTTGGCTAATTGTTCTATTTTTTGTAGAGATGGAGTTTTGTTGTGTTGCCCAGGCTGCTCTTGAACTCCTTGGCTCACGACGATTTGCCAACATTGGCCTCCCCAAATGCTGGGATTACAAACATGAGCCACTGTGCCCGGTCAAGACTTTGTTTTTTTTGAGACAGAGTCTTGCTTTGTTGCCCAGGCTGGAGTGCAGTGGTGCGATCTTGGCTCACTGCAACCTCCGCCTTCTGGGTTCCAGCAATTCTCCCTGCCTCATCCTCTCAAGTAGCTGGGATTAGAGGTGCCCGTCACCACACCCAGCTAGTTTTTGTATTTTTAGTAGAGATGGGGTTTTGCAGTGTTGGTCAGGCTGATCTTGAACTCCTGACCTCAGGTGATATGCCTGTGTCAGCCTCCCAAAGTGCTGGGATTCTAGGCATGAGCCACCGTGCCTGTCCAAGATTTTGATATATTGGCTTGAACTACAAATTTTATAAAACTGAGATTTTGCTTTATCTAGTTTTACTTAATACCTAGATGTTTAAAGGCATAGCCACACCATAGACAGTGGCACATTTGTTAAAACAGAAAATAATTTTCATCAAATAATTATACAACCCTAAATTTTTGATTACTGATATCCTTGGTTTGAATTATTTTTTACAATAAGGGACTCCAGTGTTTTGATTAAGATATTTAATGTAGGCCGGGCACCGTCGCTCATGCCTGTAATCCCAGCACTTTGGGAGGCCAAGATGGGTGGATCACCGGAGATTAGGAGTTCGAGGTCAGGAGTTCGAGACCAGCCTGATCAACATGGGAAAACCCTGTGTCTACCAAAAATAAAAATATTAGCTGGGCATGGTGGCGGGCACCTATAACCCCAGCTACTTGGGAGGCTGAGGCAGCAGAATTGCATAAACCCAGGAGAAGTGAGCCAAGATTGCACCACAGCACTCCAGCCTGGGCGACAAGAGAGAAACTCCATCTCAAAAAAAAAAAGATATTTAATGTATATGTGTAACATAATTCAGTGGCGAGTGTTTCTAGTCTGATACCTTTTTTGTTTGTTTGTTTTTAGAGATAGAGTTTTGCTTTTGTTGCCCAGGCTGTAGTGTAATGGCTCAATCTTGGCTCACTGCAGCCTCCGCTTCCCGGGTTCAAGAAGTTCTCCTGCCTCAGTCTCCTGAGTAGCTGGCATTACAGGCATGCGCCACCACACCTGGCTAATTTTGTATTTTTAGTAGAGATGGGGTTTCTCTATGTTGGTCAGGCTTGTCTCGAATGAACTCAGGACCTCAGGTGATCCACCCACCTAGGCCTCCCAAAGTGCTAGGATTAAAGGCGTGAGCCACCATGCCCGGTTCTAGTCTGGTATCTTTTGTCTCTGCATTTTTTTTTTTTTTTTTTTTTTTTTTTTTTTTTTTTTTTTTTTTTTTTTTTTTTTTTTTTTGAGGCAGGGTCTCACTCTGTCGCCCAGGCTGGAGTCCAATGGCGGGATCTCGGTTCTCTGCAACCTCCGCCTCTTGGATTCAAGTGATTCTCCTGCTTCAGATCCCCCCCCACCAAGTAACTGGGACTATAGGCATTCGCCACCACGCCTCACTAATTTTATATTTTTAGTAGAGGTGGGGTTTCACCATGTTGGGCAGGCTGGGTCTCTGCATCTTCTAAAAGATTTTTGCTGCAAATTTAAATATACTGTCTTTTTGTAGATTAATTGATTTTCTCTTTTCTCCCCTTAGGTTGAGAAATGGAGTAAAGTTTTGTAAAGTACAAAAGTTTCCTGAGGTATGGGTGTTATTTTAATCAACTTGTGGTAGGAACACAAAGTATTAATGTAACAAAATATAGTAATAAATTCTCTTTGCTTGGTTGAAGAATTGAATGGTTGCTATGTATGCCGTATTAAGATTATTCATTTTTTGCTGGGTGCAGTGGCTCACACCTGTAATCCCAGCACTTTGGGAGGCTGACGTGGGTGGATCACGAGGTCAGGAGTTTGAGAGCCTCCTGGCTAATGTGATGAAACCCCGCCTCTACTAAAAATGCAAAAATTACCTGGGCATGGTGTCGTGTGCCCAGAGTCCCAGCTACTCAGGAAGGTGAGGCAGAAGAATTGTTTGAACCCAGGAGGTGGAGGTTGCAGTGGGCTGAGATTGTGCCAGTGCACTCCAGCCTGGGCGAGAGAGTGAGGCTTTATCTCAAAAAAAAAAAAAAAGATTATTCATTTTAAAAGTATTGAGTTAAATACTGTAAGTGCCCTTTAACAGTGTGCTATGTTGAATAAAGTTTAATCAAACTTGCAGGATCTTTCCAGGTCTAAAGTGTAAAATTATAAAAACAAATAGCAGTGAACTTAGTACCATGTTTCACCATTTCCATATTTTTTGCATCTCTGGAAGCAGGTTATACTTGCAGATTAATACTTAACCTTGACACGTCAGTGTATATTGAATACACTCCTTTATCTAGCATTTAAAACTAAGTAAAAATCTAAATAACTTTATAATTGTATTTTGATTGAACACCTCAGTTTCTTGGTTATTGAATAAAAATATTACTGAGTTTTACTTGTTATAATGGTTTTTGTTTTTTTGTATTGACAAATTAGTTTTTTTAAATTTTATTCTCTTTTAGATTTTATGCATCCACCTTAAAAGATTCAGACATGAGCTAATGTTTTCCACCAAAATCAGTACCCATGTTTCATTTCCGCTAGAAGGCTTGGATCTTCAGCCATTTCTTGCCAAGGATAGTCCAGCTCAAATTGTGACATATGATCTTCTGTCAGTCATTTGCCATCATGGAACTGCAAGTAGTAAGTATATAGGTTTAACAATTGTTCCTAGATTAAAAAAATAAAATAAAATAAGCCTGGGCATGGTGGTTCATGCCTGTAATCCCAGCCCTTTGGGAGACTAAGGGAGACTCACTTAAAGCCAGGAGTTTGAGACCAGCCTAGGCAACATAGTGAAACGCCATCTCTACAAAAAAACAAACAAAAAAAGAATAAATAAACATCCTAATTGATCTTTTAAATAATATCTGAATCTCTAAAAGAAAAAAACATTAAAAACAGACGTCACTGCTAATTATTAAAAACATGTCAATTTTATGAAATTAAATATTTTTTACTATGATGTTTACAATATTGAAAATTGTATACAGTTAAATAATAAGGGGATTAACATGATGATTTTTATATTAGGTTTTTTAAGATTATATGTCCTAGCCCGGTACGGTGGCTCACTCCTGTAACCCCAGCACTTTGGGAGGCCAAGGTGGGTGGATCACTAGAGGTCAGGAGTTCAAGACCAGCCTGGTCAACATGGTGAAACCCCACCTCTACTAAAAATAAAAAAATTAGCCAGACGTGATGGCGGACACCTGTAATCCCAGCCACTTGGGAGGCAGAGGCAAGAAAATCGCTTGAACCCAGGAGAGGGAGGTTGCAGTGAGCTGAGATTACGTCATGGCACTCCAACCTGGGCAATAAAAGTGAAATTCCAAGTCAAAAAGAAAAAAGAAATTATGTATTCTAATAGCTGGGTGTTAGTGAATCATGCCTGTAATCCTAGCACCTTTGGAGGCTGAGGCAGAAGGATCACTTGAGGCCAGGAGTTTGAGAACAGCCTGGGCAATATAGCAAGACTCCATCTTTAAAAAACAAATTAGCTAGGCATGGTGATGTGCACCTGTAGTCCCAATTACTCTGGAGGCTGAGGCGAGAGGATGGCTTGAGCCCAGGAATTTGAGGCTGCAATGAGCTGTGATCCCTTCCCTGCACTCCAGCTGGGCAACAGAGCAAGACTCTATCTCTTAAAGAAAAAAAAAGGATTATATGTTCTGTCATCAAGTGCTGAAGGAATGGTGGCAAGTATACACATTGAAAAAAATACAAGCATAGTTTTTTCTATATCCCAGCTACTGTGCAAGGCACTGGAAATATAAAAAGCTTATCTTCCATTCTTATGTTGTTTTTGTATAGTTGTAATGATTTCTTTTTCCTCAAATTCAGGTGGACACTATATAGCCTACTGCCGAAACAATCTAAATAATCTCTGGTATGAATTTGATGATCAGAGTGTTACTGAAGTTTCAGAATCTACTGTGCAAAATGCAGAAGCTTATGTTCTTTTCTATAGGTAATGGAAATAACTATATGTGTGAAAGAACATCTCACAGTTGAGGCTTATCATTGACTTCTAAGACATTCTAATGGATTGTTGAGTCAAGATTAGAAATTGTTTTCCTCCTATTTTATTATAGTAAAGTACACTAAAATGTTGTATAGCAGAATTGTTCTTTGTTCAGAAAATGTCGTTACATGAAGAGCAAAGGGATGTATTTTGTTTTAGAAAGATTAATTTTAATTTAAAAATTAGGTATTGATAGTCTGAATTAAGTACTAATTTTTCTCCTAAAGTAGCTAATATTTGAAGTATTACTATAAAAAGATTTGGTATTTTTAGCATCTTACAAAAGAAGATGCTAGCTCCTGAAACAGAAGCAGATTAATTATTTAGCTTGATCTTATTAACAAACATTTGAATGCCTACTGTGTTCCAGTAGTTATGTAGATACTCGCAGGTAAGATACAGTGTCATCCCTATGGGTATATAATGTATTTGGTGGATTATACAAAAGATATTTCTTTTGAAATTCCCAAGACCTAATAAAGTTAGTGTTAATATGTGTGCTAAGTCTAATAAGAAAAATCCATCTACTAGTAATGTAGTAAAATGCATATTGAATTTATGAATAAACATCCTAATTGATCTTTAATTGAATTTAATCATTGATCTTGAATTTAATTAATCATTGTCCTTAATAGGAAGAGCAGCGAAGAGGCGCAAAAAGAGAGGAGAAGGATATCAAATTTGTTGAACATAATGGAACCAAGCCTCCTTCAGTTTTATATTTCTCGACAGTGGCTAAATAAATTTAAGACCTTTGCCGAACCTGGCCCTATTTCAAATAATGACTTTCTTTGTATTCATGGAGGTAAGAAATCTTGTAATGCAAAGCAGTGGTAGAGGTTTGCTGTAAAATAATTTGCAAATTAGGAGAGCCACAAATTTTCCTTATTTCCCATTTCCCCACCTGCATTCAAACTTAACGTGTTTAATTCCATATGGTGTCAGAAATTGACTTTCCTTTTGTATTATAGGTAATCTGTAGCCTCTTTATTGTGCATATATTTATTGAGTAAATACTTTCTAAACTTTTCGCTAGTGTCTAAAGCCTCTAAAGATCCTTTTTCTTCTGTGAAAGCTCTAATTTCATAGTAGAGTCAGATACTTAAACAGCTGTTTACATTACAGTGACCTCTTCTATTATACATCATTTTTTCTACCTGAGGCATTCCTGTACTGGTGATTTTGTCTACCAACTATATTGGTGGTTCTTAACCCTGTTGTCTAAATGAATAGTTGGCTTTTTTCCCAAGTATGAAAATATATCTGGGATTTAAGTAAAAAAGCCACATAATTAAATATAACTTTGGCCCTTGTGAGACTGGCTGGGTTAATGTTTGTTCCTACAATAAATGGGACCTTTGTGTGATGCTGATCAAACTTTAAGGTTGAAGATGGGATATTCATGGTAATTATGTTTGTAGTGAAACCAAAAGGGATAGGGATACCTGTATTGGACATAGAAATTCTAAGGTATATGTTCATCTTGAGGAAATATGTTCACCAAAAATTCTTTATAATTACCTTTCTTGGGAGAGAGAATGTAATCTCACACCTGTAATCAGGAGGCTGAGGCAGGAGGATCCCTTGAGCGCTAGAGTTCAAGGTTGTGGTGATCCATGATCTCATGCTGCTGCACTCCAGCCTGGGTAACAGAGTGAGACCTTGACTTAAAAAAATGGCCAGATGCTGTGGCTCACACCTTTAATCCCAGCATTTTGGGACGCCAAGGCAGGAGGATCACTTGAGGTCATGAGTTTGAGACCAGCCTGGGCAACATAGTGAGAGCCTGTTTCTACAAAAAAATTAAAAAATTAGCTGGGTGTGTTGAAGCATGCCTGTAGTCCTTAGTACTCAGGAGGCTGAGGCAGGAGGATCCCTTGAGTCCAGGAATTTTGAGGCTACCGTGAGCCATGGTCATGCCACTGCACTGTGTAGACTGGGTGACAGAACAAGACCCTGCCACTTAAAAAAAAAAATGATGATCAGTCATTTAGTTACTGTTAAAAAATGAGTTTAATCTTTGAAAGGAATATAAATTAAAGCATGAAACAAGTGTGTTTAAATTATTTTTTTTAGGTGTTCCTCCAAGAAAAGCTGGTTATATTGAAGACCTGGTTTTGATGCTGCCTCAGAACATTTGGGATAACCTATATAGCAGGTTTGTTTTTTAAATCTGATCATACATTGTTGTGAAAGTCAGTTAAACTGGTTAAAACGGGATTGGATTATTTCACAGATGCTCCTTCTGCTGTATGTTTATGTACAATATCTCTTCTTTTTCCTTCATTTATTCATTCTCAAGTGTGAGTAGGAAGACTTTGTAGCTACTGTGATGTAGTCTAGATGCTTCTAATTTTTTTTGTTCTAATTATCTGTCTGTAAAGGTATACTTTAGTAATTTAAATATCTTGTTTAAAATAGTTTGCATGTCCCCACACTAAAATTTTACATGTGTATACCCTCCCACAATTTAATAT
>NW_016107318.1:4516912-4524083 GCF_001604975.1 Cebus imitator
TTTTTTTTTAAAGACAGGGTTTCACCATGTTGGCCAGGCTGGTCTTGAACTCCTGACCTCAGGTGATCTGCCCGCCTTGGCCTCCCAGAGTGCTGAGATTACAGGTGTGAGCCACCACGCCTGGCCTAATTTTTGTATTTTTAATAGAGGTGGAGTTTCACCATGTTGGCCAGGCTCTCAAACTCCTGACCTTTGTTTTAAAACATTTGAACCACAATTTTCCTATTAATTATGTTTTCTTTAGTTAAATATTAAAAGTCATTCATATATCGAATACTTCCTACTTGAGAGACCAGGGAAGGCCTTCATCTGATGAAAACTTTGACTGTGGCTCTGATGTATAGCTAAGATTTATATGTTGCATGATAATTTTTGAAACTACTTTTTTTATTCTGTTCTTGGCTCTAACGTTTTGGAGCAGAAGTAGCTATAAGGGAAAGTTGAAATAAATATAAGGCAGGTTAAGCAATAAACTGATAATGTCACTCACCTTAATAAACATAATAACAAGTCCTTATTGATTTTTGTTTTTTATATTATTTTGAGAATTTTATTAGTTCTCAAATTAATTGAGAAAAATAAAAGTCAATTTATTTTTAACTGGGTATTTTGCCATTGACTTAAATATTAGAAACAAACTTCCTAGAATGTAAGCTTTCTTAAGATTGCCATAATTTTAATTCTTAAATTTTTTATGCTTTAGGTATGGTGGAGGACCAGCTGTCAACCATCTGTACATTTGTCACACTTGCCAAATTGAGGCAGAGAAAATTGAAAAAAGAAGAAAAACTGAATTGGAAATTTTTATTCGGGTAAAAAAGTGTTGCTTTTCAAATTCATCCAGGTTAAAGATGAAGACCTGACAATTAGCAGAGCTATACGATGTTAAGAAAATGATCAGATGAGAGAGTTGTAATAGATTTGAAGTGTTCTGGGTGTACAACGGTGAATGACTTCAGGCAGTTCACTGCAGTTGTATTGAGTTATGTTCTCCCTTTGTGGGTGTGTGTGTGTCTGTGTGTGTGTGTGAGACAAAATCTTGCTCTGTCACCCAGGCTGGAGTGCAGTGGTGCAATCTTGGCTCACTACAACCTCTGCCTCTTGGGTTCAAGTGATTCTCCTGCCGCAGCTTCTCAAGCAGCTGGAACTACAGGCATGCCCCACCACGCGTGGCTAATTTTTGTATTTTTTTTTTTTTTTTGAGACGGAGTTTCGCTCTTGTTACCCAGGCTGGAGTGCAATGGTGCGATCTCGGCTCACCGCAACCTCTGCCTCCTGGGTTCAGGCAATTCTCCCGCCTCAGCCTCCTGAGTCGCTGGGATTACAAGCACGTGCCACCATGCCCAGCTGATTTTTTTGTATTTTTAGTAGAGACGGGGTTTCACCATGTTGACCAGGATGGTCTCGATCTCTTGACCTCGTGATCCACCCGCCTCGGCCTCCCAAAGTGCTGGGATTACAGGCTTGAGCCACCGCGCCCGGCCTAATTTTTGTATTTTTAATAGAGATAGGGATTCACCATGTTGGCCATGCTGGTCTCAAACTCCTGATCTCAAGTGGTCCGCTGTCTTGGCCTCCCCAAATGCTGGGATTATAGGCATGAGCCACTCTGCCTGCCCCCTTTGTGGGTTTTTGTTTTTATGGATTGGTAGTTGTTGTTTTTTAATGTATTGGCATTGGCCAAAATCTTACTGAAATGGAAAATTATAGGTTTCCTTAAGTTAGTGTTGTCTACAGTCTATCCAGCATGTACTACTTTCATTCTTTTGTGAGATATAATATCCTTTTTGTTTTTTTTGAAGGACTCCTGGGCTTATAAATAGGTGTCTCTTAATTGTAAGCAACAGAAAGTGTGGTCATAAAATCAAAAGCCTGAAAAACCAGGTTTTATGGGCAAGGATTAGTACCCTTCCAGTTTTTGAGGTAGCAAGAAGTCTCCACAGTGATGCTGTCAGTAACATAGCTCCAACTATTTAAGACAATTGAAAATTTGGATCACCTGAGACACATGTTCATTGATAACTCTACTGAGACACTATTATAGGGAGGAGTAATACTGCAAGAGAAAATTGGGATTCTTTTAGTAAAAACAGGGAGAAGATACAGAGCAGATTAAAATGAGCTGTCCAGTGTCTTTTGTATTATCCTTTCCTGCACATGTATAGACACACACTTGCTTTTCCTCATTGATTCAGGGCTTTTTTTGTGCCCTTGCCTAAAGTTAAGTGAATTTTACATTTAAAAAAAAAGATACAGGTGTGAATTTATTTATTTTAGTTGGGCTTCATTTGCTTCTTGAATCTAAGGATTACTTTAGTTGAATATTAAAAATAGTTTATTCCATTGGTGCTTAAATAATGGCCAATGACTGTGTCTGTCAAGGTTTGATTAATAGAAGCTATTCTAGTATTTTGAATAGAATCAGAATATAGGGAATAAGAAACTTACATTACTACTGAAAGTACTGGGCAGTGAAGGTCAAAAAGACCACTGCTGACTTTCAGGAAATCTAGAAGTGGGATAGGGTACCACATTGAGGGTGGGAGGGAAGCAGTGGCCAAGAATGGCGTTATATAACCACAACAGGGTAAAGAGAGCTTCTGTATAGTGAGTGGCATGAGCCCAATCAAGAGTGTTAGAGCCCAGGCAGGATGAGACTGGATGCCCATGTTGGCCTGACATTGGTGGCTACAGGGGTGCAGCATAGTGGTGGTAGTGGCAGTGAACAATCGGTTCCATATGGGAAAATGATCAAGTCATAAGTGTAATAAGTGCCAAGTTTCTCATTGTCAGACAAGTTTCAAATATGGAAAGGGAGAAAACTAAAATGTACCTTGTGTTCTTATTGGATTGGAGTAATAGGTATCTTTGTGAACTCATGATAATAGCTGAGTAAATATGGAAGTTGTGTGTTTGAGTGTGTGTGTGTGTGTGTGAGTGTGTGTGTGTGTTTGTATGCAGGTATAGAAACTTGGTGTTTCTTAACTCTCATTGAAAATGCCTTGGATCCATGCTTACTCTGGTAGGATTGATCATACCTAGCTCTCAGATCTTGGCTTCTAAAACATCTTTTTCTTCTATCCATATAGATAGAGAATATGTTCAAATTAAACATATATGTATATAAAATATATCTATAGATAGATATGTATCTACATATGTCTATATATTTTTAAATTTTAGTTTAAAAGACAGGGTCTCATTCTTTCACCAGGCTGGAGCAGTGACTGATTATAGTTCCCTGTAACCTTGAACTCCTGGGCTCAAGGGATCCTCCTGCCTCAGTGTCTCAAGTAGCTAGGACTACAGAGGCACACCACCATGTGCGGCTAATTGAAAAAAAAAATTTTTTTTTGTGGAGATAATGTCTTGCTGTCTTGCCCAGGCGGTCTCTAATTCCTAGCCTCAATCTTCTGCCTCAGCCTCCCAAATCTCTGGGATTATAAGCTTAAGCTACTGTGCCTAGCCTTAAAATAAATTATAGTAACATACAACTCATTAAATAAAATAGGAGATACTGCATCCATATTGGTATAAATAAATGAATAAATGGAAAGGATGAGGAATGGAATGCTTACATCATTTCAGCTTAACTCATTAAACACTTATTAATTACAAAGAGAAAAGACTTTCAGTGGAGAATCCTGACACCATCTCGATGAAGATAAAATGAATATCATTAGAAATGAAACAAATGAATTCGTTGGGTGTGGTGGTGTGTGCCTGTAAGTTCCAGATACTCAGGAGGTGGAGGCAGGAGGATCACTTGAGCCCAGGAGTTTTGAGACTAGCCTGGACAATGTAGTGAGACTCTGTATCTTAAAAAAAAAAAAAAAAAAGAGAAAAAGAAAGAAAGAAATGAAACTATGTGCCAGCATAGTATACAATTAGAAGAACATGGCACCACTTCTTTGGTATACAGTTGCATAACCTGAATCTCAAATGTGGGAAGTCACAAATCCAAATTGAGGAAAACATTTTATAAAACAACAAACTATTTGGAGGAAAGGAACATCTATTCAGCAACTTATTCTGAAGTTGAACTAGGTAAAGAAGATTTCTTTGTATACTTGGAGTTTTCCTGTAAGTTTGAGATTGCTTTAGAGTTTAAAAAAAAAATTCAAAACTGCATAAAGTCCTTGGAAACAATTTCAGCTGTCTGCCTATAACAATGCTCAGAAACCGGAGAAGCTAGTTACTGCTGCTGTCAGGACCCAAGAGGATTATTAAAGAGGATGCCCAGAAGACAAGGATGCTGCTGTTAAAGATGTTAGCTGCTACAATACTAAGTGAGATTGGATTCTTTGGAAGATGCTTGGAAGTGGTGGCAAAACCCTACTTATGCCATCTTTAGATGCCTCAAACTTGCCCAAAGCTGCCACCAGAGGGGGGAAATTGTTTTTCTTTCACTTATACCTTTCATAATATCATGGTTATATATAGTCTGGTATACTACTGGTAATGGATCCTACAAAATGTAGGCTTGTCTTCACAGAAGGGAATATATGAATAAATGAAAATGATGTTCATTAACAGATAATACAGCACAGTCTGCCCCTTTGTCAACTCAGCACCCATATGCACTTATACAAACCAAACAACAGTAGCGACAATATCATGCTTCTGCCTGACAATACAACTCCTGCACCAGTGTATGTTGCATTTGCCCTTTCCCCATATTTGGGAAACCCAAAGTCCCATCAGTCACTATACCTATTTCTAAATGATGTTCATAAATTTTTTAGTTCAGACAATATCAGTATAGTCACGCTTTTCCCTGTTATAGTCTGTAATTTAAAGAATGAACTATAATGTTAACCACCAACAACATACCTTATAATAGTAGTCAAACGAAAGAAAGGAAAAAAATAAATTAGTAGTTATTTCAACATCTGGTAAATATTTATAAATATGTATCTGTAGCTGATCACTACCCATTCCTTATTTCCTCTTGTCAGCAAACACCCTGGCTGGTTGTGAATGTGTTTACCTCATAAAATAACTCAGACCTTCATTTCTGAAGAGTTTGAACCCTTAGTAGTCTTGTATGTATTAGGTTTCTCTCTCTGAGTATGGAAATACTAAATGGTGCCTATAGTGGATTGAATGGTGGTTCCCAAAAAGGTATTTCCATGCTCTAATCTCTGTAAATTACCTTATTGGTGAATGTGACTTTATTTGAAAAAGGGGTCTTTGCATCTATAAGGATTTTTGAGATGAGATCATCCTCAGTTGTCTGAATGGGCCCTAAATCCAGTAAGTGTCCTTTAACAGAGACATACAGCAGAGAGATACACAGAGAAGAGGTGAAAATCATGAAGATGGAGGCAGAGATTGGAATAATACACCTGCAAGGTAGAAACTTGACAGGCTAGGAATGGAGTCTTCCCCTAGAGGCTCTGCAAGGAGAATGGTCCTGTTGACACTTTGATTTTGGAGTTCTGGTCTCCAAAACTGAGAGAATAATACCTTTTCAATTACCAAGTTTGTGGTATTTTGTTGTAGCATCCCTCTGAAACTCATAGAGTGGATATAATCTGGTTTCCCAACATAATCCTCTTTGTTCCTATTATGTAGTAACGTAGTATTCATTTTATTTGCCCTTTAACTGGGATCAGTCACCGCAGCCAGTACTGTAACCTTCTCTTTGCTTGCTGATTCAGTGACATGAGAAACCCAAAATGGCCAGGGGGTTGTCTCAACTTTCAGTCCAGTCAAATTGTTGTTGTGTTCCCTTGGGATATAAATCTTCCAGATTTAGTAGAGACCGAAGTTGTGAGTATGGGAAGCAGAGCTTTTGTGAATATGTCAGTAGGTAGTAGTAGATGAGCCCTCTTATTTCCTTTACCCGATTCCTAGGCTTATGTATTCTGGTTATGGGAAAAACCACCATATATTGATTTCTAGTTTGGAGCAGATACTACATCATGTAAGATAGTACCAACTGTCTTACGCCTATAATCTCAATACTTTGGGAGGCTGAGGTGGGTGGATCACAATGTCAGGAGTTCGAGACCAGCCTGGTGAAACCCCGTCTCTACTAAAAATACCAAAAATTAGCCAGACATGGTGGCACATGCCTGTAATCTCAGCTACTCAAGAGGCTGAGGCAGGAGAATTGCCTGAACCTAGGAGGCGGAGGTTGCAGTAAGTAGAGATCACACCATTGCACTCCAGCCTGGGTGACAGAGCAAGACTCCATCTCAAAAAAAAAAAAAAAGGAAAAAGAAGATATGGCTAATAAGCACATAAAAACTATATAATAGTCATTAGGGAATTCTTATAAATATTGATGGTGAGGATCCAAAATGTTGCATGCCAAATGATAAACAGTTTGGTAATTTTTTGTAGGTTCAAACCCTAGTACATGACCCAGTGATCCTACTCTTAGGTGTTCATTCCAGAAAAATGAAAATTTGTGTTCGCATAAAACATAGAAACAAATGTGTATAGCAGTATTGTTCATAATTGCCCAAAACTAGAAACAATTGAAATGTCTATCAGCTGATAAATGGATAAATAAAATGTGTTACAGTTGTACAATAAAATACTGTTCAGCAGTAAAAAGATCATGGCGTACTGATCAATGCAACATGGGTGAATATTAGAAACAGTATGCCAAATGTAAGACAGATACACAAAATACTATATAATGTCTAATTTCATTTATATGAAATTTCTAAAAAGGGAAAAAGTGCGGAAACAAATGATTAGTCACTTCAAGGGCCAATAGCAGCGGAGCTGACTGCAAACTGGTGTAGGACAGCTTTTGGGGGTGCTGGAGGGCTTTAAGCTGGATTGTGGTAACAGTTGCACAACTATGAATTTATAGAAAACCATTGAAGTCCATATTGAGTGGGATGATTATACCTTAATAAAATTGCTTTTTAAAAAAGCACATTGGGGCTGGGCAAGGTGGCTTATTCCTGTAATTCTAGCACTTTGGGAGGCTGAGGAGGGAGGACTGCTTGAGACTAGGAGTTGGAGATTACAGTGAGCTAAGACCACGACCCTGCACTCCAGCCTGGGCAACAGAGCAAGTCCCTGTCTTTAAAAATAAAATTGGCTGAGCTCAGTGGCTCATGCCTGTAATCCCAGCACTTTGGGAGGCCGAGGTGGGTGGATCACTTGAGGTCAGGAGTTCAAGACCAGCCTGACCAACATGGTGAAA
>NW_016107318.1:4524398-4525613 GCF_001604975.1 Cebus imitator
GACAAAGCACATGTGTTAAAAACACTAGAATTTAAAAATAGGTGCCCTTGGTGGATCAGCATCTAAATGAAGTTTCTGAAAAATTGAAAAGGCAGATAGAATCAGATCAAAGAAGCAAGCGAAAGGCCACAGGAAATGACTGTGGGTTTTAATCTTGGAAGTGGCAGATGATGACCTTAGCATTCTACCCCTGTTGCATTATACCGGAAAGATTAAGGTGTCTGCCTAGATAGAACAGTGAATTTAGACATGTGAAGTATGATTGATATTCAGGGAGATATATAAGGATATTGTATCCTAAATAGCAAAACAGAACCCCAATAGATGGGTTGATTGAATGGCAAAATAAATACCGTTAGAGGGCAAATTAGTATGCTGAAAGATATAGTGGAAATATTTCTCCTAAGGTGAAGGACAAAAGGATAAGCAGAAAGAACGAAGAAAAGTTTTGACATGTTGGATAGTTATAGGATCCAATATTTTTCTATTATGTATTTTTAAAAAGAGAACAGGGTGAGAACTACATTTAGAGTAATCGTTTAAAGTTCCCAAAACTAGTGAGAAACACATCCTTAAATCAATGAGGTAACTGTGCTTAATTAATTTTTAAAAAGCCTCTACCTAAACACATAGGAAGTAACTTCTTAATATCAAAGATAAAGTAAGTCCTGAAAGTGTTCAAACATGGTAGTTGGATGAATTTAATGGTTTTTATAATCCAGCATGTGGCAGATTCAATCTGACATTACATTTTAGAAATCTCAGTTCTCTAGGGATAAGTTGCACGTAACAGAATTGTGTATAGTTTGAGTCACATACCCATTCCTTAGGCCTTAGGGCTAGAAGAGGGAATTGGTTTCAGGGAAGGTTCCACCACTTTCTAGAATTTACCTATACATTTATGTATATTGCTTGTGAAATGATATGTACAAGATCATTCATTGCAGCATGGTAGGTAATAGCAAGTTGTCGACCAGTATCTTCAAAAAGTGTAGACTGTGGATATAGTATATGTACTATAAAGTAAGTTTACACATTAGATTTTTAATAAATAGGTGGAGTATTTATTTCATTTACCCAATCTTTATGCCCCCTTTTATGTATACTTGTTAAATTTTGAGAAATAACCTAGAATTGTTTATTAATAGATGCTACCATGCTTCCTAGTACTAAGTTAGTGTTAGTGTACATCTTACTGTAGCACTTTTTTTTTTT
>NW_016107318.1:4525893-4528069 GCF_001604975.1 Cebus imitator
CCAGGATGGTCTTGATCTCTTGACCTCGTGATCCACCCGCCTCGGCCTCCCAAAGTGCTGGGATTACAGGCTTGAGCCACCGCGCCTGGCCTTGAGTAGTAAGTTCTATAGACACGAACCACCTCACATGGATAAACAAAAAAAATTTTTTTTATATAGGCCGAGTGTGGGGGCTCATGTCTGTAATCCCAGCACTTTGGGAGCCTGAGGTAGGTGGGTCACTTGAGGTCAGGAGTTCGAGACCAGTCTGGCCAGCATGGTGAAACCCCACCTCTACTAAAAATAAAAAAATTAGCTGGGTGTGATAGCGGGCACCTGTAATCCCAGCTACCCAGGAAGCTGAGGCTAGAGAATCGCACATGGGAGACAGAGGTTGCAGTGAGTCCAGATTGTGCCATTGCACTCCAGCCTGGGCGGCAAGAGCAAAACTCTGTATATCAAAAAAAAATTTTTTTTTTTTTTTTTAGAGACATTGTTCTCGTGACATTGCCTAGGGTAGTCTGATCTCTGGATTCAAGGAATCCCCTTGCCTCAGCCTCCCAGAGTGCTGAGTTATCAAACGCTGAAGTGGATTGATTGTATTGTTTTGCCACAAAGCAAGTTTTGGATATTAGGTGACTGTTTTTTTCCTCCCTTGTAGCTTAACAGAGCATTCCAAGAAGAGGACTCTCCAGCTACTTTTTATTGCATCAGTATGCAGTGGTTTAGAGAATGGGAAAGTTTTGTAAAGGGTAAAGATGGAGGTAAGTGGTTGAAAAATATTTTGTTTTGGTAAATTACTTGTTTTTTTGTTTGACAAATATTTATTGAATATCTATGTGTACTTGGGGTTACATTATTGAACAGAAGAGAAAAAGATCCTGTCCTTAGGGATCTTACTTTCTAGTTTATATGCTGTTGGTTTTAAATTTTGTTAAACTTATTTAATGAATTATAGCAGGAATAAGAGAACTGAAGAAAATAAGTCTGTGATCTTACATTGAAAAAATTTTAGAAATCTTCAGAAGGAATAAGAGTTTGCTTAAATTATGATTTATTCAATACAGTGGACTTTTAAAATAACTTTATATGACAGTATTTAATAATTTGAAAATAAGATACTCTGCTATGTGCCGGCCATGGTGGCTTATGCCTGTAATCCTAGCACTTTGGGAGGCCGAGGCTGGCAGATCAGCTGAGGTCAGGAGGTCAAGACTAGCCTGGCCAACAAAGTGAAACCTCGTCTCTACTAAAAATACAAAAATTAGTGGGGCATGGTGGCAGGTGCCTGTAATGCCAGCTACTCAGGAGGCTGAGCCAGGAGAATTGCTTCAACTTGGGAGCTGGAGGCTGCAGTGAGTTAAGGTGATGTCACTGTACTCTAGCCTGGGTGACAGAGCGAGACTTTGTCTTAAAAGATATTCTGATATGTGCAAAAGTCTGCAACAATATGCATAGTTAAAAGTTTTTTGTGGGCTGGGCGTGGTGGCTCACGCCTATAATCCCAGCACTTTGGGAGGCTGAGGCAGGTGGATCACCTGAGGTCAGGAGTTCAAGACCAGCCTGACCAACATAGTGAAACTCCATCTCTACTAAAATAATACAAAACTTAGCTGGGCATAGTGGCGGGCACCTGTAATCCCAACTACTCGGGAGGCTGAGGCAGAAGAATTGCTTGAACCTGGGAGGCGGAGATTGTAGTGAGCTGAGATCGCGCCGTTGCACTCCAGTGTGAGTGACAGAGCAAGACTCTATCTCAAAAACAACAACAAAAAAGTTTTTGTATTTATGTATTTTTTCAATTTTAAATTAATAGAGACAAGGTCTTACTCTGTTACCCAGGTTGAAGTGTAGCAACATGATCATGGCTCACTGTAACCTTGACCTCTCAGCTTAGGTGATCCTCCTGCCTCCACCTCCTGAGTAGTTGGGACCACAGGCATGTACTACCACAGTTGGCTAATTTAAAAATTAATTTTTTTAAATTATTGTTAGAGACAGGGTCTTACACGGTGTTTCTCAGGATCTCCTGTGCTCAAGCTATTCACCCACCTTGGCCTCCCAAAGTGCTGAATTACTGAGTTCTCTCTATATTGCCCAGGCTAGCCTTGAACTCCTGGGCTCTAGCGATCCTCCTGCCTCAGCCTCCTGACTAACTGGGACTGTAGGGGCATACTACCATATATGGCTTTTTTTT
>NW_016107318.1:4528419-4555189 GCF_001604975.1 Cebus imitator
TAGAGACGGGGTTTCACCATGTTGACCAGGATGGTCTTGATCTCTTGACCTTGTGATCCACCCGCCTCGGCCTCCCAAAGTGCTGGGATTACAGGCGTGAGCCACCGCGCCCGGCCCTAATTTTTGTATTTTTCATAGAGAAGGGGTTTCACCATCTTGGCCAGGCTGGTCTTGACTTCTGACCTTTTGATCCACCCGCCTTAGCCTCCCAAAGTGCTGGGATTACAGGCCCAAACCATCACACCCAGCCCATATCTGGCTTCTTTTTACAGCTTTTAAAAAAAAATTTAAGTTCAGGAATACATGTGCAGGACGTGCAGATTTGTTACATAAGTAAACATGTGCCATGGTGGTTTGCTGTACCTATCAACCCATCACCTAAGTATCAAGCCCAGCATGCATTAGCTGTTTTTCCTGATGCTCTCCCGTCCCTCATCCCCCAGCCCCCACCAACAAGCCCCAGTGTGTGTTCCCCTCCCTGTGTCCGTGTGTTCTAATTGTTCAGCTCACACTTATAAGTGAGGACATGCAGTGTTTGGTTTTCTGTTTGCGCATTCGTTTGCCGAGGATGACTTCCAGCTTCATCCATGTCCCTGCATAGGACACGATCGCTTTCCTTTTTATGGCTGCATAGTATTCTGTGGTGTATATTTACCACATTTTCTTTATCTAGTCTGTCATAAATGGTAGAATCATTTATATTCTTTTGGATATATACCCAGCAATGGGATTGCTGGGTCAAATTGTATTTCTGGTTCTAGGTCTTTGAGGAATCACCACACTGTCTTCCACGATTGAACTAATTTACATTCCCACCAGCAGTGTTAAAGTGTTCTTATTTTTCCACAGCCTTGCCAGCATCTCTTGTTTCTTGACCTCTTTTTTTTTTTTTTTTTTTTTTTGAGGCAGAGTCTTACTTTGTTGCTCAGGCTGGAGTGGTGTGGCATGATCTCAGCTCATTGCAACCTCCTCCCGGGTTCAGGTAATTCTCCTGCCTCAGCATCTTTAGTAGCTGGGATTACAGGCACCCACCATCATGCCTGGCTAATTTTTCTGTTTTCAGTAGAGACAGGGTTTCACCGTGTTGGCCAGGTTGGTCTCAAACTCCTGACCTCAAGTGAGCCACACACCTTGGCCTCCCAAAGTACTGAGATTACATGTGTGAGCCACTGGGCCCAGCCTGTTTCTTGACTTTTTAATAATTGCCATTCTGACTGAGGTGATATGGTATCTCATTGTGGTTTTGATTTGCATCTCTCTGGTGATCAGTGATGTTGACCTTTTTTTCATGTTTGTTGGCCACATAAATGTCTTCTTTTGAAAAGTACCTGTTCATGTTCTTTACCCACTTTTTAATGGTTTTCCTTTTAATTATAAGTTTAAGTTCCTTTTAAAGCTTTTGATGAACATGTGCTTCACTTTTGCCTTAAATTTTAAAAAGAATGTATTTAAACATTTTCTTTTATAATGCTTTTATTTTTTAATGTTATTTTGATAATCTGAAGCAAATTGATTGCATGATTTCTTTTAAATGACAAAGAAATTGCTATTTTATGCTGTTAGTGCTACATTTTGACTTGTAATCCCCCAAATGGTTAGTTAAGAAATAATTTCTGAAAGGCTGGGTGTGGTGGCTCACGCTTGTAATCTCAGCACTTTGGGAGGCTGAAGTGGGTGGATCATGAGGTCAGGAGTTTGAGACCAGCCTGACCAACATGGAGGAACCCTGTCTTTACTAAAAATACAAAATTAGCTTGGTGTGGTGGCACATGCCTGTAATCCCAGCCACTCGGGAGGCTGAGGCAGGAGAATCGCTTGAACCCAGGAGGCAGAAGTTGTGGTGAGCCAAGATTGTGCCATTGTATTCCAGCCTGGGCAACAAGACTGAAACTAAAATAAATAAAAAAATAAATAAATAATTTCTGTTAGACCCTGATGGTTGTGAACGAGCCCCTCTCATCTTCTTTCCTGGTTCTGTTTTGGGTGAACTAAAAACTAAAAAGGAAGACGCTCAGAAGACATTAAGAATTAACTATAGGCCATGCGCGGTGGCTCACACCTGTAATCCCATCATCTTGGGAGGCCGAGGCATGTGGATCATGAAGTCAGGAGTTCAAGACCGCCTGACTAACATGGTGAAACCCCATCTCTACTAAAAAATATACAAAAATTAGCTCGGCATGGTGGTGCATGCCTGTAATCCCAGCCACTTGGGAGGCTGAGGCAGGAGAATTGCTTGAACCTGAGAGGTGGAGGTTGCAGTGAGCTAAGATCGCACCACTGCACTCCAGTCTGGATGACAGAGTGAGACTCTATGTCAAAAAAAAAAAAAAAAAACTATAATATTTTGGCTAAGAAATAGCCAATCTGATTATGTAGTTACAGGTCACAATTGATGTCAGGCACAAAATTATGCCAGTTACGTTTCTTTGAAAATGCATTTTGATCTTTTTTCCTTTAGATCCTCCAGGTCCTATTGACAATACTAAGATTGCACTCACTAAATGTGGTAATGTGATGCTTAGGCAAGGTAAGTTTGATGCATATTTACGTCCTTGTGGGTGATTTGTCACTGTTAGGAATATGTTATTGTCAGTCATCTATAGTACTTTTTTAGTCAGCTGAAGAATGTAATTCATACATTAGGGCAAATAATGGAAAGCAGCCAGTATTTTTTATCTGAGAAAAGGTCTTAGGGCTGTTGGTAAGAGCTAAGAAAAAGCATCTCTCACTTTTTAAGAGAAACCATATGTTGCAGCTTATAACAATATGGGCTGGTAGTCTGCAGATTCATGTTCTAAAAGTTCTCAATTATCCCTAGAGGATTCATGCTGGGGGGTATATTAAGAAAGCTTTTACAATATGAATATGTAGGTTTGTAAACATTATTTTTTCTATATAATTTTAAGGAGCAGATTCTGGCCAGATTTCTGAAGAAACATGGAATTTTCTGCAGTCTATTTATGGTGGAGGGCCTGAAGTTATCCTACGACCTCCAGTTGTTCATGTTGATCCAGATATACTTCAAGCAGAAGAAAAAATTGAAGTAGAAACTCGGTCTTTGTAATTTTTAGGATATAGAGAGTTCTAATGAGGAATCATTTTCACTTCCTCTGACATGTACACATGAGAAAACATTCCTAAAAGTGTGTTTATTTTCTTTATTTTTTTTTTTTATCATTTATCCCATTTATTTCTTCTTAGTGGGCATTATGGAAGAATATATTAAAATGTGTAATATACCACAGGTTGGTATATTTAATGCTAAATACTTACCATAAAGTCTTTCAGTGTAAATTCCCTTTTTTTTTTTGAGACAGAGTTTCCCTCTGTCTCCTAGGCTGGAGTGCAGTGGTGCAATCTCAGTTCACTGCAACCTCTGCCTCCTGGGTTCAAGCGATTCACCTGCCTCAGCCTCCAGAGTAGCCATCACCATGCCCAACTAATTTTTGTATTTTAGAAGAGACGGGGTTTCACCATGTTGGGCAGGCTGGTCTCAAACTCCTGACCTCAGGTGATCCACCCACCTCAGTCTCCCAAAGTGCTGGGATTGGCGTAAGCCACAGAACCTGGCCCAGAGTAATATTTTTGAAAGAGGAGGGATAATTGTGAACTCAGTAGGTTATCTTTAATCTTTGTACTACATGGGGATCCCATAGTATCCTTTGTAGTGTTGTAAATACTTTTGCTTTGAAAACTTTTTCATCACCCTAAATCACCATAACTCTGACCAGTCCTTCAGTTCTCCAAAAGACTAATTTAATTGTATAGTTTTGTCATGGCTTCATACAATAAAGAGCCTATTTTAAGTTGAAAGTAGTAGTCAGAAAATTGTTAATTTCCTAAAGCTCAGGAAACTAGGGTGTCACTTTTTTTGCACTGCAGCATATACAGTAGCTTATTAAAATTTGCAAAATGTCTTTTTTTGAATGTATCAAGGATGTATTTTGAGTGGAATTTGTCAGCAGGTATCAGTAACTTATTGCTACTTATATTGTACAATGTTAAACTTCAATTCTTATAACTTTGGTTAGTATTAATGTCAGTAACTAAAAAACTTAAGAGTTAGTTTTAGGGCACTTTTTATTTTGAGAGCATGAAGTGTGGAATGTGTCACTGAGATTGTTGATGACGCTAAGGCTACTTGTAACTTGATTTTTTAAATGAAATAGTCTTTGAATAATACAGTATGCACTGCTATTTGCTTGATTATGTAATGTCAAAAGTTTAACTATATTCCAAGTACAAAAACATACTGGATTACATTGAGGATGTTGAATAGCATTCATGATGGCTTTGTTTTGGTTTGGGGCAGCTGTCACCAGCTAAAGCAATGTTGTTAAAATTAGCTCAATAAAAATGATTTTAAAATGTAAAACTTGAATGTTGAATTTATTTGATAGACATTAAAGGTAAAAGGTATAAAGTTTTTTAATATTAATACCTTCTTGCTATTTCTGTTTTATTTTATGTATTATTTATTGAAATGAGGTCTCACTCTCGGCCAGGCTGGAATGCAGTGGCACAATCTTGGCTCACCGCAACCTCCGCCTCCCAGGTTCAAGCGATTCTCCTGCCTTGGCCTCCCAAGTAGCTTGTGTTACAGGTGTGGGCCATCATGTCGAGCTAATTTTTGTATTTTTAGAAGAGATGGGGTTTCGTCATGTTCGTCAGGCTGGTGTCTAACTCCTGACCTCAGGTGATCCACCTGCCTTGGCTTCCCAAAGTGTTGGGATTATAGGCATGAGCCACTGCACCCAGCCAGTTTTTTAAAAAAATTTATTTATTTCGAGACCGGGTTATGAGACTGGTTAATTTTTGTCTTTTTTTTTTTCTTTAATTTTTTTGGCAGAGAAGGGGTTTTGCTTTGCCATGTTGCCCAGGCTTGTCTCAAACTCCTGGGCTCAAGTGATCCAGCCTCCTTGGCCTCCCAAAGAGCTGAGGTTATAGGTGTGAATCACTGCACCTGGCCTCTGGTTATTTCTTAATCAGAAGTTTCCAAACACGTCATTCAGTGTAGTAAAGTTGATTTTTACTTTTTTTTTTTGACAGGGTCTCTCGAGCTCTGTCACCAAGGCTGGAGTGCCTTGCATTGAATACAGCTCACTGCAGCCTCCATCTCCTGGGATCAAGCAATCCTCCCACCTCTGCCTCCTGAGTACCTAAGACCACAAATGTGTACCACCACACCTGGATAATTTATTTTTTGTCGAGACAAAGTCTCACTTCATTTCCTAGGCTGGTCATTAGTGTAGTAAAGTTTTGATGTTTAATGAAACAAATTTTATTAAGCAGCCATTTAAGATCTATTTGAAGTTTTTAAAAATATATAGTAAAATATTATACTATGATCTTCCTCAAGGACTGAATGTTACTGATTTCTTGTGACTCACCAGAATTTAGTGTAATGCCTAATATTTAGTGGTTAATCAAAAAAGATTTGTTTTTAATAATGATTGTTATTCATTGAAACTTACAATGTTTCAGTTACTTTACTAAAGTGCTTTCCTACATTTAATCCTCTTAACAACTGTATGATATAGGTTAAGTGGTTTGCCCAAAGTCATACAGCGAAGAAGTGGCAGATCTAGGACTCCAACTCATGGCTTCATATAATAAAGAGCTTATTTTGAATTGAGAGTGGTAGTCAGAAAATTATTTACCATAATGTAATTTGCCTATGAATTCCTTTGAAACTTGTTGTGGTATCAGTCACATCAGTAGTCTGTTATTGGGATATATAATAAGATAAAGATACTGTCCCTAACAGCCCATATATATATTTTTTTTTTAAATTTTTTTTTCGAGATAGCATCTTACTTTGTCGCTTAGGCTGGAGTGCAGTGGTGCAATCTCAGCTCACATGCAGCCTCGACCTCCTTGGCTCAAGCAATTCTCCCACCTCAGCATCCTGAGTAGCTGGAACTAGAGGCATATGCCACCACACCCAGCTAATTCTTGTATTTTTTGTAGAGACAGGGTTTCGCCATGTCACCCAGCATGGGTTTCGATCTCCTGAACTCAAGCAATCTACCTGCCTTGGCCTCCCAAAGTGTTGGGATTACAGGAATGAACCACTATGACTGGCCAATTTTTTTACATTATAATTGTCAAAATACATAATAAGTAAAGGGCTAGCAATACCATAGACTCGTAGGTAAAGATTGTTCTATGTGTTGACAGATGTGGGATAAAATAAAGGGTTTCTGTAAGGATGACTTTCCTAGAAATACTTAAGCTGAGAATTAGGAAAATTGCAAAGGCTAGTAAGTGCCTATATATGTTAAGAGTCTATTGATTATAGGCCAGGCATAGTGGCTCACGCCTGTAATCCCAGCACTTTGTGAGGCTGAGGCGGGTGGATCACTTGAGGTCTGGAGCTCAAGACCGGCCTGACCAACATGGTGAAACCCCATCTCTACTAAAAAATACAAAATTAGCTGGGTGTGGTGGTGAGTGCCTGTAATCCCAGTTACTCCGGAGGCTGAGGCAGGAGAATTGCTTCAACCGAGATCGGTTGCAATGAGCCGAGATTGCACCACTGCACTCCAACCTGGGCAACAAGAGCAAAACTTCATCTCAAAAAAAAAAGAAAAAAGACTATAATACAAAGGTGATTAGTTTTGAGGCCCTGACATCAGTTTGTTTAAATTCAAATCCTAGTAGCTATCTTAACATATAGCTATGATTTGAAACAATATTTAAAGTTCTCTGATCTCCAGTTTTCTTTATTTGCTAAATGAGAATGTTGTAGGTTGGAGTTTCCAGGAAGCAGACACTGAGATGGTGTTAATGCATCCATATGATTTGTTGGGAAATAACAGGTGAAAGAAAATGAAAGAAACAGGAACGAGCAGTAGTGTAACCAGAATGATGCAGACCTGACAAATTCTCTGCCAGGCCCATAAAGCAATATGGAGCTAAGATTGCCCATTGGTGGAGCCCTGCATTGGGCAGAAATGGCTAGCCCTCGTACTGTCAGTAGGCCTTGTTCTGTCACTGACTAGTGGCTACCTGGAAAAGAGTAAACTCAGCTTGACCCTGATGGAGCTAACAGAGGTTGTCACCCAACCCTAGTCCTCTCAGCTGCGCAGCAAGTGCCGTCTAGAAGAGGGGTCTGAATAGCAATCTTCATGCCTGCCACGCTCAATCATAGGATTATGGTAATTATGTGTATTGTTATATATGATATATACAACATAATTGGCACTCAGTGATGTAATTCATCATTCTCTCCTTTTCGAAATGTGTAATTTCTTTTTTTTTTTTTGAGATGGAGTCTCTGTTGCACAGGCTGGAGGACAGTGGCGTGATCTTGGCTCTCTGCAAATGCTGCCTCTCAGTTTCAGGCGATTCTCCTGCATCAGCCTCCCAGGTAGCTGGGACTATCGGTGTGCACCACCATGCCCGGCTAATTTTTGTATTTTTAGTAGAGACAGGGTTTTGCCATGTTGGTTAGGCTGGCCGCAAACTCCTGACCTCAAGTGATCTGCCTGCCTCAGCCTCCCAAAGTGTTGGGATTACAGGCGTGAGCCACTGCACCAGCCCCAAAATGTGCAATTTCTGAGGATGCAACATTTATCTATGTAAGAGTCCTGTCAAAAATATTTAATATGAATCTATGAAGAGAAGAGAAGCAAGATAATTTTTTGTATTTAAATTTCAGTAGTTTTGGGAGTACAGGTGGTTTGTGGTTTTGTTTTTTTCTGAGATTTTTGTGTTCTTTTAACCCGAGCAGTGTACATTTTACCTGATATTTAGTCTTTTATCCCTCAGCCCCTCCCAAACTTACATCCCAGCCCCCAAAGCCCATTATATCATCATTATGCTATTGCATCCTCATAGCTTAGCTTCTACCTATAAGTGAGAATATATGACATTTGGTTTTCCATTCCTGTGTTACTTCACATAGAATACCAGCTCCATCCAAGTTTCTACAAAAGACATTTTTTCATTCCTTTTTATGGCTGAGTAGTATTCCATGGTGTATATATACCACATTTTTTCTTTCTTTTTTTTTTTGAGACAGAGTTTCACTCTTGTTGCCCAGGCTGGAGTGCAATGGCACAATTTTGGCTCGCTGCAATCTCTACCTCCTGGGTTCAAGTGATTCTCCTGCCTTAGCTGCTGAGTAGCTGGGATTACAGTTGCCCACCACCATGCCCAGCTAATTTCTGTATTTTTAGTAGAGATGGGGTTTCTCCATGTTGGCCAGGCTGGTCTCAAACTCCTGACCTCAGGTGATCTGCGCACCTCAGCCTCCCAAAGTGCTGGGATTACTGGTGTGAGCCACTGAGGCCGTATACTTTTCTTTATCTGTTTGTTGGTCGATAGGCACTTAGTTTGGTTCCATATCTTTGCAATTGCGAATTGTGCTGCTATAAACATGCATGTGCATGTGTCTTTTTCATATAATGATTTCTTTTTCTTTGGGTAGGTACCCAGTAGTGGGATTGCTGGCTCGAATTGTAGTTCTTTTAGTTCCTTAAGAAACTAAAAGTATCTCCATACTCTTTTCCATAGTGGTTGTACTACTTTACATTTCCACCAGCAGTGTAAAAGTGTTCCCTTTTCACCACATCCATGCCAACATCTAGATTGTTGGGTGGGGAGCAGTGGCTCATGCCTGTAATCCCAGCAGTCTGGGAGGCTGAGGTGGGTGGACAGTTTGAGGACAAGAGTTTTGGGACCAGCCTGGGCAACATGGCAAAATCCCATCTCAAAAAAAAAAAATACAAAAATTAACTGGGCATGGTGGTGTGTATCTCAGCTACACAGGACATGGGACATGGGAGGCTGCAGTGAGCCTAGACCGTGCCAATGCACACCAGCTTGGGTGACAGAGCAAGATCCTGTCTCAAAAAAACAAACAAAAATAACAAAGGTCACGTAAGAATATATATATATCATGATTAGGGAGTGGTATTTGCCAGTAAGTTTGGCAGTGGTTCCCTTTTCCTAGAGCAATGAAGCTCCTCTTTCCCACTCTTAATTGAGGATCTCAGGCTCCTATCCCTTACCACTTGGCTAAGAGCTATTCTTAGGCCTAGAGTTTTTTCTTGACTACCCTCTTTACCATCCATGAACTGCTTTCTCATCTTGTAGTGATTACCCCAAAGACCTACAGTCCAGCCATTTGGGGTTACTTGTAGTTCTCTCCCATTCACATACTCATTCGTGCAGTTCCAGCTAAGAATTATCTTTTTTTCTCCACTTAGAAAAGTCATCCTGTAACTTAAATGCCAATTCTTGTAAAAAGCCTGTCCCAGAAGCCCTCCTCCTCTCGCAATACTTTATTTTTGTATCTGCAGCTCAAATGGGCAAGTTACTTGTTTTATTGTATCTGTATAGAACTTTCTGCAGTTCAAATGGGCAAGTTACTTGTTTTACCAATAAAAAAATACAAATAGTGTCACAGGTTGGGTTCCCAGGAAGCACTCTTACATGATTAGTAAGAGAGATTTATTAGGGAATGCTCTTGGGATCATCACTTGCGGAGGAAAGAAAAACTGAAATGGGCAGAAGAAGTTGAGCTTCAATGAAGTCTCAATGTAATGCCTCAGCTGATCCTACAAGTTGTTCTGCAGGACATGAGAAAACCCATCAGAATTGTACCAAAGGGAGGTGAGAGGGCTGGGCCTTTTATCCCTGCACTGATCAGTCACTGGATGTGGCCTTCCTGGGAACATTATGACAATGTAATAACACTGGCATGAAAGAGGCTGACAACCGATGGCTGGCTGTGGGTATGACTCTTAGACTCTTGGCAGCAGCAGCTCAGTTCTTTATTCCTGAAGTTGGGTCTGAAAAGTGCATTGCAAGGCCTACCACAAATAGTATATATCTCATAGGACTGTCAGAAGCCTAAAATAGGGTAACATAGAAAAGTACACAGCATTTGGCCTGGCACACAGGAACCAAAAACATGGCAAGTATGGTTATTATAATAGAATTGGGCTCTGTAAGTACAAAGAGCAAGGTAGAGAAACGTGTTTATTTTTGTATCTCTAGTCTTAGTATAGGTCACTAGTGTATTTTATCTTTCGTTTTTTATTTTTGAGACAGAGTCTTGCTCTGTCACCCAGGCTGGAGTGCAGTGGCGTGATTTCAGCTCACTGCAACCTCTACCTCGTGGGTTCAAGCAATTCTCCTGCCTCAGCCTCCCAAGTAGCTGGGATTACAGGCATGTGCCACCACACCTGGGTAATTTTTGTATTTTTAGTAGAGACGAGGTTTTGCCATGTTGGCCAGGCTGGTCTTGAACTTTCGACCCCAGGTGATCCGCTCGCCTCAGCCTCCCAAAGTGGCGGGATTACAGGTGTGAGCCACTGTGCCCGGCCCTTCTTTTTATTTTTATTTTTGACATACTGCCACCCAGAAACACCAGTATGTTCGACAAATAATTGATGTATTAATATAAAAACACGTAACCCTTTTGAAGTGGATGTTACTTTGACTTGAACTCAAAGCTAAAATACAGAACACCATTTAAAAACTTTTATTACCAACATAAAAGAAGGCACAACATGTATCCACTTGCTTGAAAAAAACATGTTCCAAAGGAAAACAAAAGTAATGAAGCAGTACTTGACAACGTCAAAGAAGAGCCCCAGTTAACGGCTTCTACCACTGGATTTTATATTTTTCGAAGATAATCTTTATAGCCAGGGAAGGAGGTTTAGCTCAGTTTTTCCAAAGCTCATAAATGATGACATTGTTTATCTTCATTAATGTGTTGGACTTTATTTTCCTACATGCTCAATATAGTTGGTAGATCTGTTTTGATACTTACTGAGCACTGCTTTGTGCCAGACACAATTCTGGGGATACAGCAATGAGCAAAATAGTTTACTAAGTCCCTGTCTTTAAAAATCTTACCTTCTTGGTGGCGAGGACACTGACAAATAAGGTCTGGAAGGTAAAGAGTTAAAGCAATGGTGCAGCTGTACTTTTTTGGATACAGTGGTCTGGGCAGCCCTCTGAAAAGGGACCTGAAATAACGCATCGAACATCGACGAGTTAAAAAAAATCTGAAGGAAGTGTTCTGCCAGAGAGATCAGCAAGCGCAAAGGCCTGAAGTGGTTCGAGCCTGCGTGCTGTGGTACCAGCCAGAAAGCCAGAGGTGAGCGAGAGGAGGCAGAAGCACCATCATAAATACACATACATGGATGTTCTCCTGGTTTGAGACCACAGTGCTATGGGAGGTGGGGTTTACAAATCTCTCAGGAGGCCACAAAGGGCAGGATGAAGCCGATTTCCAACGGCGGAGGTACGGGGACGAGTTTCCTCTGCTAGAGCAGGTTGGACGGTTGCAAGGGATGGACTGCAACCCGCCCTCGGTTGATCAACCTTCGCTCAGGGGCAGGGGCGGTCCGGGGAGGGCACCGGCGGCCCCCGACCCGCGGGCGCTGCACGGGCCGCGGTTACCAGCAGGCGGTGTAGTGAGCGCGCCTGGAGCAGCAACAACAGCAACAGCCGCCGCCGCCGCCCGCCCGTCCCAACGAGGAGGAGAAAGGAGGGGACCGGAAGGAGCCGCTGGTGCTGCGGGAAGTGGCAGGAGCGGGAGGCGGGGACCCACCTGGAAGCGCCGCGGCGCCGCTGTCGAGCTTCTTGCAGCGGCGGCCACCGGAGCAAGTGCCGTGGCGGGGGCGGAGAGCGGCCACGGCGGTGGCGCCTCCCCAAGTGGCCCGTGGCGTTCGACCCCGCGCGAAAGGTGAGCAGGAGCTCAGGGCACGTGGTGAGGGCCAGACATGGGGGAGGGAGAATGAAGGGGGAGGTAATGCGGGTGGCAAACGATCGGCTTGGGACCTGGATTTGGAGTCAAGTACCGGGAGGGGGTGGGCTGGAGGCGACGGCGGCGTCGGCTGCTACGGCGAAGCCCCCACGTGGGGCGGGGGTGCGCGCGCACGTGTGCGCGGGAGAAAGGGGGGCGGGGAGGGCTCTAGGGAGGGCGTCGGGCGCGCGCTCGCTCAGTAGCGGCCCACGTGACTGGCACGCCGAAAATGTTTCCACGTGACAGGGAGACTGGCTGAGGTAGCGTGATGCGCTGTTTGTGTAGTATAACCGTGGTAATCGGAGGTTTTTAAGATTGCCGCTTTTCTCCTGTGCTAGGGGAAAGGAGGAGACATAAAGCGGAAAAGACTTCCTACTTTCTCTGTGTTTTAAATGTTCTCTACTCCGTCAGTGAATCGCTTTTTAAGTTCCGAAATACTGATTTTTCTGTACCGCCATGTTGGTATTAGAGGAAGCTCGCGAGATGCGAGTGGGTTTGTATCGCGAGATCTCTCGATTCTCGCGGGACCTCGTTGGCAGAGCAGTTGTCCTGGATGGCGGAGCCTTGGGTTCCGGGGGCCTGGGACCCGCAACTCTTTCTACAAGGCAAGTCGTTAGGGAGGGGCCCGGGGCGAGTGCCTCTTGGTGCCGGGATACGTGCTGCATCAGCTTCCCATAGTCTTGAAGGGACTACAGTGACCCCGTTGAGGCAACACTGCCTTCCCCATCCCCCTGCGGGCGCTCAGCCACCTGCAGAAGCGTATGCACCCCTCAGCTGGTTCCTCCCCACGCAGTGGTAGTTCCACCCTGTCCCACTCACTGGAAGTCCGGAGCCGTGCTCGCGCAGACCTGATGATTCCATTGGATGCCGTTCCTCTTACTTTGAAACGTTCTTGCTAGTTTTTCCCCTCGTTGCCATTTTCTAAAGTATTCCAGACCTGTTAACTATTCTGTCGCGTTTTCTGCTGCAGTACCTGTCTCCCATCTCCTGAAACAGAACACCTCCCATCTGTTTTCTCTAGGTGTCATTTACTCCTCACCCTGACTTCGTATTTTCAGTAACTTTTTGGCAGTATTTTGGAGGGCTCGTTATGTCTCTGACAGCACGTGAGGTCAGAACAAAATCTCGCTTTTAATCATTTTGTGCGTGCCTGTTAACTCAGTTATCGGTAGGGTTTTAATTACTACTGTGTTACTGAGGTTGCTATCTTTGAGGTTTAGGGATGGTTGTTTTAGGTTATATATTTAAGGTAAGAGACTATTTCATGTGAATTTTTTTTTTTTTTTGGAAACAAAGTCTTGTCCTTGTCGCCTAGGCTGGAGTGCAGTGGCATGAACTCGGCTCACTGCAGCCTCTGACTCCCGGGTTCAAGCGATTCTTCTGCCTCAGCATCCCAGTACCTGGGATTACAGGCGCGCTTCACCATGCCTGGCTAATTTTTGTATTTTTAGTAGAGACGGGGTTTTATCATGTTGGCCAGGCTGGTGTCAAGCTTCTGACCTGAAGTGATCCACCTTCGTCGGTCTCCCAAAGTGCTGGGATTACTGGCGTGAGCCACCGCGCCTGGCCTCAGGTCACCTTTTTAATAAAGAGCAAACTCATAAACTTTGGTATCAGAGTTTGAGCTTTGTTTTTCTTAAGTGAGTTTGAAATCAATTTTTCTCTCCACTTCCCTAATGTCTCAGAAATGAATTTGCAATATAACTTTGATTTTTCGTATTCTTAAGTAGTGTTTGGATTTTATTTAGTAGTTGCAGTACTAAATGGGGAGTGGGGAGTTAATTACAAAACGAATCAGGTAACTAGTTAATTCATTTATAGTTTTTTTTAAAAACTACAAAAGTTTTCTTTTTTTTAATACATAATACAGAGAGGTATATAGTGTAGAGTAACACAATGCTTGTTTCACGGTACCACAAAGTTCCCTTCCTCATTTTAAATCTGCCTGTAACCACTCTTTGTGGTTGCTGTGTATCATTCCAGATATTTCCATATTTTAGTTTAGTTATTATTTCTTAAATGAATGGGAGAAAGTGTTGTTTTATGGGGTACCACCACAATATTGGCAGTTAGTAAAGATTTTTTAACTACATGTTTATTTAGTGTTACATGCCTGTTTGTCAAGACTCATGTATGCATACTGAGATAAAAAGCAGATTTTTTTTGTTTGTACTGATTTTTTGGGTCGTATAATCTTGTGAAAATATCACAAGTAACAGTGTTATTTTTGCAGTAAAGTTTATTGTGCTGGGTAAGCTTTGCACAGAAAGTACATGTAAAACAAGATTTAAATAATGTTTCATCACTTGAGTTTTATATTTTTATGTTTAATGTTTGTTATATATTTACCTTTATATATTATATATCCTTTTTTTTTTTCTTTTTTAGTATCCTGGAATTCAATATATATTACATATTCTAAGCTGTAACCTAAGTATACCTATAGGAGTTTTTCAGATGTTTTAAAAGTGTGTCAGCGTGATTAAAATGATAGTTCTGACCATGCAATTTGGTGATCTCAGCTGGAAGGTGGTAGATGTATCACTAGTTAGTTCAAATATGTGTATACTTAAAGTTGCTAGGCGGCTATCATTTTCTAAGTGTTGTTTTTGTAATTTTCCCTCAAGCCTACCAGTAATAATATTTATCAGACCAGTCACATTAAAAAAAATGTCCGTTCTTTGGGCAGTGTGTGTTTTTTTTTTGTTCTAACAATGCAAGTAGAAATGTTGAGGAATAGAAGTGAGTGTTGAGAAGTATGATGGAAGGAGGAAAAGGGGACATTGGGAGTGTAGAGGTCGTTATTGCAATGGAATTGGACAAACTGGGGAGAAAAGAGGAATGTAGAAGGTTGACGGTGAGGCAAGAGCCATCGTCCAAGAATAGGCAGGCTTATAAGAGTTGGAGGAAAACCCGAGTTGACCAGCATTTGGAATCAGTATTTGAGGCAATTTTCTCCTCTTAACTAATTTTTTGGACAGTTCTGGGTCCATTCACAGAATTGCCAGATATCTCCTGTCATAAAAGTCAGCAACTTAAGGTGGTATTTAATTGAAACTTTGTAAATTCTTTACTTTAAAGCCATTCTGTTAAATATTTGTTAAGTACATTTTATTATTATTTTTAGAAGTAGGAAATTGTGAAAATGACAGTGAGTTTGAAGGTCACAGTTCTACAATGGCCTTTGCAAAGGTATCTACATAAGTTTAGCTTGGTAACTGGACCTTTAATAGTCCACGTGTGCATCTGATCTATGAAATAACCTATGTTCCTTGCACTTACAAGTTTTGTTTTATAAACTTTTCAGTAGTGGCTCTTGGGACTTATCAATCTTTTACAGACACGAAATTATTTGAGGTACTTGGTAGAAACATACTGAGAAAAATCCAAGGGAGAGGAAAAATATATTGTTACATGTTTTGAGTTTGCTTGAGTAAAATTTAAATAACCAATGGATTTTATTTTTGTTTTTCTCAATTATCATGGTCATAGAAGTGATGAAAGCTAATGAACTTCAGTGATCAGAGGAAATTAGTAACAGTGCTAATGCTGATTTGTTCTCACTTGGATTTTTTTCCTTAAGGTCTGATACCATGTCAATTTCCACAGAGCTGTAACTTTATAAGTTACCTTAAGTTGGGCCTGTTGGCTCATGCCTGTAATAGCAGCACTTCGGGAAGCTGAGGTGGGAGGATTGCTTGAGACCAGCCTGAACAACATAGCCAGACCCTGTCTACCAAAAAAAAAAAAAAGGAAAAAAATTACCTGGGTATGGTAGTGCACACCTATAGTACCAGCTACTTGGGAGACTGAGGTAGGAGGATCGCTTAAGCCTGGGAGTTCAAGAGTGCAGTGAGCTGTGATTGTACCACTGCACTCCAGGTTGGGCAACAGAGTGAGACCTTGTGTTAAAAATAAAATAAAAACACTTAAATTTCATAGGAAAATTCAGTTTGGAGTTACCTACAAGGAATAGTTGCTGGAAGAGTTTCATTTTTAGAGTAGTATTTACTAGAGATTTGGTATAAACTCTGGTGCAAATTTCTGTAATTAATGCTCTGAAAACCACTATCATTGTACTCTGAAAACCACTCTCAGTAAATATTTCCCAAAGTCCAAAGCCTGACCTGGTTATTTTGTTTGACCCTTTCCTTCTCACCTGTTTTTCTTTTCAGCTGATCTTTTTCACTTATGTAGGTAATTTTTGTCTTATTAGAGAGGAGGAGTAGGGTAACTTTCCTTGAGGAGAATATCACGTTGTGATTGATCAGACTATTCAGGTATTATTATTACTTTTTTTTTTTTTGGAACTCCAGCATATTTATAAGTTAGAATCAGTAATTCAACTGACATTTATTGCTAATGATCTCAGCCATTTGAAACATAGCAGAAAACCTGAACATAATCTCTGAGCCTTCAAAATGACTGCAACCAAGTATAATAAGCCATTAGCCTTTATTAGGCAACTACTAATTGGAATTAGTCCACAGATAAGAATCTACAGTGTTAGCCATTGGAGTCGGGGACATGGGCAGCTGAAATGTCATCTTCAAGAGAAAGAACTATTAAAAAAGTAGGTGGGACTTTAGTAGAATAGTGTTTTAAGGCCATTACATAAAGACCTTCACTTGTATGATCATTAACTTCTGAAAGAATGACAGTATCTTAGAGCAGCCTAGTAAGTTGATGCTTCACAATGATGACTTTAATCATAAACTCTTATTCTGTGTACTGTGTTTAAGGAAGTAAGAAATTGGTGTCTTTTGAGATTGCTATAAAAGTAAACATTTTCAAAACTTTGTTAAATGTTAAGTTTCAGTTTTCTGGAAAATTTACTTGTAGATCTCTCCTTCTCTGATGATACCAAGTAAAAATGGTACTATTGTGTATGGAACTTCCTTTTTTCTATGATTTTAACCTATTTGTCTTTCTACTTATTTAATATTTTAAGGAATTACTCCCAAACAAGGCTCTATTACATTTAATAGTTGATATCAGTAATGAACAACCAATCGCCTAAAGATTAGCACATCTGCTCATGAAGAAAATAGTAAAGCAGTTAATTAGAATTAGTAAATGACCTATGCATACGATTGAGTTGTATAATTTTGAATCCTGGTATTGAGTTTCTATTCTTAGCCCAAGTGTCCTAAGGTGCCAGGTGTTTCATTTTGCAGTGAGTCGTCTTCATTGCATTGCTGGCCTTCTCTGTCTCATTTAGTATGTCTATTTAAACTGATGCTTCCATTAGTGGTAGAGTTAAAGTAGATAGTCTTTGACTTGTGTATAAGGTGTGTGTATGTATTTTAATGATTTTGAAAGCTGGCTTGAGGAATTATATCTTGGGAATTAATATAACTATTATTAGCATTTTGATACATTTCTTCCATTATTTTAATGTATGTTTTTTACATACTTGTGGATAAAAAACATTTAATTCCATGTCTTGCTTTTTAATCTACTGTTAGATAACACTTTTTCATTCTCACAATGCGGCTTAATAACTACCATTGTAAATGATTGTAAAATGTTCTGTACAGTGAACATACCATGTTATTCCCCTATGTGAAAAACATATTTATACATGTTTCATGTATATAGTATCATCTCTTCTGTGTTGCCAAAAGTGATTTTTAGATATTTTGAAGGCTCTTAAAACACACTGTACAATATTAATCAAAAGGGATAAATTTGTATATCCTTTGGAGTGGTGGTTACTCTATACTCATCAACATTTAACATTTTTTATGAAGGTTTAATACAGG
The DNA here is from genome assembly GCF_001604975.1 of Cebus imitator. Taxonomy (NCBI): domain Eukaryota; kingdom Metazoa; phylum Chordata; class Mammalia; order Primates; family Cebidae; genus Cebus; species Cebus imitator. The sequence goes on from NW_016107318.1 coordinate 4,545,958, forward strand.
CATATGACACATTGTGCTTTATTTCTTTATTAGAGGTGAAACATGTTTATAGATGTATTTATCTTGTGAAATTTAAGATAAATGGAATTTTAACATTATTGCCATCAAACATCTTTTTGTTTCTTTGTTTTGAAGCAGAATCTTGGTCTATTGCCTGGGCTGGAGCAGTGGTACAATCTCGGCTTACTGCAGCCTCTACCTTCCAGGTTCAAGTGATTCTCCTGCCTCAGCCTCCTGAGTAGCTGGGACTACAGATGCATGCCACCACACCCAGCTAATTTTTTTGTATTATTATTATTATTTTTTTGAGATGTAGTTTCGCTCTTGTTACCCAGGCTGGAGTGCAATGGCACGGTCTCGCCTCACTGCAACCTGCACCTCCTGGGTTCAGGCAATTCTCCTGCCTCAGCCTCCTGAGTAGCTGGGATTACAGGCACGCGCCACCATGCCCAGCTAATTTTTTGTATTTTTAGTAGAGACGGGGTTTCACCATGTTGGCCAGGCTGGTCTCAAACCCCTGACCTCAGGTGATCCACCCACCTCGGCCTCCCAAAGTGCTGGGATTACAGGCGTGAGCCACCGCGCCCAGCCAATTTTTGTATTTTTGTAGAGATGGGGTTTTTGCCATGTCGGTCAGGCTGCTCTGGAACTTCTGATCTGAGGTGATCCACCAGCCTTGGCCTCCCAAAGTGCTGGGATTACAGTGGTGAGCCACTGTGTCCGGCCCAAACATCTTGAAAGAATTTTGTTGTATTGATTTTATGAAATTCCCCCCTTATCAGACAGAACTATAATAAATAATACTGGTTTAATTCTGTTTAATTTTTCCAAGTTAGATTTAAATAAGTTTAACTTTTTACCTCATCTGGCATTGGTGTGAATGAGAATCTGAATGTTTTCCTCCAATTTGGTAATTGTCTCAACTCTATTAAATAAGGATTTAATTTTTAAATTTTTGTCATTTTTTTGTTATGCTTCATTTTTACATTTTAATCATTTTTATTTTAAATTGTTTATTTTTATCCCAAGCCTTAAAAACATTCATATTGTTTTTAGATGATTCTGTGATATGTTTAATATCTTTTTCCTTGGCTTTCGTCTTATTGTGGTGTTTGTTTCCTTATTTATTTTTAAGATTACTGTGGGCCGGGCCCAGTGGCTCACGCCTGTAATCCTAGCACTTTGGGAGGCTGAGGTGGGTGGATCACCTGAGGTCAGGAGTTCCAAGATCAGCCTGGCCATCATGGTGAAACCCCATCTTTTTTTTTTTTTTTTTAAAAAAAAAGGTTACTGTAAATTGAGGATAATAAAGCTATTTTTTAACAAAACAATGTTTTATAATTCCTTTTCTTGTCAGCCAAAATTTGAAATATGATTTTTCCATACCACAGAACTTAGTTGCATTGAATGAAACAGTTTCTCCCTTAAACAGAGATAAAATATGAAACTACTTAAAAGTACTATGCTGACCACAATGGCTCATGTCTGTAATCCCAACACTTTGGGAAGCTAAGGCAGGAGGATCATGTTAGCCAAGGAGTTTGAGACCAGCCTGGGCAACATAATGTGACCTCATCTTTACAGAAAATACACAAAATTAGCCTAGTGTGGTGGCGTGCACCTGTAGTTTCAGCTACTGGGGAGGTTGAGGTGGAAGGTTCGCTTGACCCCAAAAGGATGAGACTATAGTGAGCCAAGATTGCACCCTTGCACTTCAGCCTGGGTGACATAGTGAGACTCTGTCAAAAAACTCTAACAAACAAGAAAGAACAGTACTAGCAACTGTAAAGAGAAAACTACTTAGGCAGATTTTGGGGAATTGGAGAAATTAACTTCTAAGATCAATAATTTAGAAATTGTTTGTTAAACAGCAGTATACAACTTGACATCATGTACCTCTAATATATTTAATGAAAAAGTTTCATTTAACAGTTGTAGAACTCAGGTTACAGAATCACAATACCTTTCTTCAAATGTTGAGATGGCAATATGATACATTTACTGAAATTTAATAATAACATAAGACATTCAAGTAAACATTAGGAAGATATCTATGTCAATGAGAGCGTTTTTAATACTGAAAGTGTTTACTCTTTACTATGATGCCTTTTTTTTCTGTTATGAAATAATTCATGATCTCAAAATAATTGAAAAAGGTATTTATGTTTATTTACATTTTAAAATTGTGATGGCTGCAAAGCTGTTATTTTATTAAATGGCTTTAATGTTTTCTGTTTGCAGATTTTTCTGCTTACAATAATGCTAGTAGGAAAAACGAGATTTAAGTAACTGAGTGTGAAACAATAATAAATATTTGAAAAAAAAAGTGTGTCCTGTGCTTGGAAACACCTACAGAGAAGTGAAGATGAAGAATTTGATGTGATGTAATTTACTTCTGTCTTGGGTTATGGTGAGATTTAAAGGCATTGAAACATAATTTACACCTTTTTTTCCTGCTGGAATTCTGCTGCTCTGTAAGAGATGAGTTGCTTTTTCAAAATGTCATTGAAGTGGTCTAGGAAATAGAGTTGCTAATTATATTCTGGCACTATTTACCCTCCTTACTAGTTTTTTAAATTGGTCAGAAGTTCAAGGAAAATGGACCCTGCCATTCTTACACACTTTCCCATTAGAAAGCAGATTGATGTTTCATAAATAAAATGAAATAAAGCTTTTAGCTGGCTTGGCTGTATTATAGAGGGAAATACCAAGATTATTTCTCCTGGCAAAGGGTGGTGTGTCGTGTGTGTGAGATTTATCCACTGATAGCCCTTGAAGAACTTTGTAATATGTATGTAATACTTCTCTTTTTTTTTAATTTAAATTTTTTTATTTCTGTAGATTTTTGGGGTTGTAATACTTCTCTGTGTTAACTCTCCACTCCACACCCCAAACCTATAATTCTTACCTGAACTGTGTTCACTGTATGTAGATTTTTATGGTGTTTTTGCAGTAAGTTTCTTTGTTTTCTTTTTAGATGGAGTCTCACTCTGTCACCCAGGTTGGGAGTGCAGTGGTGCAATCTCGGCTAACTGCAACCTCTGCATCATGGGTTTGAGTGATTCTCCTGCCTTAATCTCCCAAGTAGCTGGGACTACAGGCATGTGCCACTACACTCAGCTAATTTTTGTATTTTTAGTAGAGACAGAGTTACGCCATGTTTGCCAGGCTGTTCTTAAACCCCTGACCTCAAGTGATCTGCCCACCTTGGTCTCCTGAAGTGCTGAAATTACAGGCATAAGCACCTTGCCCGGCCAGTGTTTCTTTTCGTAAGGAGAAATCTTCTTTTTAAATAAATGTAAATACAATTAAAGTGTAATACACGGAAGGTTGTGATAAGTGTACTGCTCAGTGAATTTTCACAGTGAACATACTGGTCTAATTGTCACTAAGAAGAACACTGTCAGAACTTGTGTGCTTATTCCGGTCATTAATGGTCCCCAGGTGCCACCCCCCACTCAGAGAAGCTACTCTTTTGATGTCTAGTACCATAGAGTTTTTTTATTTGCTTTTAAGCCTAGGTTATGCATTATGTATATATATATATATATATATATATTTTTTTTTTTTTTTTTTTTTTTTTTTTTTTTTTTTTTTTTTTTTTTTTTTTTTTTTTTTTTTTTTTTCCCATCAATCTGCCACAGTGGGCGAGGCAGGCATTCATAGTTTTCAAGAACTCCTAGTAGGGGACAGCAAATAAAAGCCTTCATTTTAGAATCTGTGGTAGACCTTTTTTGTGTTTTAATACTATTTGGATGACAGTATATTTTAAAATTTCTGTCATTGATGGCTTATGCAGTATCTCAGCTTTTTTTTTCCTACTTAAAAATTTTATTTTAAAAACTATAGCACAGCATTCCTGGCCAGCTAATGGCTTTTTGGACTTTTATCTTATGACTTGGTAGCTTTCTTTTAATTCTTTGAATTCCTCAAGCAGTGATTTCCATTATAATTTTATGATACCCTGTAGTTTCTTCAGTTATTTCAAAGCATGTTGTGAGCCTCTGCACCAAGAAAAAGGTTTAAATTTAAGCCACTTTACTTTCAAAATACTGATATTTATGAACAGTACAACATTGTGGTGTGTGGATTATAAGATCAAATAGGCTGGTAAAAAAAACTGGGAATCAGCCAAAAGCCTTATCTACTTATCCCTTCAGACTGACTTCAAGTGTAAAGTGTAACTTTTTTTTTTTTTTTTTTGGTGACAGAGTCTCACTCTCACTAAGGCTGGAGTGTAGTGGGGTGGTCTTGGCTCTGGAGTCTTTACCTCTTGGGTTTGGGTTATTCTTCCACCTCAGCTTCCGGAGTAGCTGGGATTATGGGTGTCCGCCACTATGCCCGGCTAATTTTTGTGTTTTTAGTAGAGATGGTGTTTTTCCATGTTGTCCAGGCTGGTCTCGAACTCCTGATCTCAAGTGATCTGCCCACCTTGGCCTCCCAAAGTGCTGGGATTACAGGAATGAGCCACCCTGCCTGGCTGTAAAGTGCTACTTTCTTCTCAGCAGTTCTCCTTTTGTATTTTCCTCCCATTTCACTTTAATTTTAAAGAAAGTCATAGTGAAAGATTTATGACTATATTCCTGCATATAATTTTTCTTTCATATAAGTCCCATGGTTAGTTAGCCTGGATGATATGCTTCATTTCCTTTCCAAGCAAATTTTGGTTATTTCAGTCAGTAAATGTTAGGGCCAGAATAAGGGCCAGAATATTATAAATGGCCTATAGTTGCTGAAATTAGATATTTTGTTCATGATTAAAAGTAATGTGTATACTTAGCAGTCCTGTACTTCAGTCATCTTTTATTTGCTGAGCTTTTGTGGAAATTAAATGATTGTAAAGTTTTAGCCTAATTTCTAAAATATATATGTAGATAGATATAGATATCTATATATATCTCATTTGTTTTTTAATCTGAAGAGTTTAAATGTCTGACGCTGGGGAAACATCATGCCATAGGGGAACATTATCTCAAGAAGAATGGGGGAGAGATTAACTGACTTTTGTAGTGGTTATAGAGTTATTTCTAAATTTGAATAAATGCTGTTCTACCTAGTGAACTAGTCAGAGCATTTTCCAGTTTGATCTAGGCCAAGCACACAGGTAGCTACTTCATTTCTGTAGTTAGGAGAATTTCACCAAGGACACTTTGATTTATTTGTAGCTGTATGGCAGTGGTTCTCAGTGTTTATCATTCATCATAATCGCCTGAAAGTTGTTCATTTTAAATAATAGATTGCTGGGCTCTTAGCATTTCAGATTTAGTAGGTCAGGAGACCACACTTTGAGTAGCAGTACTTGGGTATAGTCAGGGCATCTGCATTAAAAAACAAAATGAACAGACACAAACCCCACAAGCAATTCTGATACATATCCTAGATGAGAGCCTTTGATCAATCATTCTCAATACAGTATGTGATTCTGGGCATACAGCAGAGCATCACTTGGGAAATTGACAAATGCAAATTTTCTCACACTGTGGAGATGGAACCCAGAAATCTGTGTATTAAACTAGACCACTAGAGGATTCTGGTGTGTGCTAAGGTTTGACGACCATCCTTGTTACTTTATGGTTCCCTGGCACCTATCAGGGAACTTACTAGAATTCAAATTTCACACTGCACTCAAACCTCTCATATAACAGATACAGTACTGTCTCCTGCACTCTTCAGTTTCATTTTCCTTGGGCTGAACATATTAAATGGAAAATCTGAGAAATAACCAATTCATGTTTTAAATTGTGTGCCCTTTTGAGTATCCTGATGAAATCTCTTACTGTTCCTCTGGTCCTGCCTGGGATGAATCATCCCTTTGTCCAGCATGTCCATACTTTGTATGCTTCCCACTGGTTAATCACTTAATAGCCATCTCAGTTATCAGATTGAAAAAACATATGTGTTTATCTGGTTTGGTCCTATTCCCAATTTCAGGTATCCACTGGGGATCTTGGAATGTATCGCTTGTGGATGGGGGTGGCAGGGACAACTGTAACTAGATTCCCAGGTGGTCTATGTGTATATTGAAGATTGAAAAGAGGTGCTTTAGGTGATTTTAAAAATTATTATAAAAGCAATACTAATAACTGAAATTTATTGGACATTTGCTGTGGGCCAGATACTGTATTCATTATCATTAGTACTCCCTGCAACCTTGTATAAAGGGCTACTGTAACTCTCATTCTACAAATAAGCAAATCAAAACAGAGGGGTTTAGTATGTTGCTCAGTGTCGCATAGGTGCTAAATGTAGGATTTGGGACTTGAACCTAGGCAGTCAGACTCTGGAGTTTTGGAGTTTGAGGTGCTGTCTTCATGTGTATCTCCAGTATCATTTGTTGCATATATGTCTTTGTTCCAGTGCCATAGCATAGATTATATTCTAATGAATTTTTTTGGTATCACATTTTACAGTGACATTTGAATTTTCTTTCAAGTCTTATATTCACCAGAACAATCAGAAGCGGAAATAGCTGTGATTTTAATACTTTGGTCTTGTCAACCTAAATAACAGAGGCTTTCTAAAAGAAAATATGTTTATTTGGCAATAGGGCATTGCAGTGGGAATACTGTTGCTATAGTAAACCATGTGGATATACAGGGGGGTAAAAGAAGACAAACGTTTTTAAAGGAAAAATGAGGATTACATAATTATTTGAGATAATTATTCTTGACTACAAGGGTCAATAACTAAAGTACCTCCGTTCTGAGGTTGGACTGGCAGTTGCTGGGCAGACGTCCTTGAAGAGTTTATTTTATTTTATTTTATTCTTTTTTCTTTTTTTTTCTTTTAAATTTTATTTTTTTAAACAGAGTCTTACTGTGTTGCCCAGGCTAGATGTGAACTCCTGGGGTCAAGCAATCTTCCTGCTTCTTGGGTACCTGGGACTACAGGTGTGTACATACCATGCACCTGGCTTGTTTCTGTGTAACACTTTGTATAAGGTTGTAGTTTTTGCGATAGATTTTAATCAGGTATACCTGCATGAGAATTTGTCAGGGTGTTGTGTTTTTGTTTTTGTTTTTTATAACTACTATTCAGTTTAATTCTGATAATTTTCATAGAAGTCTGTCTATTCATCAAGGTGTTGTTATCCATCCAAACGCCTTATTGCATTAATAGATTTTGTTTTGGTGTGTATTTCAGTAAGGTAGTTCTTTTTTTTGTTTCAAAGAAGGTGATTATGAATCGGTAAGGCAATTCTTACTGGTTAAAAATTTGCATTCTAGGCTGGGTGTGGTGGCTCATCACTTTAGGAAGCTGAGGTGAGCGGATCACCTGAGGTCAGGAGTTTGAGACCAGCCTGACCAACATGGCAAAACCCCATCTCTGCTAAAACAAAAAATTAGCCAGGTGTGCTAGCGTGCGCCTGTAGTCCTAGCTACTGGGAGGCTGAGACAGGAGAATCGTTTGAACCGAGGAGGCAGAGGTTGCAGTGAGCCGAGATGGTGCCATTGCACTCTAGCCTGGGTGACAGAGCCAAACTCTGTCTCAAAAAAAAAAATAAAAAAAAGATAATGCATGCTAACTGTCGTGTTCATGGACCATATTGGTTTATTAAAGAGGATGACAATGCAGTTCAGAATCTGGAGCCCCCCCCATGTACTAAAATTATGCCTTGGAGTTTAATTCAAGTGCAACATGGAGATTTGCCCGATAATAGATCTAAATGTTGGTGTTAATTTCAAGGGAGTAATATGGGGGGGTCACAGTATTTATTATATTAATAGGTTTTTGGGGGAATTTCTTACTCATATTCTTTTTAAATGCACAATTCAGTGTTTTTTAGTAAAATTATAGTGCCATGCAATGATAGTTTTAGCAGTTCAGTTTTAGAACATTTCTGTCACACCAAAATGATCTCTTTTACCTGTTTTAGGTCATTTCCACCTTAAGCCTATTACAGTTTTCTTTTCTTTTTTATCAGCTGATGCATTTTAGAAGTTCTTAGCTTAGTAATAAAACCTACCTATAAACTTTAATCCATAAACCTTTTAAAACTTTTAAGAAACTGCTCACGCCCATAATACTACCACTTTGGGAGGCAGAGGTGGGTGGATCACCTGAAGTCAGGAGTTCAGGACCAGCCTGGCCAACATGGTGAAACTTTGTCTCTACTAAAAATACAAACAATAGCCAGGCATGGTGATGGGTGCCTGTAATCCCAGCTACTCAGGAGGCGGAGGCGGGAGAATTGCCTGAGCTGGGAGGGGCGGAGGTTGCAGTGAGCTGAGATTATACCACTTCACTCAAACCTGGGCAACAGAGTGAGACTCCATTTCAAAAAAACCAAAAACCTGAAAAGTTTAATGGTATTCTACCTCTTAATTTCTGTTTGCTTGCGTTAGTTTAACTTATTGGTAGGATTTAAAGTGATGTGTTTAGAGCTAGGAAACATTCTTTGATTCACTTAATGGACTGTTGAAAATCTAATGTATGAAGAGGAAATGGGAGGAAGAGAAAGGGAAGATAATTAAGAGAAACTTACTATCCATAGTTCCATGATGATATTGACAGCCGCGGAGCTCTTGTTGGCTGTAGTGGTTATCTAGATTCTGAAAAACTACTGTGTGTTTCTGTTGTCTTGATCTGAATGCCTCCCAAGAATGTCACTTTCTTTTAAGAGCTTTATCTCCACAAGGTATGTGTTTTAAGAACTCTGGGGGTGAATAATCACACAGTGTGCTGACTTAGGATGTGGTTGTGCATAGGCTTTTTTGTTTGTTTGTTTTGAGTCTCGCCCTGTCACCAGGCTTAGTGCAGTGATGTGATCTGGGCTCACTGCAACCTCCACCTCCCAGGTTCAAGTGATTCTCCTGCCTCAACCTCCCGAGTAGCTGGAACCACAGGCACATGCCACCACACTTGGCTAATTTTTGTATTTTTAGTAGAGACGAGGTTTCACCATGTTGGCCAGGATGGCCTTGATCTGCTGACCTCATGATCCGCCTGCCCAAAGTGCTGCGATTACAGGTGTGGGCTACCTACCGTGCCCAGCCAAGGCTTTTTTTGGTAACACAAAAGTATCTGAAGAATATGTTTGGCATTGTTTGATTCAGTTTTTGGTTTTAATTAAATAATCCACTAATAATAAAGATGATCAGAGTTTCTGATAAATTATTTTTGCTGGCAGTTTAATCTCCTAAAAGTTGAAGAGAATTGCTGGTATGAAATTGACTCTTACCAACAAGGAAGAACCCTTAGATACAGAATTTTTTTTTTTTTTTTTTAATCT